>NC_142660.1:12168000-12477000 GCF_026168435.1 Sesamum indicum | reverse complement strand
TGACTCTTTGCTTATAAATGAGAAAAAAGGAGTTTAAATTAGATTGAGTGTGAATGTGGATTTTATTTTCTTAATACAGAATGGCCTGTTTCAAGCTCGAAGAATATCAGACTGCTAAGGTGGCCCTGGAAACTGGTGCTTCTCTAGCACCTGGAGATTCCAGGTTTACCAACTTGATCAAAGAATGTGATGAGCGCATAGCAGGTAATTTGATTTCCTCCCGTGTTTAGGATGTCTTTTCAATGTGATTTAAGTTAAAGTTTTATGATATTGTTCTTGTTTCATCCTATGATCTTAGATTTGCTTCAGATGGACTTAAACTAAAATTTCTCTTTTGCTAGCTTCTTGCTCAAAAAGGATCATTATTTTATTGGGGCGGTGTTCTTCAACTAGATTTTTATTTATTCTATGTAACTGAAGTACTGAACTTTAAGGTTATGTGTCAATTTGGGCTTGTTTCATAATAAAACATGTAGGTGTTGGTACAAGGTGTTTCTATCTTTGCTGGTTTAGGATGCTGAGTTTTGGTAAAGCGCCTGGACATTTCTTGTGAAATGAACCTTGATAGACTGTTTTGTAAGATTACCCAAATTGTTTTTTTAGTCATGGCTGTGTCCATTTGATTTAGGGTTATATACGATGAGTATAGAATAGGATACTGAGTATTGGCAGATCTCTAGGGGCACATCTTGTAAAGATGTCACATTGCATTGGTAGATTCTGTAGCTGGCCTGTTCCTCTTTGTAATTTTCACTCTACTTGTACGCCTCTGTTTCATAGCCATAAGTTATATTTTTACCTGTAATTCTTCTCATACATAACCCTATCTGCTTGTAATAAAGTTGATCGGGGTGAGTAGAAGTGTAGGCAACAAAGTCGGTTTTTCAGTGCATTTACCTGGGGTGCGGTTATTCATTTACTTATTTTTGCCTCTTTTAGAGGAAGCTGCTGAGCTGCCTAAGCAATCGGTTGATAAAGCTCGAACAAATGGGATAACTCAAAATAATATGCCGCCAGTTGTTGGCTTGTCTAGTCAAGGAACTAGTACAACACTGTCGTCTACAAGACCCAGATACAGGTAATAAGTGTTACACATTTGGTTTGGGCTATAACTTAAAAGCTCCAGTGCACAATAAAGATTTTCTCATCATAATTGGAAATACTTTATTCTCCTGATGGTTTGTCGTCCTTGAGTTCGGTGTGCCAGAGCCATTGTTCCAAGTTCAATTCCTTGGTTTATTGATATACACTGCAGGCATGAATTTTACCAGAAACCAGAGGAAGTGGTGGTAACAATATTTGCAAAGGGCATACCGGCAAATAGCGTTGTGGTTGACTTCGGTGAACAGATAGTAAGTGGCGCACGATCCTTTAGTACTGCTATCCTGTTTCTTCATTTTGATTTTTTCTTAAATGCTTTAGCCGTGATTGCCACTCCCTCTTATCCTTGATTTGGTGTCCAGCTTAGTGTTACCATCGAGTTGCCTGGTGAAGAAGCATATCATTTTCAACCTCGCTTATTTGGAAAGGTGATGTATAAAATGCAGCGCTTGGACTGAGATAGTTTCTTACATGATATTTTGTTTGTTAGGGTTGAATCATGGAATCCTGCTGGGGCTTTAGTTTGATAATTTCAAAACTTTCCCATTTTGGGGTGGTATCAATGAGTTTTTATTCACGTCTTTACATTGTATTATTGATTGGTAGAAGTTGGCATGAACCCTTTGATGATTCTTGCACCCCCATCTTTTGGCTCTTGACATCATACTAGAAGCAGCAACTGTATATGCCCCCCTTACTCATGTCTTTTATGTGCATGTTCTTTGACAAACAGATAATTCCTGAAAAATGTAGATATGACGTCATGTCAACAAAAATTGAAATCCGACTTGCAAAAGCAGACACTGTTCATTGGACATCCCTTGAATTTGTTAGGGACGTTGCAGTTCTACAGAAACCGAATGTATCATCAGGTAGATTTATTTCTGGAAATGTAAAGTCCCACAACCAGGTCATTTCTTCTTACCTATTCAGCTATTCTGCACAACTTCTATTTAAGCTTTACCTTCTGGTTCGACAGGAATTCAAAAACCTACTTATCCCTCCTCCAAACCAAAGAGAGTAGATTGGGATAAGTTGGAAGCAGAAGTAAAAAAGGAGGTGTGTGGGTTTGTATTAATATTTGCCATCTCTTCTCTCTTGAATACATCTGATGGTCGGACTTTTTAATAGCCTATTTAACTTACTGGCTCTAAACATATCAGGAGAAGGAAGAGAAACTAGATGGTGATGCAGCTTTGAACAAATTTTTCAGAGACATTTACCGAGATGCCGATGAAGATACAAGAAGAGCCATGAGCAAATCTTTTGTAAGAACATCCTTATCTTTCCCGAACATCTTCTTTTTTTGGATAATTTTTCAAAGGGGGTGTTCTTCGTGCACAATCAGCTATCCCTGAAACTAAAAAATGGAACTTGATAATATGCTTAAGTTGTTTGTAATCCAAGGCTGCTGCTAATGGCATTTTATATCTGGTGCTAATCAAAAGGTTGAGTCAAACGGGACAGTGCTATCAACAAATTGGAAGGAAGTGGGTTCAAAGAAGGTCGAAGGAAGCCCCCCTGACGGCATGGAGATGAAGAAATGGGAGTACTGAAGTCTTTGATCAATTTCGCAAGTTTTGTGACCTGAAATCACTTTTGATCTGAGTTGGATTTGTTGTGATTTAACTTGTTCATATTTATCTCTTTTGCCTAGTACAAACTATTGCGCAAAGTGTATTTCCTAGAGATGTAAGTTAAATCATTGTGTTTGCATGTTTTGTACACAGATTTCGGTATTTATACGGTGATCACCCTTGCTGAATACGTTATTATGATGCGAAAGTAGTTCACTAGTTGCTAGGTAATTTGTTCTCTCTCTCGTCGACATAAGATATCTTCGCATTTAACTGATTATGTTATTTGATGATACAATGGTTTTGTTTTTCTTAGAAATATTGAATTATTTCACATTATTGACTTGGAGGTTTACTGCTATGCCCTTCTTACTGAAATAGCATACTAACGTATAGGGAGAAAATGAATTCGTCTATCGTGGGTAGAGTAGGAAACTAAACCCACGTGAAACTTGGTCGAAAACAGTAGATTATGTCCCTCAACCCCAAACAGTAGCCACTATTTTGGAGTAGTACTCCAAGGGCATCCCTTCCCACAGCCCACGCAGCCAATTTTTTGCATAACCACCATTCCCTTTAGAAACCCATCCCCAAAGCACATTTACTGATAAGATCAACAATCTGAAATGAGGCCTTATAAAGATCCAAGCGATTTCGGGAGAGCGCTGCGCACCACACATTTGTTACGCATATCCGAGCGCCTGGGTACCACACATTTATTACGCATATTGATAAGGGCCCCTTTCCAGCTTTCCACAATAAACTAATAATTGGACTCGCAATACTAAAAATTTTAACAGTATTATAATTATTTTCGTTTTGATTAAATTTAATTATAATAAGAATATTTTCAAACCACGTACTTCTTTTACTGTTTTCATTTATGCCAATGACGATTGATTGTTTCCTCATGAGACGTGTCGTAATTAAGTTTTAGCCTTTGGTAATGCCTTGGATTTGGAGTGGTTAATTCTTTAGCTCATCGTAATCGGATGGTGATGGCGGCCCACCACTGACAGAGATGCTTTTTTGTACCATTAACAAATTATATTTATTTCACTTTACATTCCAGCACCCCAATAGTCAATCACTTTCCTTGCATTATCTGACTTGTCAAAGTATCATTTCAGATCTTGACAACTTCTTAATTCGAATTCGACTTTAATTTAAATTAATTATATAATAAATATAAAAAATCATTATATTTATATTTTTTTATCTATTATTTTTTTATATAAATTATTCATGTCTTTTATAAAATTATAGAAATCACCTCTTACCGTCTTTAAAACTCGAAAATGTTTCTATTGACTAAATCAATCTTTAAAATAATTTTTTTAAAATAGAAATGTCTTTAGGAGTATTTTTGGATATTAAAATAATATTTATAAAAATAAGTAATATGACTCTATGGCCGAAAATCTTTAGAATGGTTAGAGCATATAATTGCAAATGACAAAAAAAAAAAATAAAAATTTTGAAACCACTCAAATTTAAAGATATATATATATATATATATATATAACTAAGGTAAAGATTGTACTCACATGTCAATAATAATAAGGAACCGGGTAGAATTTTTGCTTCTTAAAAGAAAATAAAGAATCAATAAAAACAACGCTCCGAAAAATACCAATGACATACAAAATGTGAACAAACCTGAATTTTCCAATAAATCATTATACTTGCTTAAATTATTTCACTATAAACAGCAAACCTTGCAAGAAAACCCCGCAAGAACAGTTAGCCATGGAAACTATAGTTCTATATCCTTCCCCTGGAATGGGCCATCTGGTTTCCATGGTGGAGCTAGGTAAATTCATCCTTCACCACCACCCTTCCCTCTCCATCACTATTCTCACGGCGCCGCCCTCTTTCAACACCGGCTCCACCGCCACCTACATCCGCCACATCTCCGCCACCGTCCCTTCCATCACTTTCTACCACCTACCCCCCATCTCCCTCGACCTTGAGCCCTTTCCTTCTATGGAAGCAGTCATTTTCGAAGTCCTCAACCAGAGCAACCCCCATGTCCGCCGCGCACTGGAAACCATTTCCCTCTCAGCCACCGTCTCCGCCTTCGTCATCGACTTCTTTTGCACCTGTGCTTTGCCTATTTCCGCCGAACTCAATATCCCTACCTACTACTTCTTCACTTCCGGTGCTTGCATTCTCGCGTTTTTCCTCTATTTTCCCACAATTCACAACACTTGCACCAAAAGTTTCAGAGATATGAACGAGCTTTTGCATGTTCCGGGGATTCCCCCAATCCCATCTTCTGATATGATTAAGCCGTTGCTCGATCGAGACTCCACGGATTATGAAAACTTCCTAAATTTTGCCCAAAACATCCCAAATTCAGCGGGAATCATTGTGAACACATTTGAAAGCCTCGAAACGAGACCTCTTAATGCCATACGAGAAGGCAAATGCAACCCTGGTGGCCATACGCCGCCGGTTTTCTCCGTCGGACCACTCTTGGCTACCGAAGGTCGTCAGGGTGGCGGCAGCGGCATCAATGATTGTCTGAGTTGGCTGGACAAACAACCAAGTAAAAGCGTTGTCTACTTATGTTTCGGCAGTTTGGGTTTGTTCTCAGCTGCGCAGTTGAAGGAAATAGCAGTGGGGTTAGAAAGAAGTGGGCAGAGGTTTCTATGGGTTGTGCGGTCGCCTCCTTCCGATGACAAGAGTACACGGTATTTACCGCCACCGGAACCGGACTTGGACACTCTTCTCCCGGCCGGGTTCCTGGATCGGACGAAGGACCGCGGACTCGTCCTGAAGTCATGGGCCCCACAGGTGGCGGTGCTGAACCACGAATCAGTAGGCGGGTTCGTAACGCACTGCGGCTGGAACTCGGTGCTGGAAGGGGTGTGTGCCGCTGTGCCAATGGTGGCGTGGCCACTGTACGCGGAGCAGAAGATGAACAGGGTGGTGCTGGTGGAGGATATGAAGGTGGCCTTGAGGATGGAGGTGGCGGAGGACGAATTCGTAGAAGCGGAGGAGGTGGAGCGGAGGGTGAGAGAGCTGATGGAATCGGAGAAAGGGAGGGAAATACGGAAGGTGGTTGAAGAAATGAGCGTGGAGGGTAAGGGTGCAATGATGGAAGGAGGTTCCTCCATTGCAGCACTTGCGAAGCTGCTCCAGTCCTGGAAATGTGTTTAATTACTGTTCAGAATTTCTTTATTATGAATATTATTTCTCTTTTATTTTAGTTAATAAATTTTATGTTAAAAAAAATTATAACTACCCTCTCTCTATATATATTAAATGAAAATGAGATCAAATAAAGTTTGATATAGAAATCAATGGAGTCCAAGTTAATTACTTCCCATAGTATGGGAGCAAGTCCCTTAAATTAAATTTATTTTTAACTTAATCTTATTTATTATGATTTTATCATAGTGAATTTAATAAATTATAATTTTTTTAATTGTATATCCTCACGTGATTTTTTTATCCATAATTAATGAAAAAGTCACGAAGCCGTTAGTTCAATATGTGTTTTGTCTTTTTATTAGATGAAATTTAATTTAAATTTAAAACTAAAAACTATAGGTCGAGTGTACATGAGAAACACGTGGATTAATGTTATTATATATTTTTTATTATAAATAATATGTAAATGTTGAATATAAGTTGATGACATTGCATACGAGTGGTTTATATATAGCACAAAATCTTTTGCAATTATCTTTAGTTAGATATACTAGTTATATATGGCACATTCAATATATGTATACAAAAAAGTTAAAATAATTAAGTTTGTATTATTAAATTCTAAAAAATTATATTATTAAAATTGTATTAATTTAAAAAAAATAATTAAATATACAGATGTAATAATATATATTTTTTTGTACATTTTAAAAAAATACATACAATTAAGTATAATTTATTATATTTTTTATAATAGACACTATTACATTTGTATATTTAATTGTAATTTTTTAAATTAATGTAATTTTAATATTATAATATTTTAGACTTTAATATATTATTAAAAATTAATTTATAAAACATAAAAAAACCAAGTCGTGGTTTCTCAGTTTTTAACACGACTCATTAGATTAATATTATATTAGTTAAATAAATATATTAATTTATTTTTTATTAATAAAAAAATAATTAATCCGTGGAAAGTGATGAAAGGGGCGGGGGCGGGAAAATAGGAAAGCAGGGCAGAAGGCTGTTTGATTCTTCGGATGTTGGAATATTGTAAAGTGAGCTACACATCTTTTTTTTTTTCTTTTCTTAAATAATTGTTTTTTATTATGTCAACCCCAATCAAATCATGTCTCTGTGACCAAATATTTGAGTTTAATTTTAAAATATTATTTTGTCATTTAATGTATTTTAAATTAATTCATGTGATAGGTGATTTTACTATATATTTTTAAGTACAATTTGATTCATGGGGCGTAAACTTTGAAAAATATAATCATCTTTAACTTAAAATATTTATAATTAATTAAGTATAAACATAATTTGATTTGCAAAGCATACCTACTACTTAGCCATCTCTTGGAAATGTTTTACAGCAAATATATGTTTCTGATTGCAATGAATATTTTTTAATTACTAATTAGTTTTTTAGATTATATAATATTATAATTTTTTATATTTAAAAATATATTAGATGTTTTAAGTAATTTTTAACTACTAATAAATTCAAATATTTCCATACACATACAAGAAAATATAAGAACAAACATATTCATAATGTTTGGTTTGGTTTTTAACTTGTTTTTGAATATTTTGTAGAGATAGAGAGAGAAAAACAAAGATAAATAAAAATAAGTTAGAGATAGTGTGTATGTTTGGATTTGTTTTTGGAGATAATATAAAATAAGTATGGTATGTTTGATGTTGGGTAGTGGGGAGACAAAAAGTACTGTTCATTGTCAAATCATGTCTCTTTTATATATATTTATATATATATATGTATAAAAATGTATATAATTTATTTAGTTGTGAATGGATTAAAATAAATATTATTTTCTAATTATATATGTATGGAAATGTAAAAAAATAAGTTATGTAGATACACTTTTATAAATAATTAAATGCACTCTAGTAATGGATTAACAGTATTTTTTGTTAGACGTTCTGTTCGAGGTGATAAATTTAAATATATTATTCAAATAATGTAATATATGAATTAACCGCATAGAATTTTTATATTATTTTGTATTTTTAAAATTTTTTTAATTATTCCAATGATGTAGAAAATATTACATACAAAATATTAAGTGGT
The DNA here is from genome assembly GCF_026168435.1 of Sesamum indicum. Taxonomy (NCBI): domain Eukaryota; kingdom Viridiplantae; phylum Streptophyta; class Magnoliopsida; order Lamiales; family Pedaliaceae; genus Sesamum; species Sesamum indicum. The sequence continues at coordinate 12,469,065 of NC_142660.1, read as the reverse complement.
TAAAATAAAATGTATTTGTATTTAAAAATCAAATACAAACCTCACCAAAGAAAATATTATACATCTAACATGTATATCAACCCTCTAATGCATCCTTCAATTTTTTATAATTTGAAGATCCACATAATCCAGTATTAACTAAATATAATTCATAACTACAGATTGCAATGGTTTGAAAAATATATTTTGGATTAATACGGCGTATTGTCCAATTAAACTATGACAATGAAACCCTTAAGTCATTGAATGATAAATAACGCACACAATCATGTTCCCGTTAACATTATAATTAATGTATGACAACAAGTGACTGGCTCACATGTTACTTCTCAAAACCTTCCTCATCCTTGTTCCAATGTTTCTTAATATATTGCTTCAGCAAAACTGCTGCTAACTTAATGCATGTTAATCTCACAAGCGAATCACTAAAAGGAATTGGACCAAAATCAAACACATAAAGTCCATTGAATGCAGAAAAAATAAATAAAATTTTGCTAAATACAGCATGAAGGATATATGCCGTAATCCAAATGGAAATTCACGGTTTGCAGCAACTCCAGCTAGAGCAACACCATAACCTTTCATGAATTAAGAAGAAAAAGACAAATTCAATTCCATAGCTAAGGTGTAATTTAGGAGGAAAAAGAAAACAAAAACAAGAATCGGCTAATCGGTTTCAATATAAGTAGTATAACTCAAGTCAGTTCTGAATGACTATGCAATCACATAGCAAAACACAATACTAAAAGATCAAAGCTGTACTTATAAAAAATTATGCAGATATCAATGAATCAACAATTGCATCGTAACATAGGTTGATCAGTAAGAAAAGTTTTCATCTTTATTTTAAAATGGCAATGTGGCACAAAATCGAAAAAACGAAATTAATTAATACAACCAACATCATAACCAAAAGAAAATCTTCAACCACATCACAAAAAAAATTCAGTACGAAATACATACTTTACCTATCAGACTTTAAATGTCCTACAAATTGCCCTACACGCATAAACTCAAGTTCAATTCCTCAAATTAAAGAGAAGAAGCATTCAATCGATCAAGTGACAAAATTCCATCCAAAAAAAAATTCACTTCTTAAAACAATTGCCTCAGTCACCTGGTGGAAGAGATGCTTGCTGGAGGGAAGTCTCCGCAAAGGTTCGAACTTAATGGTTGGGATCGAGTTAGGCGTTCAAGCAATTGATCAGCCATTGTTGATCTTGATCCATTCCCAGTATAATCATCCAGATAATACACCAAATTGTGTGTGTCCGTGTGCGGGAGGTGGGAGGAAAATGCGGGAGTTGATAAAAACTGAAATCCAATCGAATCAAAATACTCGCCATGTTGAGAGAGTCGAACAGTATAGAATTAAACCCTTGGGTCATGGAATTGTTTTAGATCTGAAGAAGAATTTGGGAAGAAGATGAACAGAGGTGAATGCAGTAGGCGATTTTTGCAAGATGAGGAAAGAGAAAATCTACATTGTAACTTTTGTCCCCCACTACTATTACAAAAATACCTAAAAATAAGATAAAAACAGGTAAAACACTCAAGGCCAAAAATTACATTGATTTTGGGCCATCTCTGAGATGGCCCAAAAACAAAGCCAAACATGGTGATTAAGTTAGAAATAGCAATAATTTTAATAATATCTGTCAGTCCCACAATTGCGTCGTTTGTCATTACTGTCTAGGTGTTCTTCTTTTCTGGACTACAGGTTTTATTAATTCTTAGCAATTATTAAATTCAAAACTTTACATACAAATAAAAGAATGTATAAGAACAATTACTAACTTATTGCAGGTCAAATAATTTTTTTTTATTATATCATCCTTATAACGGTGAAAATATACCTCCTCACATGCATTAACGCCGAAGATGTATGAGGGCAATTTGATCAATAAAAAGATTTATCTAACTTGCAATAAATCAGTAATAAGTTAATTAGGGGGAGATATATATAGATTTTTTTTAATTTTTTATTAATATAAGCAAATATGAATATTATTTCTCTTTTATTTTAGTTAATAAATTTTATGTTAAAAAAAATTATAACTACCCTCTCTCTATATATATTAAATGAAAAAGAGATAAAATAAAGTTTGATATAGAAATCAATGGAGTCCAAGTTAATTACTTGCCATAGTATGGGAGCAAGTCCCATAAATTAAATTTATTTTTAATTTAATCTTATTTATTATGATTTTATCATAGTGAATTTAATAAATTATAATTTTTTTAATTGTATATCCTCACGTGATTTTTTTATCCATAATTAATGAAAAAGTCACGAAGCCGTTAGTTCAATATGTGTTTTGTCTTTTGATCAGATGAAATTTAATTTAAATTTATAACTAAAAACTATAGGTCCAGTGTACATGAGAAACACGTGGATTAATGTTATTATATATTTTTTATTATAAATAATATGTAAATGTTGAATATAACTTGATGACATTGCATACGAGTGGCTTATATATACTCAAGAAATCTTTTACAATAATTTTTAATTAAATATACTAGTTGTATGTGGCACATTCAATATATATTGAATGTATTCAAAAAATTTAAAATAATTAAACATCGTTTATTAATTTTTATGTTATAAAAAAATAATAATATGAAAATGATATGATTGAAAAAATAATAACTTTGAAAGAAAATATTTAGAGTAGGAAAAAAATATATTATAAATAACTATTTACAAAAAATAGATTTGAAAACTTGTAGATAGTGAGGGAAAGTGGAAGTTAGTGGGTGCAAAAAAAGAAAAAAAAAAATAGCATACCAAATATAAGGGAGACACTAAAGAGGTGTTCTCCCTTATTATATAGTACTAGTTGGATGTGACACATTCGATGTATGCATACTGGTTAGAAAATCCTAATTGTGGTATATGTTGATTTTCTATGTTCAACGATTTTATCTTGTAGTACTTATCTTTTTTCTGCTTGTAAAGATATATAGTAATTGGATTTATTTTGTATATTAATGGCTAAATTTAGTATGAAGGTGGAGTTGCTTTTCGTAGTATTTGTTCTTCAGCTTCTTGAATTTGTATACAATTTCGATCAACCAAGCAAGCAAATAATAGATGTACTGTGAAAGATGGGGGGTATGTGGTGGAAAGGGACGGTGGCGGTGGCGGGCGGCACCGTGAAAATAGGAAAGCAGTGCAGAAGGCTGTTTGAGTCTTCCGATGTTGGAATATTGTAAAGTTAGCTACACATCTTTTTTTGTTTCTTAAATAATTGTTTTCTATTATATGAATTATTTTAAGGAGCGGTCTGCCCAACAAATCATGTCATGTGTGACCAAATATTTGACTTTAATTTTAAAATATTAATCCATGTGATAGGTGATTTTATTATATATGTATTATTTTTTTAAAATAAATTATTTTAGTTCTCCATTACAATTTGATTCCTGGGGCGTAAACTTTGAAAAAATAACTTAAAATATTTATCATTAAAAGCATTTTTAAAATAATAACTTGATTAATTAAATGTAAACATAATTGGATTTGTAAAGCGTACGTACTAAGTAGCCCTCTCTGCAGATCGACTTCAACCCCATCGCGTTATTTCCTTATAAGGACATTGCAATGAATATTTATTAATTACTAATTACTTTTTTATAATATTATAATTTTTTATTTAAAAATATATTAGATATTTTAAGTATCTTTTAACAACTAATCAAATATTTACATACGAATACAAGAAAATATAAGAACAAACATGTTAAGTTAGAAATAATTATAATTTTAATAATATCCATCACTTCCACAAATGCATCGTTTGTCGTTACTGTCTATGTGTTCTTCTTTTCTAGCCTACAGGTTTAATAAATTTTTAGCAATTATTAAATTTAGAACTTTATATACAAATAAAAGAATGTATAAGAACAATTACTAATTTATTGCAGGTCAAATAATTTTTTTCGACTATATGATCCTAATAATGGTGAAGATATACCTTCTCACATGCATTAACGCAGAAGACGTGTGAAGGCAATTTGATCAATAAAAAGATTTATCTAACTGCAATAAAAAAAATTTTCTTGAATTTTTATTAATATAAGCATATTTGGTAAAATTTGACTAACTGAATGACTTATTTGTTAGACGGAAGCAAATCTCAAGAGTAGCTAGATGTGATTTTTCAAACTACAAGGGGTTTACGTGTAACTACACAAAACCTCCAAAGAGGTAATTTAATTATCCTATGATTCTTTTTTGTTATGAAGCTAACAAAAGCAACTATCCAATGACAGTGAATTTGCCACAACTAACCCTCGAATCTTGCTCGACGAATGCTTATAAATTGATGTGTTATTTTGGCAACACAAACTATCACACTAACAGTCACACTCTTATCTCTCTCATTTTTTGAGGTATTCTCAGTGATGGGTATACACATGCAACTCCTGCAAAAGGACCGAATTAACCTTCATTAAGGGCATTATAGTTATTTAGCGATCAGGATCCGCGCCTTTTGTAATGGGTCGGGTCGCGGAGGACCCGACCCGGGTCGCGCAGACTAATTGAAAACCCGGACAATGCCAGCCATTCGATCAGAACGCGAGCCAATGGGATAAGGCCACGTGGCCCCGTACATGATGTCCAACTGTGCTCTATAAATAGACCCGAAACGCCATAAATGAGGTAACTGCTGTGCATTAATTGAGCTCGAACTCTTAGATCGAATACATTTCTCTCGATCAACCTAACTTGAGCATCGGAGGGTCATTGTCGGGGACGTGCCCGACGAGCTCACGGTTCGTGTTTTATTCTCAGGGAACCCAAAATCTGATCTAGGAAGAGTTGGACTATCTACGTGGGATCGTCTCAGGAGATCGCTAATTTCGACCCGAATCACTCATTCTTTACACTTCATATGATTTTGTTTACTTCAATATTATTTTAGACTATTATTCTTACTTTAATTCGAGTTTTTCATTTATTTCTTCCATAAGAATATTGTTCACTTAAGTATCGAAACGCTAATTTTTATTTTTCGGTATATATTAGTCTCTCAATTTTTGAATTTTTTAAAAAAAAATTCGACCATTGTGGTGGTGCTGAATTTCGATACGCAATTTCTTTTAAGAACATCCTAATTAATTTTCGATTTTGAAATTTGAGGTTAGAATTTGGGAGTTGCGTGAAAATGTTGTTGTAATTTGCGTGCAAAATTGTAAAGAAATGGGAGTGTTTCATATTGAGGTGGTAGCTATGAGGCTAAATATGACCCCTTCAGCCATGGAGAATGACAACACTCACCCACAAAGGATGTGATGGATCACCAATTCCGTGGGCTATAGATGAGGACATTCATGCTAAAGTGCGAAATTACATTTTTAATCTCATGGATAGAAATTCAATGCTTTTAATTTTTAATTTGTTTTATGAAAATTCTAAAACAATTTTAAAATTGAAAAAAATTCGACATATTTAACTTTATGCTCTACAATTTTTTTTAGATGGTCCAAAAAAATAAAAAAAAAACTGGTCATATTTAATTCCATACCTAAGTTTTTGTAGAAAAATAGACGATAAGAACACGTAAAATGTCCCTATCTATCAGTTGTGTGAGCAATCAAGCTAATAAACACCCATATTGCACATATTTTGTTTTGTACAAAAATTTATACATGAGACTAAATGTGTCGAGTTTTTTTAATTTTTGGAACTAATTTGAGAATCAGAAAGCATATGACTAAATGTATTAAGTTTTTTTTTTAAAAGATTTTTAGATTATTTTAAAAATTTTGCAGCAAAAGACTAATTAGTAACTTAATTTGATATGCTAAATTAATAAAATTTTTTACATGAATTTTTTTTTTGTGTATTTATTGTACACATTCATTACTTAACTTTGAATATGTAAAATATCGTAAAATTCAAACTATTTAACTTTTACTCATAATATTTTATTTTACTATAATTAAATGTATAACTTCTTTTTTTCAATTTAGAAAATTTTAATTAAACTAATTAAAATGCAAAATTATTAGAAAATAAAAATCTTTTAACCTATATATATAATATAAAGACAATATTATCCAAATATTTAGTTATTGGGGGGCGGGCTGACATTAAAAATAGTTCAAAACCACAATATTATTTCTATACTTTTTGAAAAGTTAGTTGTTATTATATCATAAATTTCAATTATCAATAATTATTATACGTCAATTATTTATGTTAAACATATAAAATTAATTAATAATTACTTTTACAATATGATTTGCACGTTATTGATTTGATAAGATGGAATTTAATTTAAATAATAAAAAAGAAAAAGTATACGTCCAATGTATATGAGAATCATGTAACATATACAGTTCAAATCTATAAACTAATATTATTTATATTTTTAGTATAAATGATATGTGAATATTAAATATAATTTGATAATATATATATTTTGGTAATATATCAATTTAATCAATATATTAATATAATAAATAATAATAATAAATTATATTATTTCAATTAATATATCAATCTGACAAAAGATAATAATAAATTATAAAAATTTAATTGTTTACATAAAATAAAATAAGTTATTCATATAAAGTGAAATAAATGCCACACCGTCCAATAGAATCCCAGTCATGACGTCCAATTTTATCATTATGTTTCAATTTTCATATTTGCCTCATCCATCCATCACTTCCTTTGTGTGGTGTAAAGTGTAAAGCTTAATGAATTATTACATCAAAATTGCATTATGTTATTGTTACAATCACATCGTGCATTATTGGGTGTGTGTATCTACCATATTTGGAGAGAGAGAAATCTTAGGCGATTCGAGCATATTGAGCGGAACCCCAATATTGTAGCTAGTTTAATTGTGGAGGATGTTAGACAGCGTATACTTGGCATTACCTTAGCTAGCTCTGTTAGTTTACATGCACTTTATAGATTGTGGCGTATCCCTTAGCCTGTCGAAGGAAACACTACTTGAATCATGATTGTTACTATATCTTTTTCTATTTATGAAAATTACATTTACCGAAAAAAAATATCATATTTAAGTATAACTAATTATCATGGTTAAAAATAAATAGTTATTGACTATAATCATGCAACGGTTGTTGGCCATAATATCTGCAAGGGTGGCTAAAATATTTGCCATGACTTACGGATCTTAGCCATGACAAATGACTTTTTTGGTGAAAAATCTATGTTTTTGCATTGATGTTATTTAATCATGGTCGATAAATTTTACTTATCATTATTTTTAATAGATAATTATTAAAATTACAGTCAATAATCATTTTTTTTTTTTTGTATCTGTACAATATAATAACATAGTTTAACAGGGCATGAGCGATGTGATCAAGGCCAATATAGAATTAAATTCATTAATAGTTGAAGGGGTACTCATAGGCATATTATAACAACAATTTCATGTAATTCTAACGAGAAATTTAATACTGAAAATTTAAATTTGATATGAATTTTGGTTGTAAAAAATTATGAAAACTCTACTTGATGAAAAAATAAAACAAAAGCAAATCCATAAAAAACATCAATTTTTTTAATGATCAAGATTCACTAAAAACATAATTTCTTTTAATGTTCAGACTAATGAAGAATTTGTGAAGGAGTTCATGTATGATTTTGTTCGTCTTTGTGAAAATTTGTGGGTCTTTCTACAAAAATATCTACGACTTGTAATATTATCACAATTATAGAACCTTTTTTTCGAATTTGAATTTGTCCAGGTTGTTCGACATGCTTTCTTATAGTAATAACACAGGACATATAATTAATTTTACCGGAACCGAATCACTTGTTGATACTACATTTTAGACTTGGAAACTCAGTTCTTGCATCTTTGGAAGAGGCAAAATGGTGGGATGCGCCCTAATTTTTTATTTTTCCCAACTGTTTTTTAGTTCAGTTATTTATTGTTGATGATGAGCCCAACAAAAAGCCCCATAAGTAGGGGTCTTTGCAGCCCCCATAACCCCAATTTGACGATGTTTGCTTTCGTCTAATAAATAAGTTTTTCGTTAGTTAAAATGAATTGAATATGTTGATATTAATAAAAAGAATTAAATAAAAAATTATATTTATCCTTAATTGATATTACTGACTTATTGTAAGTCAAATAATTGTTATTCAAGGAACCAACTAGGGCATGAATAAAATATCCGATAGCATCACACATCAATTGTAGATAAAGAGTTTGGGTTTCATCAAATAAACGAGTCACACTTTTAGTGAGATTCGTATCTTTAAAATTAAAATTAAAAATATCTATCGCATAATAGAACATCGATCACATCTCATGTTGCATCAATATCCAACTTATGAAAAGTCCCTTGCTTGTGGAATTGTTAAGAGGGCTTAGATCCTAATAAAAATAATATTTATGACAAGTATATTTTTACTATTTTGTGAGTAGTCAAATATCTTTACAACTAAAATCCGCCATAATATGATAAAACGCATGCATAAGACGTAGCTAATTAATTCATGAATTTGGCCGTAATTAACTTCCCCTTTTTATAATTACAGAAACATCCCTAAGGGCATTTTTGTTTTTGAAAAATTATTTTAAAGGTTGACCACTTGATCTAGTTAATAGGGGTATTTTTTAATTTTAAAGGCTGTCAATGATAGTTTCTATCATTTTTTCAAGAGGTAGGAATTGTTTGTATAAAAAGAGCATAAATACATAAATATAAATGTTAATTATCCCTAAATATGATATATTTATTGGTGTCGTGAATGTAGAAAATACCAATAACATACCAAACGTGAAGAAACCTGAATTTTCCAACAAATCGTTCTACTTGCTTAAATTATTTCAGTTCTCCCCCCTCTTCCCAATAAACAGCAAACCTTGCAAGAAAGCCCCGCAAGAACAGTTAGCCATGGAAACTATAGTTCTATATCCTTCCCCTGGAATGGGCCATCTGGTTTCCATGGTGGAGCTAGGTAAATTCATCCTTCACCACCACCCTTCCCTCTCCATCACTATTCTCACGGCGCCGCCCTCTTTCAACACCGGCTCCACCGCCACCTACATCCGCCACATCTCCGCCACCGTCCCTTCCATCACTTTCTACCACCTACCCCCCATCTCCCTCGACCTTGAGCCCTTTTCTTCTGTGGAAGCAGTCATTTTCGAAATCCTCAACCAGAGCAACCCCCATGTCTGCCGCGCACTGGAAACCATTTCCCTCTCAGCCACCGTCTCCGCCTTCGTCATCGACTTCTTTTGCACCTGTGCTTTGCCTATTTCCGCCGAACTCAATATCCCTACCTACTACTTCTTCACTTCCGGTGCTTGCATTCTCGCGTTTTTCCTCTATTTTCCCACAATTCACAACACTTGCACCAAAAGTTTCAGAGATATGAACGAGCTTTTGCATGTTCCCGGGATTCCCCCAATCCCATCTTCTGATATGATTAAGCCGATGCTCGATCGAGACTCCACGGATTATGAAAGCTTGCTAAATTATGCCCAAAACATACCAAATTCAGCGGGAATCATTGTGAACACATTCGAAAGCCTCGAAACGAAACCTCTTAATGCCATACGAGAAGGCAAATGCAACCCTGGTGGCCATACGCCGCCGGTTTTCTCCGTCGGACCACTCTTGGCTACCGAAGGTCGTCAGGGTGGCGGCAGCGGCATCAATGATTGTCTGAGTTGGCTGGACAAACAACCAAGTAAAAGCGTTGTCTACTTATGTTTCGGCAGTTTGGGTTTGTTCTCAGCTGCGCAGTTGAAGGAAATAGCAGTGGGGTTAGAAAGAAGTGGGCAGAGGTTTCTATGGGTTGTGCGGTCGCCTCCGTCCGATGACAAGAGTAAACGGTATTTACCGCCACCGGAGCCGGACTTGGACACTCTTCTCCCGGCCGGGTTCCTGGATCGGACGAAGGACCGCGGACTCGTCCTGAAGTCATGGGCCCCACAGGTGGCGGTGCTGAACCACGAAGCAGTAGGCGGGTTCGTAACGCACTGCGGCTGGAACTCGGTGCTGGAAGCGGTGTGCGCCGCCGTGCCGATGGTGGCGTGGCCACTGTATGCGGAGCAGCAGATGAACAGGTTGGTGCTGGTGGAGGATATGAAGGTGGCCTTGAGGATGGAGGTGGCGGAGGACGATTTCGTAGCGGCGGAGGAGGTGGAGCGGCGGGTGAGAGAGCTGATGGAATCAGAGAAAGGGAGGGAAATACGGAAGGTGGTTGAAGAAATGAGCGTGGAGGGTAAGGGTGCAATGATGGAAGGAGGTTCCTCCATTGCAGCACTTGCGAAACTGCTCCAGTCCTGGAAATGTGTTTAATTACTGTTCAGATTTTCTTTATCATAAATATTATTTCTCTTTTATTTTAATTAATAAATTTATATATACTAAATATATCGAATTTATTTTATGTTCAAATAAATTATAACCACCCTCTCTCTATATATATTAAATGAATAAGAGATAAAATAAAGTTTGATATATAAAATAAAGAATTTGTGAAGGAGTTCATGTATGATTTTGTTCGTCTTTGTGAAAATTTATGGATCTTTCTACAAAGATATCCACGACTTGCAATATTATCACAATTATAAAACCTTTTTTTCGAATTTGAATTTGTCCACGAGATTGTTCGACATGTATGACATGCTCTCGTTCATTAAAATTAACTGAATTTGTTGATATTATCAAAAAAAATTGAATCATTGATTGACTTATTACTGACTTATTGCAAGTCAAATAATTGTTATTCAAAAAATGCTCCAAACCAACCAAGGCTCAAATAAAACGTCCGGTAGCATCACACATCAATTGCAAATAAATAATTTGAGTGTCTTATAAGTACTCCTAAGGCCTCATTTTCCAGACGAGTCACACTTTTAGTTAGACTCGTAAATATAAAGTTAAAGTGAAAAATATCTCTAGTCTCAATAAGACACCGATCACATCTAATGCTGCATCAATATCCAACCCCTGGAAAGTCCTTGCTTGTGGAAATGTTAAGGGGGTTTGGATCCTAACATAAAAATTATTTATGACAAGTATATTTTACTATTTTGTGAGTAGTCAAATATCTTTAAAACTAAAATTCGCCATAATTTGATAAAAACGTATGCATAAAACGTAGCTAATTAATTCATGAATTTGGCCGTAATTAACTTTCCCCTTTTTCACACTACATTCCAGTGCTTGCTTCTTCCATGCTTTTTCTAAACTTAGGGTAAAATTAATCTTCTTTTTTTTTTCAAATTAATTTCAACATTATCCCTATTTTTTTAAGTGACTTCAAATTAATTCATTCAGGCCATGTAGCTGCCTAGCCCAGTTGTTATATACCCTGCTACGGGTAAAATACGTTTTTAGTCCCAAAAATAAAGGTAAAATTTATTTTGGTACCACAATTATAACATGTGCCGTTTTTAGTCCCATAAAACTAATAACCACGTATTTTTAGTCTAAAAAGTCAATGTATTAAGATTTTGGAACTAAAAAGGTATTGTTGGGACTAAAAAGACGTGATTTTAACTAAAAGCATCATCTACTATAATTGTTGTGATATCAAAAAAAATTCTGAGTTTATTTTATGGGAGTAAAAAAATTAATATTTTACCGTGGCTCTTATTATTCACACACTCTGTTCACTAAATTATTATCTAAATCAACCTATGAATTTGGAATTAAAATTATTTGAATTTAATGTTAGTTTGATTAATTAATAATTTAAGTATTAAGATATTAATAGTATTGGTTTTTATTTTTAGTTGGAATATTGCTGGAGAAATTCTTTTGTGTTGGCTATTAATATGAATGACGTAAATATATGTCTTATATTTTCTGTGACATTTATAAATATGTTTAAAGATAATGATATAAGCAAATAAAATAAAATCTGTAATTAATAAAAAAATTCATTGATGTCATAAATATAGTAACTTCAAAAATAACAAACATAATAAATATATGGACAATTTATTTTTTTGGAAATACTTAACTCAATATGTGCTGAAAGATTTTAAATAAAACAATCATACAATATATGGAAATTAAAATAAAATAATCACACCATATAAGTTCAAGTAAATACTTTACGTATAAAAAATTATTTCAAACTAAAACAGCATCAATCGCGACGGGCTACCAGTGACATCAACGTCACCGGTTCCATTCACAAATCAAATTTAATTTACTTCTCTTTCTATGAAAAATTATTACCTAAGTCTGTTCAAATCCAACTAATTAAATAATAATTATGATATTTGGATTTTGCCCTAATCATGGCTAAGAAAATGCTTTGGCTAAGTTTTTTAAAAATATCTTATAAGTTTTAAGAAAAAAAAAACTTAGCCAAACACCCTCTTAATTACACCATGTCCATTATGTTTATAAGATGTTTTAGGAGCTTATAAGATGTTGAATCTTGTTTTAAAAATAGACTCTTAAACTGTTCGAATAAATAAGATGTGAAAACATCTTATAAGATATATGATGTTTGTCATAATAAGGTCTTTAATTGATAAAATGACTAAACGGACATGATGTCGTTAGAATAAAAAAAGTTGTTAATTCTAGTGGAATATTAATATAGATATATAATTGATATTTTTTTTATTAATGCAATAATTATTTCTAGTCGTATAATTTATAATGTTTTGAATTTATATTTTTCAGTAAATATAATATCATAACCAATCTTATTTTTATTTAACCTTTCATAATTTATTATGAAATAATAAAGTATTTTCTCTTTGTTGAATATTAAAAAACTTAAATAACAAAAGAAGTTTTTAAATCCTAAAGTGTGTGTGAGAGAGAGAGAGAGAGACGAGTGTGAGTGAATGAAGATATTTTTGTTTTATAACATATTAATTTTATAAAAAAAGGTTAGAAAAATTAATTTTTTTCTCAAAGAGCTTATATATATGATCAACAACATCTTATTTTGAAATTTTACAAACACTTTAAAAATAAATTAGTCAAACAAATATTTAAAACTTTTAATCTCTCAAATATCTTATAAAATATTTTGAGGAGATTATAAATTTAGGCAAAGATGTGTAGTTTGTAGCTGCTTAAATTCGTTCACTTTTATCTCTTCATTATAAAACACAAAGGTTGCAAGAAATACTGCAGGGCAGAAAACAGCCGGGGTCGGGTGAAAGTTGCATGGAAACTGTAGTTCTATATCCATCCCCAGGAATGGGGCATCTGATTGCCCTAGTGGAGCTAGGAAAACTCATCCTCCACCACCACCCTTCCTTCTCCCTCCACATCCTCATCGTCCTACCATCTTACTACACCGGCTCGACCGCCGCCTACGTCCGCCACATCTCCGCCACCGTCCCTTCCATCACCTTCCACTACTTGCCCCCCATCTCCCTCGAACTCGACTCCTTTCCCTCCACCGCATCAGTCACTTTTGAAGTTCTCCACCGGAGCAACCCCCACGTCCGTCGTATCCTGGAGAGCATTTCCCTCTCAGCCACCATCTCCGCCATCGTCATAGACATGTTCTGCACATGTGCTCTGCCAATCGCCGCCGAACTCAATATCCCTACTTACTACTTCATGCCTTCCGGTGCTTGCGATCTCGCGCTTTTACTACACTTTCCCACACTTCACAACGCCACCACTAAAAGTTTCAGAGATATGAACACGATTTTGCATGTACCCGGGATTCCCCCACTCCCATCTTCTGATTTGTCTGACCCGATGCTTTATCGAAACTCCATGGATTATGAAAGCTTGCTAAATTTTGCCCAAAACATACCAAATTCAGCGGGAATCATTGTGAACACATTCGAAAGCCTCGAAACGAAACCTCTTAATGCCATACGAGAAGGCAAATGCAACCCTGGTGGCCATACGCCGCCGGTTTTCCCCGTCGGACCACTCTTTGCCAGCGAAGATCGTCATGATTGTCTGAATTGGCTAGACAAACAACCAAGTAAAAGCGTTGTCTTCTTATGTTTCGGCAGTTTGGGTTTGTTCTCGGCAGCGCAGTTGAAGGAAATAGCAGTGGGGCTAGAAAGAAGTGGGCAGAGGTTTCTATGGGTTGTGCGGTCGCCTCCGTCCGATGACAAGAGTAAACGGTATTTACCGCCACCGGAGCCGGACTTGGACACTCTTCTCCCGGCCGGGTTCCTGGATCGGACGAAGGACCGCGGACTCGTCCTCAAGTCATGGGCCCCACAGGTGGCGGTGCTGAACCACGAATCAGTCGGCGGGTTCGTAACGCACTGCGGCTGGAACTCGGTGATGGAAGCGGTGTGGGCTGCCGTGCCAATGGTGACGTGGCCGCTGTACGCGGAACAGAAGATGAACAGGGTGGTGCTGGTGAAGGAGCTGAAGGTGGCCTTGAGGATGGAGGTGGCGGACGACGATTTCGTTGCAGCGGAGGAGGTGGAGCGACGGCTGAGAGAGTTGATGGAATCAGAGAAAGGGAGGGAAATACGGAAGGTGGTTGAAGAAAAGAGCGTGGAGGCGAGAGCTGCAATGAGGGAAGGAGGTTCCTCCATTGCTGCAATTGGAAAGCTGGTGGAGTTGTGGAAACGTGCTTAATCTAATTTTTTTATTTAAATGACACTTGATCCAATAAAATCAAATTAATATATAATAAGTGTAATATATTATTTATGATTGATTATTTTTTATAAATTATAAATTAATTACACTATAAGTATATCATATTTACTATACAATTAGTTCAAGTTCTAATAAACCTGGCTTGAGTATTCCAACTTTGAAAACTTTTTATAATCAATATGATTGCTCTTTAACTTTATTAAATAATGTATAAAAATTATTATTTATTTATTCGAAGAGATAATTATGTTTAGTGTGTATATGATATACTTGAAATTAATATAATCTAATCCGAATCTATGAATTAATGTTATTTACATATTTATTATATCATAATAAAAATGTAATTAGGTGAAAGTTAAAACATAAGAAACGAAATTAAAATATTGTGATGGGATTAATTGATTTTAGGAAAATATATGATGGTCCCAATTAAGGACGAGTCATTGTAGGAACATGTCACACAAAACTATGACAAACTCTGAATTGTTCTGATAATTAACGTATAAATTCTGAGTGTCGTTTGACTTGTAGTTAAGCATGTATGTTG
The DNA here is from genome assembly GCF_026168435.1 of Sesamum indicum. Lineage (NCBI taxonomy): Eukaryota > Viridiplantae > Streptophyta > Magnoliopsida > Lamiales > Pedaliaceae > Sesamum > Sesamum indicum. The sequence continues at coordinate 12,453,938 of NC_142660.1, read as the reverse complement.
GGTAGGATTCACTACTGGATTCACCATTTATGTAGAGACTTGGATATTCATACATTTTTGTGATAGTGCCCCGTTTACAAAATGTTGTGGCGGGGCAGGGACGACCCAGTATTGGGCTTCAATGTGCCCAAATTTGTTATCTTGGCTTGCTTTTCTGAAATGGCCTTCAAATGTCCATTATATCCCCGTGTTCCTTTATACAATTTGCAATCTTACAAATCTGTTACATTTCCCATTTGTTGTTACGTCGTCTTCTTATTCCTTGTACTTTTGCTCATCAATTCTGATGTAGGTCGCTCAAAATCAGAATATTCGGATCGGGATCGCTAGATCGTTGTACACACTTTGGGGAGGGGTCCGATAGGGGGTGACGTGGCGCGCCATCATTGGAGCCACGTGTAATGCATACAGAGGGTACCGTACCGATATAAATACCCGCATTTATGATATTTCAGGCATGCTTTCTGGACCTATTTTTACCGCCAGTTCATATTCTAATTTGATCCCATTACCTATTTTCGACCTTACCCTTTCTAACTTAGGCATCGGAGGGCCATCGCCGAGGGCTTCTCGGCTAGTCTGACGTTTGCTGTGTTCTCAGAATCCACTCCAGGTAACTTAAAAGAGGGATTCAGCGATCACGACCCAGCCACACGATCTAGCGACCCCGATCCGGATATCCTGATTTTGAGCGACCTACATCAAATTCATACGCTTGCTCTGCTGCTTCGCTTTTTCTTGCTCAAACTTGTTTTCTTTTTCCTAGTTATCTATTTCCCACCCAATTTCTTGATTCTTTCTTCTGTAAGGTTTTCATTCCATATCTCAATAGCTCCTTTGAAACAACTTCATATAACCTAAATAAGGTAATCCCAATAGTAACGGACAAGACTTTTTGACGGGAAAGACTTACTATGGAAGGACTTAGTGGTAACTAGATATTTTAAATTATATTGGATAATATGTTTTTTCTTATTGGTGCACAGAAAAGTAAAAATACTTTTACTTAGGAGCTTATAAACGCCAAATTTGGTCGAACAATTCTCGGCCTCTATACTACTAATCCCCTAATTCCTCTCGTTTTCTCTCCTTGTTTCGTTATCTATTCTCTACCACGAGTGTATATATTAAGATATAACTGTGTTAACGCACCAGTATCATAATTCACTTTCAAAACCCATACACGACTTTAATTATTTGCCAAGACAACTAGACATCTGGATCGATTAGGTAAAGCAATTAAGTTGAACTAGAAATGAGAAGATTGAAATTTAAGTTGGAAGTTGCAGTAAGGAAGCATGGAGTGATAGAAAAGGGGCGGCCATAATTGCACCGCGTTGGTTCACAGATTTGATTTCAACTTTAAAATAATTTTTGTCTTTTCAATCAATTTCAAGTTAGTCCCTCCAACAATTAATTTTCCATATTATCACTATCAAACTTTTTTTCTTTTTACAATAAATTATTTTAGTTCTTCACTTTTCCTTTTTTTTTTTTATTGCAATTTGGTCCCTCATACATTAGCTTAGAAAACAATAATCATTTTAATTGAATAAATGTTTATTCAAATGTTTGTGTATATTTACATCTATTTTTTTTTTAGAAATTACTTATTGTTTTACAAATATATGTTAATTGGATATACCCATTCCTTCAATATTTTAGCTGACATATTTATTTTTTTTAATTTATGCTCTAATTTTAAATGTTTTTATATTTTAATATTTTTGCTCTATTTTTTTTGTTCAAACTATTTTCTCCAACTTATTCATTTAATTTTTTTATTTGAAAAATTCAATTAGTTCATTAAATTCACAATAGTTATATTAATATATCATTCCACAAGTTATTATTTGCGGGACAACAATAAATTATTTTAATTAAAATGATTATATTTTTCTAAGTTTAAAAATAAAAGGGCCAAATTATAATTAAAAAAATAAAAAGTTAATGCATGATTTTATGTAAAAAAAAAAAAAAGAATTTCATAAGGGTAATATAGAAAGACCACTCATTCGAGGTACTAATTAAAAAAATATAGACTATTTTAAAATTAAAATAAAAATCAGAGATTATATGAATTTTACCCCAACTTTTACTATTAGCAACTTTTTCTGAAAATCACTTGAATTCATCACTTTTAAAAAATACAAGTTTTTGCAAACATTGCTGAAAATAGAAATTGTATTATAATTTAATATTTATAATTTTATTAATAAGAGACAGAAGTTGGTAGAGTTGAGAACAATATATAATTTTTAATTTAAATCAACTTAATGTAATCAATTCAAAAATAAAAATATTATTTTTAATTTATTTTCAATAATAAGTTGATAAATCTTTATTTTCAGTACATCCTAATTTGGGGTTTAGCTTTTCACATGGGATTAATTTAATTAATGTATTAAAAATTACTATAAAATATTTAGTTACTTTAATTAGTTTAAAGTGGAAAGTTAGCTGAGGCACGACTCACGAGCCGAGGGCGCCCTGCCTTGAATAGAAAGGTAGTATACTATAGATACAAGGACAAAAGGAAGCCAGCCAGCCATTCCCATTCAACAGAAAATCAGACATCACCATCCTCTACAAAATCACTCTCTTGCTTTTTCAGAATCAGGAGATTATGGAAGACACCGTTGTCCTCTACACTTCGGCAGAGCACTTGAATTCCATGTTAGTGCTGGCCAAATTCATTAGCAAACATTATCCCTCCATCCCCCTCCTAATCCTTTGCTCCGCCCCCGAGTCCGCCGCGGCTTCCGTCGCCACCGTGCCTTCCATCACTTACCACCGCCTCCCACCTCCCGCTCTTCCTCCCAACTTGACCACCAATCCTCTTGAACTCTTATTCGAAATACCTCGTCTCAACAACCCAAATGTTAGCAAAGCCCTTCAAGAGATCTCCCAGAAGTCAAGAATCAAAGCATTTGTCATTGATTTCTTCTGCAATCCAGTTTTTGAAGTTTCTACAGGCTTGAATATACCCACTTACTTCTACATCAGCTCCGGCGCGTTTGGCCTTTGCCCCTTTCTGAATTTCCCCACTATCGAGGAAACCGTTCCTGGAGACCTTGCTGACTTGAATGATTTTGTCGAAATTCCTGGCTGCCCACCCGTTCACTCATCAGATTTCCCCGAGGCTATGATTCATCGTAAGAGTAATATCTACAAACATTTTATGGACGCCGCAAGAAACATGGCAAAATCAACCGGAAACCTGGTAAACGCATTTGATGCGCTCGAGTTTAGGGCTAAGGAAGCACTGATAAACGGTTTGTGCATTCCCAATGCGCCAACACCGCCTGTTTACTTGGTTGGACCCTTAGTTGGTGATAGCAACCGTAACAACGGCTGCATACAGCATGAATGCCTGAAGTGGCTTGATTCGCAGCCCAGCAAAAGCGTGATTTTCCTCTGCTTCGGCAGGAGGGGCTTGTTTTCCGTTGAACAGCTTAAAGAAATGGCGCTTGGTCTGGAAAATAGCGGCTATAGATTTCTTTGGTCCGTGCGCAGTCCACCGGGCAAGCAGAATTCAGCAGCGGCGGAGCCAGACTTGGATGAGCTGCTACCAAAGGGTTTCCTGGAGAGAACTAAAGACAGGGGCTTCATAATTAAGTCATGGGCGCCGCAGACGGAAGTGCTGAGTCACGATTCGGTGGGTGGGTTCGTGACACACTGCGGTAGGAGCTCAATTCTGGAAGCGGTGTCGCTGGGGGTGCCGATGATCGGGTGGCCGTTGTACGCGGAGCAGAGGATGAATCGGGTTTTCATGGTGGAGGAAATGAAGGTGGCGCTGCCATTAGAGGAGACGGCGGATGGGTTAGTGACGGCGGTTGAGTTGGAGAAGCGAGTCAGACAGTTGATGGACTCCCAGACGGGAAGAGCTGTGCGACACCGAGTGACCGAATTGAAAAGCTCCGCTGCGGCGGCGGTGCGGAAGAATGGATCGTCGCTAGTGGCGTTGCAAAATTTCATTGCGTCGGTGACTCGGGTTTGAGTGATGTTATTACTCCAAGTAATAAAATTTAATTACCGTGTAACGTTGGTGAATTGAATTTTCCATTCTAATGCATTTTGCACGTTTTATGTTATTTCACATATATATGTGTGTTATGTATGAAAAAATTATGTTATTAATTTTATTTAATAAAATATTTTACACGCATGTGAAATGAAATAAAATCATTATAATAAAAAATCCAATCTACATTTAGCGTGTAGTATTACTCTTAATATCAATCCATTAAATATCCTATTAACTGTTAACAAAATTGTCAACCCCATTAAACTGTCCTCCTATCACTTTGTTCTAGACTACATCATAATTTTTTTAATAATTTTAATGTTTATTTTTTAATAGATAAATTTATGGAATATGTTTAAATCAATTAAAATTTATATTTACTCTTAAATTACTTATAAATTTATTATAGGTCAAATAATTCTCTTTTTACTAAGCTATCCTTATAATGATGGAGATGTTCGTTCTCGCATGCATTAATGTGTCAATATATATAAGGATAATTTGATTAGAGATATATGTATTTGACTTACAATAAATCAGTAATAATCAATTGGAGTAAATATGGATTTTTATTTGATTTTTTTTAATGATATCAATAATTTTTATAAATTTTGACTAATTGATAGATCTATTTATTAAATAAAAACAAACAATAGAAATACAGATGTAATTTTTTAAATTATAGAGAGCTTAGATATAATTATACTAAATTCCATTTTATTATCGTTTCTTTGACACATGGCGTGGATTGATTGGACAAGACCAATGGACCTTATGACCCTATGCGCTCTCTGCCTTGCGACTAGGGCTGTGCAGAATTTGGTAAACTGGCCAAAATCGAGTCGAAGTTTTTTAATTTTATTTGTTATATGTATTATTTGGATATTAAATATTCTGCTATTAAATTTGATTTAAATTTTTATTTTGATTTTGAATTAAATAAATGGATTATTAGATGTTCTTTTAATTTAAAATTTTTAATTTCAATTTTAAATATTTCATTCATTGTATATTTTATTTTTTATATTTCGATATTTTTGTACAAGTATTTGGGGTAAAATTTAAAAATACTAAGATTAATTAGGTAAAATAATTAGGGTAAATTAAAATAAGTTCCTTTTAGATTTGTCATAATAACAAGTTACATTTTTATTGTTTGAAAAATTATAAATATTCCCTTATAATCAATAATTATCTAACAAATACCTCTACTCGTGACATTCCATTGTATGAACATATTTGTTAGATAATTATTAATTCTAAAGGCTGTTTGTAATTTTACAAATAATAAAAAAATATTTATAAATTATAATAAATCTTAAAGAAGTGGGTTGTAATTTTCAAAATAATTAAGCTGACAGGTAAATTAATTAGAAAACCACATAATATATTAGCTCAACATGTAAATTTTAGGAGGGAGTTGGAATAGGAATAAAAATATCATTCCTGTAAATATTGTATTCAAACAAACTGTAAATAATTTTATCAATACATGGTGACAATGTCGTATATAATTTTTTAATTGTTGTCATATATATGTGGACGTTTTTTTAAAAAAAAATAACAACAATCAATTATTATTAATTAAAATAAATAAATTATAATTATTTTTATTAAATATTTGACAAAAATTATTATTATTCAGTAGAAACAATATTCCATGCCCACAGTAAAATTCAAATCTACTACCTTTAAAATTAGGTGGCTTTAACTTGACCACCTAAACTAGAGTAAATTGACAACGTGGAGGGTGTTATCAACAGTGGTTGAAGATAGCAATTGGCATGGGACTGGTCATTTATTGCGTAGTGTTAGCGTCCACGGTATTTGAACATGGCTACGCGGCAATTGCCATTCCATTCGTTGCAGCTACCTAAGCCCTAAACTCCAACACCAACACCAACCTCAACAATGCTTTTTCCACTTTCTCACTCCAAAATTCTCTTTAATAATTATTTTTTTTTAAAAAAGAAAAGTTTCTCACTCGCAAACCTAAAAAAGGGTAGAATGGAATGATTTTATTAATTAATGCAAGATTTAACATGAACTTTATTTATTAATTAATGCAAGATTTTACATGAACTTTAATTGGACAGCCTAAATTAATAATCCTAAATCCTAAACCTCTTAGGTGAAATCTTACAAGTTGATGATGATTTCGAGAGAAATTATGTTATATCACACAATTTATTAATTTTAAACATTAAGTTATTAACACTATAATAAAATGTACTATTTTGTCAATTATTTTTAGGAACAATTTTATCCATCACTTTTTGTTACTAATTAATTCTTTCTAATGCTTTGTGAAAATAATTATTACTATTAGAACTGTGTAATTCATTAGTGCAATAAAATAGAAACTCTTCTCATTAAATATATATATATATATAAAATAGTGACAATATAAAGATTGTCTCTTGATTTTTTTTGCACTAATATTATTTTTTTTTATACCGTTAATTATTCACAACATAAAGATAATAAATACTAATTTTATTGAGTCTAGCGTGGTGGGGTTGTTTAGTGTACTTGTTGAAACATAATATATACTAAGTTTATTGTCTACCGTGATGGGGGTTGTTGAGTGTACTTGTTGAAAGCGCATGGTTGCCCAAGACGTCCGCATATTGTTGAATTATGTGGACCACGTTCCCCAACTAACAATCGCGTGTTATCTATCCACACCCACCTCCTTCACTCTTTTTTAAGTGATATGTACGTAATTATAACAGTCGATCAAGTTGAGTTTAGTTGGTGGAATTGATGCTCATGATTTTAAGGTTATGAGTTCAAACTTTTATCGATATGTGGAATATTGTTTTATTATAATAATAGGTGTCGTTCTATTTTAATAGCAAGTGTTGATTATATATTGATACATTCAGAAAAATAAAATTTTGGATGGAGTGCCTGCAAAAAAGGCGTTAGCACTCCGAGGCCCATGTTAGTATCGGATTTAAGAGAAAAATAATCGTAATAAATAAGATATAATGAGAAATCGTAATAAACTAAATAATTTCGTGAAAGAAATCTTGGTAAGAATGCAATTCGAATGGTAAAGTAAGAATAGATAGTGACTTTCCAAATTTTGGAGGGAGTCCCCGTAGAAGGACTGAAAGTGTCCGTGTTGGAAAATTAAAGGTGTCCTTGTTGGAGGATTGAAGGTGTCCCTATTGGAGGACTAAAAAGACGTTCCTGTTGGAGGACCGAAAAAGGCATCCCCATTAGAGGATTGAATAAGGCATTCCTGTTGGAGGACTGAAGAAGACGTCCATTTTAATAGACTGAAGGTGTCCCTATTGAGGAGATTAAATGAGGCGTCCGTATTGAAGGACTAAAGAAGACTAAAGGAGGCGTCCCTGCTGATACGTAAATTTTATATTCCAAAAATATGACTTGAATCTATTTAATAGACTCTAAAAATAACTCTTAAATACTTTAAGTCAATCAAGACAATAAATATAATAGGTCGAGCTTAAAAAGTTGGTATTGGCAAATAGAGTACTGAAGCTATTGATTATGCGATTCAATAATGTCATTCGAGTCGATTTGATAAGGTAGAAGCACACGAATTCTTGAAATGTTGAGCAATTTTGAGATTGTGTGGGGCTATTTGGTCTTCTAGTCTTGTTTGTTGTTTTTGGTTTTCGGGGTTTTGTGTAAAGGAGCATATCCAATTGAATTGCTCAGAGGAGGTACAAGTACAATTCTATTACAACGACTAGGCCCAATTTCTAGTGGACTCAATGGCTAATATTTATATGCGCATATATAAATTAACTTTGATGGAATTCAATTAATTATAAAATAAACATGATATATTTTTTTATAAAATTAATTATTTTGTTTGGATTGTACACCATAGATCTGGGCCTACGCTATTGATTTGATCTAAAAATACTTTATTTTAGGAGCGTAATGGACAGAAACCAAATGAAAAAAAAATATATATATTGTAATTACAAGTTTTTGATTTTGGAGATGTTATCAAATGATAAAAAATCCCATTACTTTTTGGAGTTGTTGAGGTGTTGTAATGAGTTGATATTTTCATGAATTTTGTTGGAGGACATCATTATTAATAACAATGTGTATTTAAGATGAAGAGGGTTGAGTTGAGTGGTACATCATGACCTGTGACCCTAGGAAAACCGAAGGAACAAATGTGGGAACCAATTAAAGACATCAATCACATGGACGTTGATGAGGGTGATTCCGGAAAAGACTAATATATCCTCCGGACGAAGGGTAAAAAGGACTTCATGCCATGAAGGTATTTGACCAAGAGTCAACCCCTTAAGGGTTACGTATTTATAGCATACTTAATGCCTATAAACTGGGACACTTAGCACCATTTGCGGAAGGTGGAGAGTGGACATGAAGACGTGAGAGAGCGTACCAGTATGACATGGCTGCAGTTGGCATAAAAGAAAAAAGGCCTAAGAAGGGAGGTAAGTTTTCTCTTCTAGGGAGGGTGAAGGATTCGAAGGTTTTTTTTCTGTGACGAACAATTTTTATGAAAACTGACTTGAGCGTCGGAGCATCTTCGCCGGGACTCTTCCCGGCTAAGTAATGTTTGTTTCTCATTTTCAGAATATCGCTGATCGGACACAGAAAGTAGTTAACCAGCCTGGAGAGGGAGCTGCGATTTCGAGCCGGATCATTTTGGCGCTGTCTGTGGGAACGTTAGGTGACGGAGAGACGTTTTAAGGAGCATATGCCGGAAATGGAGACTCCGGCGGAAGACCGAGAACCAATTATACATTTGTCACGGCGAGACATGGAAACTCCAGTGACAGACCGGGAATTAGCTGTACACTTGACGCGACGAGAACTGCAGCAGATGATGGAAGAAGCGGGGAGAAATGCCCTTGTAGCGTATGAAAGGAGAACAGCTACTCCGCTTGAAAAAGAAATAGCGGGAAAAAGGTTGTTCCAGGAAGGTGACGAGGGACGCGATCTCGAGGGAATGAGTAAACAGGGAGCGAATAAGAAAGGTCATCCCCCTTCTGAGGTTGGGTCTAGTAGCAGGGCTCTAAGTCGTCCAAGGGGACCAGCTATATCTCGAGCTGAGGTAGATAACGTCAGTAAACAGATAGCTTTGCTCGGAAAGCAAATTGATGAACTTAAGAAGCAGGGGGAGATAGTAGCACACAATCGTAACTCACCTTTTGCTAACCGGATACTTATTGAAATGGTTAATCCGAGTTTTAGGATGCCAGATCTCCCAAAATACGATGGAACACGAGATCCCCAAGAACATATAGCCGCCTTCGACATGGTAATGAATTTATATAGGCAGGCAAGTTCCATAGTTGCTAAATTGTTTGTCACCACATTGACAGGGAAGGCTCAAGAATGGTTTACGAATTTGCCCCCAGGCAGCATAGAGTCATACGAGCAATTGGTGCAGAAATTCGCATTCCACTTTGTAAGTAAGAGAAAGCAAAAGAGATCGGCCACGCATTTATTCACTATTAGGGAGGGGGAGAGTGAGAGTTTGAAAAGTTTTATGGGACGTTTTAATAACGAAACGTTGGAGGTGCAGGATCTCAGGATAGATATGATGACTAGTATCCTTTTCTACGGCTTGAAGAAAGGGGTTTTTGCATCTACTTTAGCAAGGGATCCGCCAATAGATACAGAGCAGTTGATGGCGATGGTGCAGAAATACATTGACGAAGAGGAGATGAACGCAATGAAGGATGAGGAATGGAGAGTTACATCAGAACGAGCGAGAGATGGAAGATTCGGTAGAGATCGTGATGCGCAACCTAAAAGGGAGAAAGAAAAGGAACCACCTTACCAGTCAAAATACAGTAAGTATACCCCTTTAAATATGACTAGGGCTAAAGCTCTCATGTTGGTGGAAAAGGATAATGTGTTGATATAGCCGAAGCACACAAGGATTACTCCAGCTAAAAGATATTCGAACAAATACTGTCGGTTCCACCGAGAGAGAGGACATGATACAGAGGAGTGCTACCAGTTGAAGGACGAAATAGAGCGATTGGTCCGACAGGGATATTTCAGGAGACAGAACCTTCATAATTTGGAAGAAAGGAGATGGGATTGAAGAGGCAGGTCGAGAAGCAGGGATCGCAGGCCAAATTGGGCAACTGAACGAGGGAACCAGACGGTAGGAGAAAATGCGCCTGTGAAAGGCATCATCCATACTATTGTAAGGGGATCAGAGGGATGGTCGCGAAGAGCTAGAAGGAGATTTGAGAGAGAGAGTAGATTGGAACGACGCAAGCAAGGGGTAAACATGACGGGTAACCCCGAGATCGTGTTCGGAGATCAAGACGCAGGGGCAAGGATCGTGACAGATAATGATCCAATGGTGATAAGGATGGATATAGCAAATTTCACGGTCCATAAGGTTTTAATAGACAATGGGAGTTCGGCAGATATAATTTTCAAAGAAGTGCTGAATAAGATGGGGCTTGATAATGTAAGGATGGAACCAGCAAGTACTCCGTTGGTCGGGTTCGGAGGTGGCGAGGTCGCATCGCTGGGGACGGTGGATTTACCTGCATCCCTGGGAGAAGAGCCAAAGCGTAGAACGTTGATGGTAAAATTTTTAGTTGTTGATATGCCTTTTGCTTATAACGTTATCCTGGGGAGACCCGGGCTCAATTCTTTCAGGGCTGTAGTCTCAACGTACCACCTTAAGATGAAATTCCCTACTCAATTCGGGATAGGGAAAGTCGTGTGCGACCAGATTGAAGCTAAAAAGTGTTATAACTTGTCCCTGGGAAAGGGTGAGAAGAAAGAAAAGAGGAAAACACATGGAGCAAAGAAAGAAGAGTGGCAAACATGGAAGTCGGGAAGATTAGAGCCCGTTGGACACAAAGAGGTGGAGTTGATACAAGGAGATCCATCGAAGACCACCAAGATAGGGCCCAATCTGGGGCAATTTGAGGGTGTCATGATCGCCTTCTTAAGAAGTAATGTTGATATGTTCGCATGGGACCCATCAGATTTCCAAGGTATAAACCCGGAGGTGATGGTACACAGGTTGAATGTTGACCCTTCAATGCGACCTGTTCAACAGAAGAAGCGAACCTTTGGAGCTGAGAAAAATACCATCATTGAGGGAGAGGTAAATAAGCTGCTTAGAGCAGGTTATGTGTCCGAGGTTCAGTACACGGATTGGTTAGCTAATGTGGTGTTGGTACCAAAACCGGGTGGTAAATGGAGAATGTGCACAGATTTCACAGATCTCAATAAGGCCTGTCCGAAGGATCCTTATCCATTGCCTAGGATTGATGTCCTAGTAGATTCAACTGCGGGATATAAAATTTTCTCTATGATGGATGCGTATCAAGGGTATCATCAAATTTTCATGGCAAAGGAAGACCGAATAAAGACTTCTTTTGTGACTGATCGTGGTATTTTTTGTTATAATGTTATGCCTTTTGGATTGAAAAATGCAGGGGCAACATACCAGAGGTTGGTGAACAAGATGTTTGCTCAGCAAATTGGGAAGACCATGGAGGTGTATGTGGATGACATGCTGGTTAAGAGTCATAAGCCGGACGAACACTTGGAGCATTTGAAGATAACTTTTGCTATCATGAGAGAACATGGGATGAAACTCAATCCCAATAAATGTACGTTCGGTGTCGCGGGAGGAAAATTTCTAGGCTACATGGTTAGCGAGAGGGGAATAGAAGCAAACCCTGAGAAGATAGAGGCCATATTGAACCTGAAATCACCCACATCAATCAAGGAGGTCCAGAAATTAACAGTGAAAGGATTTGACTGGACCGAGGAATGCGAGCGAGCCTTCCAGGAATTAAAGAGTTACTTGAGGTCACCGCCTCTTTTGGCAAATCCTGAAGAAGGGGATATATTGTACCTCTATCTAGCTATTTCAAATAATGCGGTCAACTCGGTATTGGTAAAAGAAAAGGGAAAGATTCAGAACCCCGTATATTATGTGAGTAAAATGTTACAAGGGGCGGAGATCGAAAAACTGGCACTAGCTGTGGTCGTGACTGCCAGGAAATTAAGACCATATTTTCAGTCGCATCAAATAGTAGTAAGGACGAATCATCCCCTCATAAACATCCTCACACGGCCAGAAGCTTCAGGTAGAATGATTAAGTGGGCAGTCGAACTGGGAGAGTTCGACATTGCATATCAGAGTCGAACAGCAGAAAAAGCTCAGATTTTAGCTGACTTTGTTATAGAAATATCCGGCGCCCCAGAGGATCCAGGAACATGGATGTTGCACGTGGATGGCTAGCATTGGAGGAGCAGGGATACTGATCGAGGGACCCGGAGGTATTGAGATTGAGGTCGCTGTTCGACTATCTTTCCCTACTACAAATAATGAAGCCGAGTATGAAGCCCTACTATTGGGTCTGGAACTAGCACTGGAAGCGGGAGCGCAGGTCCTTGAAGTTTACACAGATTCGCAGCTAGTTGCTATGCAGATTGAGGGAGCGTATGAAACCAAGGAAAAGTCTATGACAGAGTATGTGAAAAAATCAAAGGAATGGATGCAGAAATTCTCCAAGTGCAATATCCAGCAAGTCCCAAGAAATAAAAACGAAAGAGCCGGTGCCTTATCAAAGCTAAGGGCTACACTAGCAGGGATAAAGGACAGAAAAATCACAGTGATGATAAGGGAACTATCAGCGATCTCAGAAGGGATGACAGCTAACGTGGTAACTTCAAAATGCCCGTGGATAGAAGATATTACAGCGTACCTTAAAGAGGGGGTCTTACCTGCTGATTTGGGGCATGCTCGACGCATAAAGTTTAAAGCTCCGAGATTTGCGTTAGTAGGGACGCAGTTATATAAAAGAACAGTAGAAGGACCACTCCTCAAATGTTTGGATGATTCACAAGCTAGGTACGTTCTACGAGAAATTCATGAAGGCAGCTGTGGGAATCACTCAGGGGCCAGATCGTTGGCCCAGAAGGTAACTCGACAGCGGTATTTTTGGCCGACGCTGATGAAAGATTGTGAGGATTTTGTACGAAGGTGTGAGAAATGCCAGAAATTTGCCTCACAGATTCACACACATGTAGTACCAATGACCCCTGTTTCAATTACGTGCCCATTCGACCAGTGGGGTATAGACATAATGGGACATTTCCCTCCAGCTCGAGCTCAAAAAAAGTTTGCCATCGTAGCAGTGGAATATTTTTCTAAGTGGGTGGAGGCGGAAGCTGTCTCCAAGATCACCGAAAGGGAAGCTATAAATTTCATATGGAAAAACATAGTATGCAGGTTTGGAATACCCAGGGTGTTGATATCTGATAATGGGACACAGTTCCAGGGGAGAAAGATAACTTCGTGGCTACAAGAATTGAAGATACATCAAAACTTTACTGCGGTAGGACATCCCCAATCAAATGGTCAAACAGAGGTAACGAACAGAACTATATTGCAGCATTTGAAGGCCAGGTTGAGTTCAAAGAAAGAATGGAGTGATGAGCTCCCGGGAGTACTATGGGCTTACAGAACGACTCCTCGAACTTCAACAGGTGAAACTCCCTTTTCTTTAGTTTATGGTTCTGAAGCTGTAATTCCTGCAGAAATAGGTGAAGAATCGTAGAGGATTGTAAGCTTCGACCCTGAGAGGAATGGAGGACAACGAGCATTTGACCTGGATATAGTGGAAGAGAAAAGAGATGCAGCACAAGTAAGGATGCTGCACCACAAAAGTCTGATGCTGAGAGGTCATAGCAAGAATTTAAAACCTGGACCGTTACAGGTAGGAGACTTGGTATTAAGAAAGGTGGAGGTTTCAAAACATGTTAGGAAGCTCGACCCCAATTGGGAAGGACCTTTCAAAGTCATTGAGATCATCGGAAAAGGAACATACAAATTACAAGATATTCAAGGTAATGAAGTACCTCGACCGTGGAACATACAGAATCTTAAAAGATTCTATGTTTAGAATATCAGATTCTGTGTTTAGAATATCCTTAGATGGGTGCCTGAGAAAGGCTAGTTAATTAAAGGATATCAGCTACGGGATAGAATAATTTGTAAAAGATTATGAACGTATAGTCTGTAGAAGACAGATATATGTTGTAACCTGTGAAAGGTTAGAATATGGCCTGAAAAAGGCAAATAAAATTCTTTTCTTTATCTGTGAAAGATTTCTAAAGAAATAATTCTTCTATGATTTATACGGGTAAATTATACAAAAGATGTAGATTGAATCTGTGAAAGATCAATTATCACGATCACAAGCGATAAGTTCAGAAGAAGTTAAACAAAATAACAAAAATCCCCAAGGACTGATTTACATATTTTCTATCTCGCCTAAAAGAACAGAAAATTCATCATTGTCAGTAACGGGGGAGTCATCCTCATCGGGTAGAGGTTGAAGATTGGCATCGAGGCAAGGATTAAGGCGAGAGACATCAAAACCAGGAGCAAAACCATGGAGAAGAGTAGCTTGAGACTTACATCGATCAAATCCTTGCATCAGATAATCGGCTGCCTTAATTTCAACAGTTGTGTCGAAAGTGGATGTTTTCAGAAAATCCCGAACACCGTTAAGATGAGTTTCACGAATCTGTTGTGCGAATTCTTCGGATTTAAGAAAGGATTCGCGACCTTCAATGGCTCCTGCAATTTTTCCTGCTGCATGGCTAGCCTCAAAACCTCTCTTCTTCCCGATTGCAGTCGCTTTTTCTGCCTCAGAAGCCATCTGAGTCTCTAGCTCTTTAATGTGGCTTTCCATCAACGACCTCGATCTCGACCATTCTTCTTCCTTAGCATTGAGGGCAGTAATTTGAGCCCTCAACTCTCGATTCGTACGATCAGCTAGGAGATGGTTTTGGCGAAAACCAGCGCATTTTAGAGTTAAGCCTCGAATGAAGTTAGCCGTCTAGCAAGAAAACGTAAGTATCAGAAAACGGTAAAATATAAAGAAAGAAGCAAGAGAAGAGATACCTGAATTAGGGAATGGGCACAGTGCTCTTCCATTCTGGTGAAAGGGGTATGCAAAAGAGCAGCTTGGTCGTAAGGGAGGCAGCTTGCATCATACAACTCCCAAGAATCTTGGCCCGATCGGGTTCTAAAGACAGAACTTCGAGGAGAGATCTGCCAGTCCGGAACCCATTTTTCACCTTCCAATTGAGCTACAGGATGATCTGGGCCACGTAGATCTAACCTAGCGGTCCTCCAACACTCCGTGATACTTCGCAGCATGTTCATATCCCTTTCTTCCTCTAGCCTAGTTTCCTCCGAAGGTAATCCCTCCTCGCCAGACTGAGACCGTGTTCTAATCGAGTTGGGTCGAAGGGGAGACTTACCACGAGATTTCCGCTTTCTCGAAGTTTCAGCAAGATCTTCTGCATTCAGGGGGCGATCTTGCGACCTCGCACTAATTGAAGGGATCACGGATGGAGGCTGATGAAAACCCCTTGATTGGGTCTCTTCGCTACCAACTTCGATAGGAGTAGGGTTAGGGACTTGCGGAACGTCAGCGTCGGGTGTTGAGGAGGCCACAGGTGTAGGTTGAAGAGAGGAGTTCTCTGGGGCAGTAGCTCGAGCACGAGTACGAGCTTCTAACTGGGCTCGAAGACGACGATTAATACGAGCTTGACTCACCATGCTCACTGCAAATAGAGAAGAATTCAGTTAAAAAAGTTGCTTTATCAAACGGAATAAGATGTGAGAAATTGTATCACCTAAGGAACCCTCCACCTGGAGGGGAGCAGGAGTTAAGTGAGCAAGCCAGAGGACCTCTTCTACTAAAATCTTCTTCGGATTATACCGATAGGTGGTAATGCTGCTTATTTGGTCCCCATCTAAACCCTCACCTTCGATCACAGGGGTAGGTTTATCTACCTTCCAATCAAGAGAAAAGGGCCACTCGCGCCCAGGAGGAGTTTTGACAAAGATGAATTTTGTCTTCCAAGGGCCAACATTGGAAGCAAGGGGATCAAGAAATCTACACTCTTTGCGAGATGTTAGGTAGAAAAAACCGGCATCCCCGGATCGCGCGGAAGTCGTAAAGGAGTACAGTGACCAAAAGTTTTCGAAACTTGGTTCAAACCTATGTACTCGCATGATAATGACGAAAAGGATAATATGCCGAATCGAATTAGGGGACAATTGCATGGGGCATAAATTTAGGCGGCGTAAGATATGGGCTACGCAAGGGGCCAAGGGAAAACACAATCCAGCTTCGAAATGCTGTAAGGAAAAAGAACAGAAGCCGGGAGGAGGCTGGTGTATACGATCGGAAGGTCGAGGAATAATTATTTCATAGTTAGAGGGGATAAAGAATTTGTCCCTTATATTTTGGATTCGCAACCTTACCGTACTAGATATCCCCATCCAGGGGTTTCGCTGCAACATAGATGGGGAATACTCGGGTGCAGGGACTTCGCTAGAATTAGACATATTCGAGGGAGTAGGGGGGCGAGATCTATGTCTGGAAGGCACTAAGTCTCTAAGAAGTATATTGGATGGAGTGGAAGAAGAAACAGCAGCGGAATTAGACCCTATGTCAGAAGTATTAGGAGAAGACATGGTACCTGACAATAGAGATGAGGATCGAAAGTTGATGAAGAAGGTTGACGAAGAAGCAACTGGAGAGAACAACTGGAGATTAAATTCTTCAGAGCAGCGGCGTCGAGGAGTATGTGTGAGAAGAGAAGGACAATTTGAAATGAATTTGTATATATATTGTGAGGAAGGCGGTTTCAAATTCGTCCGTTGCCCAATCAATAAGCGACATCTGTACGGCAAAAAGGTATAAATCGCAGAATGGGGTGATGAGCGACACGTGTAAGCTCGAAAATACTCCGAGATCACCAGCCCAACAGTCGGATGAGACTTTTCGACTTCTAGAGTGATGTCATTCGAAAAGTGGGGGAGTAATGATGAGGGTGATTCCGGAAAAGACTAATATATCCTCCGGACGAAGGGTAAAAAGGACTTCATGCCATGAAGGTATTTGACCAAGAGTCAACCCCTTGAGGGTTACGTATTTATAGCATACTTAATGCCTATAAACTGGGACACTTAGCACCATTTGCGGAAGGTGGAGAGTGGACATGAAGACGTGAGAGAGCGTACCAGTATGACATGGCTGCAGTTGGCATAAAAGAAAAAAGGCCTAAGAAGGGAGGTAAGTTTTCTCTTCTAGGGAGGGTGAAGGATTCGAAGGTTTTTTTTCTGTGAAGAACAATTTTTATGAAAACTGACTTGAGCGTCGGAGCATTTTCGCCGGGACTCTTCCCGGCTGAGTAATGTTTGTTTCTCATTTTCAGAATATCGCTGATCGGACACAGAAAGTAGTTAACCAGCCTGGAGAGGGAACTGCGATTTCGAGCCGGATCAGACATGATCGGACTCGGGAATGTGAGTGAGAGGTTACAGGAGAGAGTTGTAGTATTAATTTCCGCATACCTCCTAAACTTTAATTATTTTTAATGTATATTGTTGCATTCAAAAAATGTACTAATCTAATTCATATGGATTATGCTCAAAATTTAAGTTGAATTGGATACAAATTTTGAAGGGAGTGCCTGCAAAAAAAGTGTTAGCACTCCGACGCCCAAGTTAATATTGGATTTAGGAGAAAAATAATCATAAGAAATAAAATGTAATGAGAAATTATGATAGAGTAAGCAATTTTTTGTGAGAGAAATGGTGCTAAGAGTGCAATTCGAATAAATAGTGGTTTCCCAGATTTTGGAGGGAGTCCCCATAGAGGGATGAAAGGTGTCCCTGTTGGTGGACTGAAAGTGTCTTGGTTGAGGAGTGTTGAAATGAAAAATTGAAATAAAAATAAGGATTTCATGAGTACAATATGGTTGAGGGGATGCCTGCCCTTATTTTTAAAAGGCATCTAGGTGGAGTAGGTACTAGTCCTCTTATTCCTTGTATTTTTCACCAAGGACAACATTCTTGTACTCCCTCGCCTCCTCCAAGTTAATGTATTGTTAAGCTAGTGCTAAGAGACTGTAAAATTGCTAGGGGGCTTCTTAGTTAAGGGCTTGAAGAAATCCCCATCTTGTAATCCCTATGTAAAAGCACAAATTAGTGTATTAAATGTTGCAGTAGGGACCTCTAGGGCCGCTAAATTAAAGTGTTGAAGATACTCTCTCAGTAATTCCTTCTCTTTGTTGTAAATAGAAAAAACACATGATTATCTTTTGACATCGTTTACTACTGAAAAATTGATGGAGAAATAGAGAGTGAAATTCTCCGAATGGTCGGATGGATTCCAAAGGCAATTGGTTGAACCACTATTAGGCTAATCGTGTGAATGTGGTTACGAACACACGACATTTAATCTAGGGGTGTAACGGTGGAGTTCGTCTGTCATGATCTCTGTCGTATTCCGACAGGTTGGGCTCCTTCCAGTTGAGGGGGAGTTCGTCTGTCATGTGATTTGGTACTAGACGTCTTGGAGGTCTTTTTGCAGGCATTCCAGACGTGCGGGCCACTGAGGAGGGATACCTTGCTGGGTTTGTGAGGGGAGTCTCTGGTTTCTTGCGACCGACGGTGCAGGGACAGGGGGATACCATTTAACTTCCTTCCTTATGGGCATCCACGTTGAATGGGATTACTGAGTGGGTTGGAATTAGTGTCGTCATTTGTTCTCGTATGGCCATCGTAATCAAGTTATTTTTATACACATCACACATATATATATATATATATATATATCCTAGTCAGATGAGATAAATTATATTCTGAAATTGGAAAAAGTTTGAACATTTGTTACTTCCATTGCATGACCCAACTATAGTTACACAAAGCATGATGCTGCCAGAAAAGGCCGTTCACGTGGGGCTACAAATGAAGTAAAACCCGTGAACTTAACCACACCACTCACTCTCATCCAATTTCTAACCAAAAAGACAAGTTTTTCTGTAAAAGTTGACACTCCAATTTTTTGTCTGCCTGATGGGACGATGTGTGTGTGTGTGTTCTGTCTCAATTATTTGTTTCTTTTTAGTATGTTTTGAAATAGAATTTATCATTAAAATGTTCTTCTATTCAATATATATATAAATTAGTGTCACACAGATATTTTTAACTTTTGTTAAAAAAATAATAATAATAATGAAAGAATGCATGTGGGACAAGGGGGATGGGGTTGGAGGTTAGGACCCGTGACATGCTGACGTGGAAGTTGTGGTGGATGAGGTCTTGTTTGTTTGTGTCAAGTCTTTGGTGGGACCCACCCACCTTTGGGAATCCAGTTCTAAATTATTATTTATTAAAAAAGTGAAAAGACTTTAATTTCAGAGTTATTTCATTTGTTGATTCTAAGTAGTAATAATTAATTAATATGTTTAGAGGAATAAAATAAAATTGATAATTAATGTTGATATCATAGGAGGAAATATATTTGGAGGTAGGTAGCATGATGAAAATATCCTTAAATTCGTGTCTCTATCGCTATGTTATCTAATCTATCTATCCTTTTCATTGTGGCATGGGAAGACAATGACCACTTATTCAGAAATTCTTTTATATTTGGAATTTATCAAAATATAGTAAAATAAATATTCAATATATAAGAATTTCGTAGTTTAATTTTTCTTTGTTGTAATATAAAATTGTGGATACAAATTTTTTGTAGTTTTAATATATATTTTTAATCCTGAATTTCTCAATCCAAACGCAGTGTACAAAGGGAATAAAGAGATGTGAAAATGATGAATGCATTAATTGGAAGCTAGCTACCTATTTCACATTACTTTTGAATTGAAGAAGTAAAGGATTCAAACATAAAGTATAATTTATACATAAATAAGGGAAGCAATAAACATTGATTATTTAATTAATTTGCTAATAACATTTTTAATTATCACACCCTAAAAATTAATACCAGATGGATTATCTATTGCAAATTATGTTACATCTCATATTTCATTGATTAATATACGGATAACGCATATATATATATATATATATATTAAATAAAAGGGTTAGATGTATTTTTGATCCTATAATAACTCAGGTCATTTGTGTTTTTGTTCTTGGTCCTGCAACTGTTTAATTTTTGTAATTTTAGTCTGAGTTCACCTCCATCTAAGAGAATGATGAACTCCAGAAAAAAAAAATTTGAAATTGTGAAACTTTAGAGTAAAATGCTATACTCGAAAGTTAAAGGATAAAAAAATACTGACAAAAATGAGCTTATAGAAACAGTAACCCCAATTTCAAGACGTTACTTTAAAAAATTGAAGAACGAAAATGCAAAATAAGCTAAATTACGATACAAAAATACATTTAAACCTAAATAAAATACGAGTCATAACATCATTATATAATAAAAAGTGCAACTGAAAAATTGAAAAAGTAGAGTAGATTTTAGCATGCAATTAATACGAGAGAAAGTGAAAATTCTTGAATCTTGCCATTGTGCCATGATTGCATTTATGGAGGCGAGACTGAGAGTATATAGAGTACGTACATGATGATGAATTATTCTTGAACAAACATGTAACAGCAAAAGACAGCAGAAAACGTGAGGAATTTGACAAGAGAATTCTTCTCATTTCTTTGATCTTGACACCCTTCTCATCAAAACCATCAGCCAAAGAATCCGATAGATCACGAAGAATCCGATCAAGATATAGATATTGGTCCACCTCTGCCTTTCATGGAGCCCTCTCTTCTCCAACACATCACGCCCACTCACCATGCACGTCGTGTTCTTCTCGTCGAACCAGATCAAACACCTTGACACAAGGCAAGAATACTCGTTGATCAGCATTGCGTCCAGTGCGTATTTGTACATGGACAAGTAGTGCATGAAAAGCCAGAACTTGGGCAGGCTTTCTTTAGATATGAAGTAGCCCGAGAAGAGGAAGAATCCGGCTAGAAGAACCGTCAACAGGGATGTTCCGGCGATGAAGTTCGGTGCGATGGAGCTCAAGAACAGAACGAATGAGTTGGCCATTAGAACTATAACCCAAATGACCAAAACGAAGTATGCGAATGCTTGCCATGTTGCGCAGAGACCCACTAAGAAGTAGACTGAGATTGAGTAAATAATGGCGATGGCGAGCAAGTAGGGCAAGAAAACTAGTGTGTTCGCCATGAGATACGACGACAACCTGTAAACACCACTTGAAGTTTCTCGTAAAAGAATTGGCCTTTCGTTTATGAAAATCGGTAGGGTTTCGGTTGTGGAGGAGAGGAGGAAAGTTAGAGTGAAAGCAAATAAGCCTAATCTCTTCTCAATTCCCGACTTATCGAATCCAATGTTTATGTATATGGTGCCCAAAACAAGACCAACCCCTAATGCTTGCAAGGTGTTTGTTAAAAGTAATTGCTTTGTTCTGTAAATAATTTTCCAGAACCTGTTATATAGAGTTATTACTTCGTGGAATCTAGAACTTCTGTATCGAACTGAATCTTTTGTTTTAGTGTCAGAGATAGAAGAGATAGAATTTTCAGGCGATGGAGGAAGAGATGGTGTCGAAGTGGGCTCTGTTTCATGGAGCTGATTTAGTATCTCCATGGCGTACTCCAGTGCATTGAGCTGTGGAGGGACTGTGAACCCATTGCACAGTAGGAAAGCTTGAAGAGAAGATAGTGTACCGTGGTGCACAACTGAGCCTTTTGCTAGAAGAAGGATCCTATCAACGGTGGAGAGGATCTTGAAACCTGGTTGATGAATTGACAGAACCACAGTTCGTTGGCGCGAGTCTGTAATTGATCTCAGTGTTTGCATTACGTTCAAAGCCGATCTACTGTCGAGCCCTGAAGTTGGTTCATCAAGAATCAGCACCGCCGGGTCGTGAAGGAGGCAAAGCCCTATCGAAACACGTCGGCGCTCGCCACCCGAGAGGCCGTGTGCAAGCCTGGTGTCGGCCAAGTGAGTGAGTCGGAGCTCATCAAGAAGAGAGGAGACAACGGTTGAGATATCAGAACTTTTGGGGTTGAGCAAACTAGCTGAAAACAAGAAAGTTTCAGCAACAGTGAGCAAAGGCAGGCAAGCGTCGTGCTGAGGAACATAGGCTGATAGCTTCCGGAAGACGGAGGGGACGAGAGGGGCAGAATTGAGGTTGAGGGCACCGCTCGTCGGGGCGGTGCGGGCAGCTAAAATATCAAGGAGGGTGGATTTTCCGGCGCCGCTAGGGCCGACGACTGCGAGGATTTGAGATGGGTATGCAGTGAGGGAGATGTCTTTGAGAATATAAGTTGGTGGGGTTGAAATGCAAGGCTTGAATAAGGTGGTGGTGGTGGACTTTGTGTACGAGATAGCGGCGGCGGAGAGTTTATATGTTTTGTGGGGCGGAGGCGGAGAGGGAGGAGATTGTGGTGGTTCCATGGAGGAGCAAAGGTGGTCTGATGAAAAGAGTGGAGTTGATAATAAGAAAGCCTAATAATATGGAAGGACGTGGTGCTACTTGTCATGCTCGGAGAAATACTCTATAATTCTGATTTTAGTGAAATTAATTTAGAAACTTTTGGAGGTATAAAATATATAATTTTTTTTATATTTACTATTTATTATACAAATAAAATAAAGGATTTGAACAGTCCATAAAATAGTTTGATAATCATTTGGTGCTTACATGAACTGATTATTCCAAAATAATATAAATAAATCCATCAATTAGCTAGTTTGGGCAGAATGTGTTTTATTTTGGTGCAAAAATTTGATGGAAAAATCTAACTCAAATCGAATTTGATTTAATATTAATATACAATTAAAAAATTATACAAAAAGTATATTATATTTATTTTTATGACTATTTTGATTTAATCAAATTTAATTTGAATAAGATTTCTTTTTTTGGAGAATTGATATACATATAAGATAGTGACAAGAATGAGGTAAATTTGGTGGTTGTTAGAATTCAACTCTTTCCCCTTGTCTAGTTAGGTTCATGTGAGGCTGAGAAATAATCATGTGAACGTTGGGCTTCCACCTTTTTACCTTCTGTTTTTTTTTTTCTTTTTTTCTTGTGTGGGTGTGTGTGGGGGGGGGGGGGGGGGGGGGATGAGGGTGGTACATTGTTAGTTTGATTATTTCCAGGTACACAAAAATTTGAAATTTAATTTGAGATGAGAGATATAATAATGATTGGGGGAACATGTGAACGTTGAAGGAAATTTGTCCTTATTATTTGTAATTAATGTTACTAAATAAGACATCCTACATACTTCTCTGGGTTCACATGTATATCTAAATAATACAGAACAAATGTAATATATTTATTATGTGATTAATCTAATGTCTTAAATTATATATCAATTATATAATAAATATATTATATTTATCATATAATTCATGATGCATCTCCGACCAAACCCGATCGGAATAACAATTTTCCTAGTTATTAAATATTTATTTCATATTTTGTTGTTTTATAGTTCATGCCATGGTTTTCGAATATAAATCTGTGGGCATGCACATATATAGGTAGGTAGGATGTTTCCTTTGGTACAAATGAGGAAGTCATTGCTATATAGCTGTACAGTCACGGGGATGCTCCCATTTTAGACATTCTAGTACTATATATTGTACCATGCCAATTATCTATATTTATATTTGAATAATGATTAAAGAGAACAGTGGTTGTTTCTGATATAAAATATAATTATTTAATTTGTCTTTATGGTGAACTATTTATTATGTGATTCGATACACTTAAATTCAAAAACTACTTTAATGTATATATTCGTTACTCAAATCAACAAATATAATTAAATAAGATAAAAAAAACAACAAATTATTATAAAAATATACATACATCCATATTCTTCTAGATTGATCAAACTATGACCCAAGAATCGTATTTGGGTCGTCCAGTTTCCTATTATGAGATTAAATGTTTGGCCCATTTTGATGTAACAATTAAATGTGGCCCAAGTTGGAAAAGGCAAACGGGTTGGTGAGACCTGAGAGGCCCAATACTTAGGCCCATATGTTACAAGCAAAAGTGGTCCAATTCAATTATATATTAAAAAAACGCACCTAAAATGAAAAGGAAAAAAAATGAAAACTTTATCACTTAATATACAATATATGTATATTATGAATCAAAAATTTCAAACATATAAAAAAAAGAAATGAAAAACCATTAATTTGAAATGAGTTGGAATAAGTAGAGAATTTATGAGGCTGCCCAAAAGCAGACAAGAAGCTGCATTAGCGGTAATAACAAGGCCCTTAATTTTCTATCATTACATATTTACATGCCTATCAATGGGTGCTGCCTTTCTAGAACAAAACTTGAATCCGCAACAACATATATATATATATATATAAATAATTAATAAATGCAACCTTTTTTTATATATATTAGTTGAGTAATATTAAATTAAGATGAGAATAGAATTATAAATAATGGGCAGGATCCTGGACCGAATCAAATCAAAATATATAAGTATAAAAAATTAATATTATTTATATGAATACATATCAATGAAGATGGATGACACGTTTTTCATCAAGTGATATTGACGTCGTCTGACTTGTAGAGCCGGCGTTCTTTGCATCTGCTGACGCTGCATATAATGAGAGGGGCGGTGTGCCGGTGGCGGTGGCGGCCGCCGTGTGAGAAACCTTTCAGAACACTCCTGGAAATTACGCATATGTTAATTCTCTATTTTGAGTTAATTTGTTCTGTTTGAAATCTTTTAGGAAATATATTTGATGCTAAAAAAAAGGTTTTCTAGAATATATTGAAATTATTAGATAATGGCGAATTGTATTTATATGTGCCTATAATGTATAAATAATTTGAGACCGAGTAATAATTACAAATATCTCGTTGTTATTTGAAAAATTTATAAATTAGCTGATTTTAATGACCGTATAAAAATTAGTCCGATCCGTTAGTTTTTTGTTATTTTTTTTAAAGAAAATAGAAAAAAATTATGGGAATTAAGAGCAAAGTAGATAATTTAGACCATTATTCAAGGATTACATGTACAATGGGATAATTACACTCGCATCCCTTAAGGTTCAATGTAATTACATATAGATCCCCCATGATTTGGAAAATTACATCTAACACCCTTGAAATTTGCTTCTTTTATGACAAATAAGTCTATCTATCAGTCGAAACTCACTAAACTAGCTTATATAATTAACAAAAAAGTTCGAAAAGAAACCTATTTTTAATTGACTTATTACTGATTTGTTATAGGTCAAAAAATCTTTCTATAATCAAATTACCCTTAAACGTTTTCACTTGTTAATGCATGTGAGGAAAAATATCTTCAACATTATAAGGGTAGTTTAGTTAGAAAAAAATTATTTGACATGCTAGCTATAAGTCAGTAATAAGTTAATCACGGGTAAATATCAATTTTAATTCAATTTTTTTTTGGTTAATATCGATAATTCAGTGAATCTTGACTGAAGTAAACTTATTTGTTAGATGGAAGTAAACTTTAGGCTGCTATGTAATTTCTCAAACTACAGAAGGTTTATGTGTAATTACATCAAACCTCAGTTGGGGGAGTGTAATTATTCCTTATATAATATATTCAAATATCATAACAAAATTTTTTAATTTTTTAAATAAATGAGATAATATTCGTACAATTTTGTTAATATATTAAAACTTGGCTTTCAGGGGGGGGGGGGGGGAAGGTATGTGTAGGAGTAATTTTAGGAGGTTATTAAAAAAGGAGGCGAAGAATTTATTGGATGGTTGACCTAATGAATGAATCCAAACTCATATATAAAATAGACAAATCCGAATAACTAAATAGTTAGGAAAACAAGGAATAGGATAGTTTGATGAGTTCACAGGAAACTTGGGGGCTCCACATTTTGCTGGAATATGTCAAACTTGCACCACTCACCTTCCATTAATATTTAATATTTAATATTTAATATTTAAATTCTCCCCACCCCACCCCACACATAACTCATTCTCTCTCTCTCTCTCTCACACATAGAGAGAGAGAGAGAGAGAGAGAGAGAGAGAGAGAGATAAGACAACAATTAACATAGTTTTCATCTAGAAGAAGAAATAAATTAAGTGGTTTCATACTATTGATGAGCTCATACATCTCATATATATATACATGCTCAGGTTCTAATACACATGTCATTACCACTAAAATAAGATGATTAATTTAATTAATTAATTATAGTGAGTAGTAAGATGATTGACTGTGCGCTGGCGCTGCTAATTTTTACGTTATATATATATAATTTTAAGTATTTTATTTTTATTTATCTTTCATTAATAGACAATTATTTTTCTTAAAAAACATGAAATATAATTAACTAAAGTATTGAAGATATATATGTAAAAATATAAATGAATGATAAAACAAGAAACACGCGTAGGTGCAGTGACTAAAATATATATATATATATCATAACTATTGTAATTTTTGTTATGATACAGGCCATGGTAAGAAACTTAAGCACATGATACTATATATATACGTACATACGATTTTCATTTGGATTAGGTATGTTATGTTCATTGCATGAATCATGGCATATAATTACATCATGCATTATTATTCTCATAATTACGTCAATTCCAAGCAAGAATCATTATTTAGGAATTAGGCCCACAAACAAATTAACACTACTGGGACTGTATAAGAATATTTGAGTCCTTTGAATATTGTCCATATTATTAATTGATGGATCATATATATATATATATACCTAAAGTTTAAGATTATGTTCATCCATCAATTGAATTAACATATGCTTATAATGGAGATAGTAATTATATTTATATACATATATTATTCACAAATGAACATCAAATGGTCATGATCTAGCACTAGATGTTGATTATCTAATATTGATGAAAAGTATGTGATTGTTATTGTTGGTTATTAATTGTTAGATCTTGATATTTGATCTTAATTTGATGTTGATGATTATAATCGACTTATTCAAAAAAAAATAATAGTTCATCGCTTTCACTTAAGAAAAAAAAGAATTAAGGTTATATATATAATTTATAGGCTTCTATCAAATTCCTCTTGCATTTTACCTATATATATCACTACACATATAATTCACATTATTTGTATTTTTCATAAAAAATATTTTACACATAACATATTTATATAAAATATAATACCAATTTGCAATATATAGCTTCAAACGGGCCCAACAAAAAGCTAACCAAAGTAGCAAAGCAAGAATAAATCAGCAAGTCCTTCATAGTATTATACCAAACTCTTCGCCTCTTACAAAATTATTCCCCCTCCCCCTTTTTTCTTTTTTTGGTCACCCTATAAAATTATTCAGACACATTATTTTCTCAACGACAACATAAATCTTTGTACATTTCTTGCCATAATTGTCTGATTCCATCTTCCCAAATTACAAGTAGACAACACAAAAATGCCTACGGGAAGCAGAAAATGCCTAACATTCACTGTCACAGCAATTATACTACATATCCTAATGATAACAGTCTTTGTTCTAGTATTCCTGCGCGTAAGAACACCAAAAGTCCGGTTTGGATCCCTGACCGTCGAAGCGCTAACGTTAAATTCCACAACGTCGACTCAGCCGTCTCTCAGCATGAGGCTCAACACTCAAGTGACGGTAAAAAATACGAATTTCGGGGAATTCAAATTCTCTGAAAGCGCGATTTCAATAGTTTACCGGGGGAACGTAGTCGGCAGTGGCGTGATTACCGGGTCGGGTGCCGGAGCGCGGTCCACTAAGAAACTGAACGTGACGGTGGATGTGGAGTCGAAGAAGGATCCGTTGCTGGGCAGAGACCTGAATTCGGGTAGGGTCACGGTGTCCAGCCATGCAACGTTGGAAGGAAGGGTTCATCTGTTTATGATTGTTAAAAAGAAGAAGACGGGAACCATGAATTGTACTATGGATGTGGATACGAGGAAGCGTGCCGTTGCCAACTTCAATTGCAATTAAAATTTGTTGTTAATTTTCTTCTACTTCTTTTAATTTTTAGAATTTGTTGTTAATTAAGCCCTCGATTGTTTGTTTATTTATTTTTAGTGGAAACGATAGATTAGTATTTTTAAATAAGTTGATTATAATCATTAATATCAAATTTTAATATCTAATGAATATTAACAACAATAATAATTATATATTATTTATCAATATCTGATAATTATATCTAACTAATATTTACATTAAAGAAGAAACATCTCATACGTTAGTAGGGTTCGAATCCACAATCTTAAAGTTATGGGACCGCGATTTTACTGATTGAATTTAGAAGAAAATAGTTAATGTGTTTATGATTTATTTGAATCTATTAAGATGGTCATGTACTTTTGCATAAATTGCCGTTGCTCATCATGTATGAGAGAAAATTGTAATTTTGAATTATGAGCAAATCCTACGGAACTTGAATTCTTAACTTCAAATCTTTCAATGTAAATACAACTTTTCTTTAATTTTACACATGAAATATATATATATATATATATATATCAAATGAAAAAGAAAATATGAATGCCGCGTTATTTCAATGATGAAATTAATTAATCAAGCCCGAAAAGATCTTCATATTTAACAAAATATTTTGAGAATTTGAGTTATTTCCTTTTATAGTAGCCTCAATTTGCTATTAATTGCCTTTTTCAATGCATTCTTTAATATTGAAATTTTTATGCATTTAATTATGTTTTTTAATGTTGTAATTTATTGATGATATTGAAAAATATATATGTCAGAAAAAAAAAATGAATTGATTCAGACTAAAGATTTAGATCTGCTGCAACTTGTACAAATAAAATAAATCATCTTGATAAGAGTATAAAAAGAAAGAGGATGATTTAATTAGGGAGAATTGTGGTCCAAAATTGACTAGGTTAGTGATGAGGTCTATTACATGGGCAATATCGAATTTTTCAACTGCAGACTTATGTATAGCAAATGTCCCAAGTATAGGCTGGCCAGCATTATTGCATATATGACTTCCTACACACACTTCATTGACGTTCTTGTGTTATTTCCATTTTTATCCTCGCTTTTCCCCTCTAATTCCTTTCCTCTAACTAATCATCTGCCTTCAAAGCTCAGCTGCAAACTTTATACCCTAACTGCCACCAACTACTAAATTTAATCGTTATCATCTCTTTTTTATTAAAATAACAAGAAAGATATTTTTCATTTAAATTCCTTCATCTCTACCCTTGCATCTGTTCTTCAAATTGATCCCAACTGCCATGTAAATGTATATGTATATATAACAAGAATTATTACAGTGCGAAAATGAATGCAGCCCACAAACCAAAACAAAAAAAAAAGGGAAAGAAAACCAAAACGGGCTACAAAATCATACTATGAATACAGCCCACAAACCGGAGTACTGGTAATAGAAAAAAAAAAAAATCATTTGCAGACAATATTCCTAAGTTGCTGCGTAGCCGTCACAATTTCCATATTACAGTTCATCTCCGTCGCTTTGTTCTTCTTCATCACGAATACCAACTCCACTCTCCCCGTCATTCTAGCCTGGCTCGTGATCGGCACAATCCCCGCGCTCAAATCGCTGCCCAGCTGAGAGTTCGCCGCCGCGTTTCCCAAACTCAGATCCACCGCCACATCGATTTTCTTCGTCGCTCTCCAGTTCACGCGAGAATTCCGCAGAATAGCCTGGCCCACCGGCGTGCCCCTGTAAAAGAATACAACGGTGGTGTTCCGGTACTTGTAGCGGCCGAAGTTGGCGTTCTTGACTCCGAGCTCGGCGTTCATCCTGGCGCTGAAAGCGGGACTGGCCGGGTTGCCGACGTTGAAGTTCTCGAACGTGGCTGAGCGGACGCGGAACCTTGGGGTTCTGACTTTCATAATGGTTACCGCGAATATGGCTATGACACCGGCTTGGAAGATGGCGAAGAGGACGATGTAGAGCAAGCATTTTGTGCGCTTCTTCTTGCGCTGCTCTCTGGCGTCGTGGGCTGCGGCGCCGGCCTCAGCGTCGCTTCGGGTGTAGCCATTGGCGGCGGGAGCCACGGGGTATGCTAATTGAGGTTGCTTCTCAGCCATGAAGAAAATCGAAGAGAAAATGAGAAACTGATGAAGTTGTTTGCGTAAAAGAAAGGTATCGTTGTGGTTTATGGTCTAAGGAGATGGAGAGAAGTGGTGGTGATGAGTGGGAAGTGGAAGTCATATATATAGAGAGAATGGTAAAAGTATTGTTGAAGAATGCAGCCAGACTCAAAGATTTGACTCTCTCTCTCTCTCTCTAGGTTTAAGGGAACGCGTGAGGAGGCTTAGTTTGAATCTTGACTTGTACTGTTTCTATCGTTTCTGTGTTATTTTAAAGTGCGATCGATTATATAAAAATGTATTGTATCTATTTCATGATTATTGGTTTGAAAATTTTAATATAGTCATAATATTGAAAAAATTCAGACATATGTGTCGTTATAGATAATTAGTAACATATATATAATAGCAACTTAATGATAATAAGTGATCATTGTCATTATGCATGTGTTACTAATTGTCACCAACGACAATTTAATGAACAAAATTAGGTCACTAATTTTCTTGAATTATAATTTTTACTAAATAATTATGACTATTAAAACTTTAAAATTTATTATTATAACAAAATAAAAATTCTTATCACTAAATATATATAATTTAATATTGTCGCTAAAAAAATTTCGTCTCTGATTTTTTATTTGCTTATAATATATAAAAAATTCATAAAATAAAAGATTGAAAATGTTAAATCGCACATTCTATAAGATTAAAAATATATGTCTGAGAGAAAAAATATTTAATATTAAAAATCCATCTTCCAACCTTCTCCACTATGATAAAATACGAGTACCAATCAAAAGAGATTGTATTACATTGATTAATTAGGGAAAATATAAATGCTGAAAAAGTAGATAAGTGAAAGAAGCTTCTATGAGGTCCACAATGTCTCAAAATGTCACTCAGCAAGTTCCAACGCGTTTCTTCACTTGACCCATGTTAGCTACATCTGCGGTAATAACTAGAAAGGAACTCACACTCCATGCACGCTCTTAACTTAGGTCTGGTTTCATCATCTTTGAATTAATTATATAATTAATATATATTTTTTTAAAAATTAATTATGTAATAAATATATTAAATTTAATTTGGATAAAAAATTTAGAGTACTTAATTTGGTGCTTAGTTTCCTTGATCTATTCATCTCTCATTTATTCTTCATCACTTCTCTACTGCTTCAGTTTATATATATACACTGACACTCCTCACTTTCCAGTCGAGTACTTGGTATTCTCATCATCAATTGCAAACTTCAACATCAACCTCGCATAATCTTTCCTGTTTTCCCTCCGAAATACTCGTAAATTGGTTCGATGGCTGAGAACCAAGAATCCGGCGCCGCCGCCCAGCAGTCCAGAGAACTCCGCCGGAAAAAACGCAATAAATGCTTACTCTACATCTTCCTCTTCATCGTCTTCCAAACCGCAATCATACTTCTCTTCGCCCTCACCATCATGAGGATCAGGGCCCCCAAGTTCCGAGTCAGCGCCGCCTCGTTCGACACCTTCGAGTACTCTTCCGCCGCCTCCAATCCGTCGTTCAACATACGGATGACCGCCCAGGTCAGCGTAAAAAACACGAATTTCGGGCAGTTCAAATACGAGGACACCAACGTCGCGTTCTACTACAACGGAGCGGTGGTGGGGTCGGCTTTCATCCCCGGTTCGAGTGCCAAAGCGCGGTCGACGAAGAGGTTGATCACGGTGGTGGAGTTGTCGTCGGCAGGGTTGCAGAACGGGGCGCAGCTGGGGAGCGACTTGAGCTCGGGGGTTTTGACGGTGAACAGTGGGGGTAGATTGAGTGGGAAGGTGGAGCTGTTGAAGGTGCTGAAGAGGAAGAAGTCTGCGGAGATGAATTGCATCATTGCGATCAATTTGGCACAGAGAATTGTTGGAGATTTGAGATGCAACTAGTTTTCTGTTTCCCCTAAAAATACTTTATTTTTCAGTTTTTTATATACTTGGATATATTTTGTAGAGTTCTTGAAGAAGCATTGATGGACTCTTAATTGTTCCCTCGTTTTACTGATAATTTACACACACACACACATATATATATATATATAAATAATAAGGGTTTTGTATGTGATAAATTATTTTTGCGAAATAATTACTTAGCATGTAGTGTTTATGGACAGAATTATTATATTTTTTTAGTGAAATCAAATTCTTGGAGTTCATAGACAGATTACGTTTGTAATCTGAAAGAAAGAAAGAAAGAATACATGATGAGATTAGTTCTATATAACAAAAAATTCAATAAGGTCTCAATGATACTCATTGTGTAGCATTACTATCCTTACGGATAATATATATAAAAAAAAATGAAATTAAAGAATTGAATTAAACATATATAAGAAAATAATAGTGCTAAATAATATGCATTTTCAGATATTGAATAAAAAAAATAATATTCCATAAAATACAGTCCAATCTTTAAAATTAAAAAAAGTTAAGGAAAGGGGGTTGTATTGGTGGTTTATAGTGAAGATCATAATAATATATGAATTAAGAGAGATGGTGATTGAGATATTGTGGTAATGGACAAAGCAAGTGGGAGAAAGAAAGGCATAGAAATTCAACAAAAGTTAGCAGGCAACAGGAGTTTTCTTGTTTTGATATAAATGCAAATGTCCTCTCAAAGATGGAGATGGAATATATATACTTTGATAACACTCTACTTGCCCCTCTTGCCTTTTTTATGCCGGCTAACGCCTTTTATCACAACCCTTTATTCCTCTCAATTTATTTAAATCATAATTATCCAAATTGCACTTAATATATTCCTGTTTCATTTCATCCATACCAAGGATACCAACTTACTATTCAGGAAAAATATCATTTTAGCTCCCTAAATTTGGTGTGGTATTTTTGTTTCTGTTGTTTTCTTTTCTTTTAATGATTTTAACTCGAGATCTTTGAATTTGTAGCTTTGCAAGCCAAAACGCGTTAGTACTCCCATGCTTCAATCAGTAAACAATCGCAAAAATAATGGCTTGCCAATGAAAAAAGTAGAAAAATGTAAGTGGTAAGAAGACGTCACCTGCTTCCAAGGGTCGTAGGGCCCATTTTGTTGGAATTTAATGCGGGTTATTTATGATTTTTCAATTAATGAAGTCGATAATTATTCAAATTAATAATTTAATATATAACTCATATTCATAAATTATATCATTTGCAGTTCAATTATAATCATCCGACATTCAAATTAAGGATGTTATACATCTAAAAATATTATAGGAGAAGGATTTTACTCGCATACCTAGCTACAACTTTAACTTTTGAACTATTTATATATAATAATATATTGCATTTCAATTATTCAACAGTATGATATTAAAGACCTAACCCGTAAATTAAACACATAGATCTGATATAAAAATGTACATCCAAAAGTTAATGTTTTGAGAATTGGGATGTGAAATTAAATACTTTTGGCATTTTTACACAATCTTAATATATATTGTGCCTCATATCATCAGTTTGTGTGTGAATTTAGGCATAACTATCTAATTATATCATCATCAAGAAAATTGAACAATTTGAGTGACGCGTTAAGACATTTCGCTGCACTAACAACTAACCTGGAAATTGATTGTGTACGTTACTATATAAGCATTGCTAGCTTAACTACATATATAATTATTTGGGTATGGGTCCGATTTGGAATATCTATCATTCATCATACGTCATATCAGTCTGCACGTCAACGCTTCCCCAATATATAATTTACCCCTACTTGATAATACCTCATTACCAAACTCCTATGAATTAACGTTGGAGACACTTTCGCAAACACATATAGATAAAGCATTCATCACCATGACTTCTAGATGTCATGACTAAAATAATCAATAAATCACCTAAATAGTATTAAGATAATAGAGCAATCGCAATCAATAAACCTTTTTGTTCTGCGCACACGATAGTAAAATATTTTAATTAAGTTAAAGTAAAAATCTAACTTTTTAGTTAACATTTTTGCGCTTAAAAATAATTTAATTAATCGAAGGTTATTTTACTAATATTATTATATATTAATCTTAAGGGTGTTTTAAGGTTAGGAAGAAAAAATTCTTATTTGAATTAAATTTGATTGAATCAAATCAATTACAAAATAAATATATTATATTTAGTATGTGATTGATCATTTTTTAAAAATTGTGTATATAATAAATATATTTTATTTATTATATAATTAATTTAAGTTTGATTGTATGAAGTCGAAATTAAAATTTGGCGTTAGGAAGACACAATAAGCCTTAAGAGACGGGTAATTTTGTGTGGTAAGAAGAAAACATGGATTATTTTATCTTATTTATTACATTGCCACTTGCTGCCCCATCTAGAAGCCGGAGTAACCGTACTCGCCAAACTTCGTGGAAACTCCGCCCTCCATCCCATATGTCAAAAGTCCATTGGTCTGTCAGGCTGCAGTAAATACTGACATTGTAAAAGTATCATTTCCACGTAGAAGGTTCTGCTTGTCATATCATCAGCAATCAGCAAACACAGTATTTTTGTAGAAAAGTGGGCATATACCCCAGAAACAACTAAAAGAGATACAAGTCAAGATTCAAACTAAGCCCCCTCGCTCACGCGTTCACTTCAACCCAGCTTAACTCATATTTCTTTAGAGAGAGAAAGAGAGAGAGAGGGACGGCGAGTCAAATCTTTCAGTCTGAGCTCCAATCTTCACTTCAATAATACTTTTACCATTTTCTCTCTCCCTCTCTCAATATATATACATGTATGACTCTCCCTCTTCCTACTCATCATCACCACTTCTCTCCATCTCGTTACAGCAAAACCACAAAGAAACCTATCTCTTAAGAAAGCAAGTTCATCAGTTTATCATTTTCTCTCGATTTCCTTTATGGCTGAGAAGGAGCACCAATCACCATATCCCATGGCACCCGCCGCCAACGGCTACACCCGAAGCGACGCTGAGGCCGGCTCCGCCGCCCACGATGCCAGAGAGCAGCGCAAGAAGAAGCGCACAAAATGCTTGCTCTACATCGTCCTCTTCGCCATCTTCCAAGCCGGTGTCATAGCCATATTCGCGGTAACCATCATGAAAGTCAGAACACCAAGGTTCCGCGTCCGCTCAGCCACGTTCGAGAACTTCAACGTCGGCACGCCGGCCAGTCCCGCTTTCAGCGCCAGGATGAACGCCGAGCTCGGAGTCAAGAACGCCAACTTCGGCCGCTACAAGTACCGGAACACCACTGTTGTATTCTTTTACAGGGGCACGCCGGTGGGCCAGGCTATTCTGCGGAATTCTCGTGTGAACTGGAGAGCGACGAAGAAAATCGATGTGGCGGTGGATCTGAGTTTGGGTAACGCGGCGGCGAACTCCCAGCTGGGTAGCGATTTGAGCGCTGGGATTGTGCCGATCACGAGCCAGGCTAGAATGACGGGGAGAGTGGAGTTGGTGTTCGTGATGAAGAAGAACAGAGCAACGCAGATGAATTGTAATATGGAAATTGTGACGGCTACGCAGCAACTTAGGAATATTGTCTGCAAATGATTACCCGTATTCATTGTCTGATTTTGTAGCCCGTTTCGGTGTTCTTTCTTTTTTTTTTTTTTTTTGGTTTTTGGACTTTTTTGTTTTTACATTCATTTTCGCACTGTAATAATTTTTGTTATATATACATATACATTACTTACCAGTCGTGATCTACGATGTGTTAATATGTGTCAACTTTGTTGATTTGATCTTGTTCGACTGATATATTGTGAGTTTAATTAAATTTCATTAATGTGGGTATGAAATATACTTTTTTCGTAATTGGTTGTGTTTTTTTGATCTCATTTAAATTAATTTATTGATTTGAATTATTAATATATTAAAAAGACTTTAGATCTAAATGTGTGTGTATACATATATATAACAGTTTTATGGGAGAATTAGATTCAAAAATTTTGGTTTTGATCAATTTCAACAGCATATGCAACGGTCAGGATGAGGGAATAGCCAGAATTCAATGAATTTTTTTTTCTTATTTATTTTAATAAAAAAAGATATAGTATAGGGTTTGCAACTGAACGTTAGAAAATAGATGGTAAGTTAGAGGAAAGGAATGAGAGGACAAAATGGAAATACAAAGAGGTCAAACGTGGGACCTTGCGTACGAAGTCGAAGTCAAATATAAAGATGAGAGACATTGATAACGGTACTGAAGGAGCGTGGTAAAGACTTTGAAGCTGAAATCATTTGAAGTAGTGAAAAGTTGCTATTGAAGCAAATAGCTCTAACGTTTCTGTTAGTTACAGTCTTAGTATTTAATTCTGAGACTAGCGTTTTTGTTGATTGGGAACAACAACTTATTAGCCGTTTTAGAGGATGAGTTAGTTGGTCTCTTTCAACTGATTAATTAGAGCTGCTGTAATTGTAATCCAGAGACAATTTTCTCTTCTCTTCCACTAATTAATGGATTTTACAGATTTCCATTTCTTCCATGCTCTGTTTTCAAATCTAGTGAAAGAACAGTTAATGATATACTTTTGGTGTCCTTATATACGAGTTAAGGTTGAAATATAATGAGGCTGCCCCCTTCTACTAACTCTTCTCTACCTACCGCTCACCTCATGTTCATGTTGCTAGAATACCACAAACGCATGTGTCTAGCCATGTGTGCTTCTAAAATTAACCATAACCATACATTCTCATCTTTGTGCATGCCACTACAAACTTCACATACAAAGCTGATCATGATGACAACCTACCAAATAAGGACTTAGCTGATGTGGTTGGTAGTTTTATAGAGGTTGGGGAAATCACTTTTTGTTCTGTTCTTGCAAGTTTTAAAGAAGGAGCCTTATTATTGTCATATATTTTCCCTCTCTTTTGTCGAGAGCAACAATTATAAGCTCTCTAAAAACAAAGCATGTGTCTCTTACATGCCTATTTCCTCATATATTTAGCGGCAGGTCAAAAATCGAGAAAAAATATCAGTTGTTGCCCTTCAAGTGAGATTCCTATAATAATTGAGATCGAAAGTGTACAAGCCTAAAATATTGGAGCAAAAAGAAGATTTTCCCCTTCACCTTCATTCGGTACAGAAATGTGCAAAAATTAACCCATGACTTCTGCAATTATTTCTTCTCTAAGAGTGCGTGGTGTTTTTCAGATGCATTTTCTGTACTAAAATAGGAAACGTGTATCTTACTAAAATTGGTAACAATATATGTATTACGATCACAATATTTTGACAAAATTATACTTTTAGTCCTTTACGACAGGAAGCCCAACACTTTTAGTCTTCTGCTTTATGAAATTTTCAAAATAGTTCCAAAATTGAAAAAATTCGATACATTTGAATCCTTTGTTTTACGAAATTTTAAAATGATTCTATAATTGAGAAACTCGACACTTTTAGCCCTCTTTTTTACGAGATTTATTAGACTAAATATATAGAGTTTTTCAATTGTAGGATCACTTCTAACTATTTTGTAACTTTTTGCATGAAATTTGGAGGGTAAAATATAAATATATCCTTTTCCTCTAGAGCAAAAGATATGATCCAACACGTGAAATATATATACTCATTTTTAATTTTTTTCCCACATAATTTCTTGAATGGGGTGCATGATCAATATTCTCAACCTATATATTAAAACAATGAAGCTCTTTTATTTATTTTATAATTAAACGAATCTCCATTTCATATAAGAAAACACATTAATTAATTGAAAATTGCATTTATTTTCGATCAGAGGAGATCAATCAATAGGTTAATTAATCGTTTCTAGAGTACAGTAGGAATAATATCTGAGGCTAAAACCGTAAATTGACCCCAGTGGAAGCTTCTGATAATAATTAAAGCAGCCATGCCGGGAAAATTCAAACTGCCACTTCAGTTACGACGTGTATGAGAATCCAACTGCCCAAAATGTCATAACACACCAAACACCCCACAACTTCTTACACACTTTCCTCAAACTACCCTTAAAGCATGTAATTATCCGTACATTTAATAAATAAACATTTTAAATACTTGATTATATATGTATATGCGAAATGCAATAAAAATATATAATACTAATGAATATTGAGAGAAACAAAAAATGACATTTTATTATATAGCAGGTGGTTTATTGTCTTATTCAATACAATTAAATTCAAAATTGATTCATAAATTAATAATTTTAATCAATAAATACGTTCAAATGAAATAAAAAAAACGCAAACTATTATTATATAGAAGTAGGCAGACGTCCACATTTATTAAAATTGAACTCACACCATTTGATTGTGTGGCCTCAGCAAGATGAAAATGGCATTATTTCCCAATTTTTACCTTCATTTTGTGATACTTCATCTTAAATACTTGAGGTAACAACATAAAGTGATGTCGCTTGAAGAGGGAAAAAGGATTTATTTCTTTTAAATGCGTGACATTTTAAAAATATTAAAAGATTTAAGATTTGTTTATATGTGACATGATCAAATCGATCGAGTACTCACTATTTATTTTATTGTTTAATAGAATAATCTTATACTAGAACCTATACCCATAATCGGCATTGTAAATGTGTATCACTTGTAGTTAATTGACTTTTTAATTATAAATTGACCAAACCAACCATATTTTTTTCTAAGAAAAAGTGATTATATCTTTAAAAAAAAAGGTACACAGAAGGGATACACATTTATATAATTTATTATTTTTTTTAAATTATACATCAATCAAATAAAAAATATATTACACTTATAATATAATTAATTATTCAATCAGGCCAATTTAAATTATAATTTTCCCAGTCAAGATTCAAATTAAGCCCCTCACGCGTTCCCTTAGTCCCGAAACTCAAAATTTGTTAGAGAGAGAAAGAGAGAGAATCAAATCTTAGAGTCTAGCTCCATTCTTCAACAATCTTTTTACCCTCTCTCTCTATATATATCAATCTCCACTTCCCAATCATCATCAACATTTCTCAGTTCTCTCCATCTCCTCTGAGCAAACAACCACAAAGAAAGCTTTCTTTTTATAAAGGAGTTCGGTTTCACATTTCCTTTTCGATTCTCATGGCCGAGAAGCAGCCCCAATTAGCATACCCCATGGCACCCTCCGCCAACGGCTACACCCGAAGCGACGCTGAGGCCGGCGCCGCCGCCCACGACGCCAGAGAGCAGCGCAAGAAGAAGCGCACAAAATGCTTGCTCTACATCGTCCTCTTCGCCATCTTCCAAGCCGGTGTCATTGCCATATTCGCGGTAACCATTATGAAAGTCAGAACCCCAAGGTTTCGCGTCCGCTCAGCCTCGTTCGAGAACTTTAACGTCGGCACGCCGGCCAGTCCCGCTTTCAGCGCCAGGATGAACGCTGAGCTCGGAGTCAAGAACGCCAACTTCGGCCGCTACAAGTACCGGAACACCACCGTTGTATTCTTTTACAGGGGCACGCCGGTGGGCCAGGCTATTCTGCGGAATTCTCGTGTGAACTGGAGAGCGACGAAGAAAATCGATGTGGCGGTGGATCTGAGTTTGGGTAACGCGGCGGCGAACTCCCAGCTGGGTAGCGATTTGAGCGCTGGGATTGTGCCGATCACGAGCCAGGCTAGAATGACTGGCAGAGTGGAGTTGGTGTTCGTGATGAAGAAGAACAAAGCGACGGAGATGAACTGTAACATGGAAATTGTGACGGCTACACAGCAACTTAGGAATATCGTCTGCAAATGATTTCTTCTTTTCTCTTTTGCAATTTCCAGTGCTACGGTTTCCGGGCTGTATTCACAGTATGATTTTGTAGCCCGTTTCGGTTTTCTCTGTTTTTCTTATTTGGACTTTTCTGTTTTTACATTCTTTTTCGCAATGTAATAATTCTTGTTACTTATATATATACATCTACTTGCTCGATTTATAATACTGTAAGTTTGAATTTTACGAATATAATTGTATATTAAATTTTATAATTTTTTTGTTCATTTAAAGGTATATATTGATTAGAACTATTAGTATATTGAATTATATACTAAACCTCATACTATAAAACTATGTGTATATATATCAATTTTGTGAGAGAATTTGACTCGAAAATCTTGGTTTTGATCATTTTGAACAACATATGCAACGGTCAGGATGAAGCAATAACCTGAAATAAAAGCAAAGAAGGTGAAAGTAATCAAATTAAATTAAATAGTTGTTGGCAGTTAGGGTATATGGTTTGCAAGTTGAGCTTTGTAGAAAGATGATTAGTTAAGAGGAGAGGAATGAAGGGGAATTAGTGGAGAAAAGCAAGGACAAAAATGGAAAAAATGCAAACGTGGGACCTTGGAAAATAAATGAAGAGTGTGTAGGAAGTCAAATATGAAGGAATAGCAGCGGCCCGCCAGCCTATACTTGGGATATTTGTAAGAAAATATCAAACCAAATCAAGCAACGTGAAATTTAATGCGTTAAGAATTAACATTAAATATCTAGAAGCAATGATTAACGTAATAATCGTCCTCAAACCTGATTAAAGAGGCCTCCGCTGCTCTGTAATTATATATATGTTATTTGAATACTATATACTTCATTTCTTATATGTAGAGACCAACTATCGTTACAATTCAATGGTTAAAATCAAATGTTTGTATATGTTAACGTTTTGACGTGATTAAAACTTGGTTCTTGAAAAGAATGGGTTTAGCTACATGCACCGCGACCCGTCCAATGCCACACGCGCTATTCTCCCTAACTGTGGACGTCATCTCTAATATATATATATAATCGTGCATAGCACGAATTCTACGTTAGTACATATATTGAGACAAAGAGAGGGAGAAATAAAAAAAAAAATATATTACTAAATTTCAGATTTTATTTATTTAAATTTTGAAAGATGAGAAATTAGGGGGGGCGGGGGAGCATGATTGAATATATTAACAATCCGATCTTGACTCCTAAGCTTCAAAAAGTCTTTGATGAAAGCGTCCAAAAATCTCTAAACGCAACAAGACTTGGTCGCTTGTTGGCTATTGCTCTCCCCAATAATTCACTGCATTTGTGGAAATATTATACTTCTTGTTTTTTATATATTTTTATTTAATAATTATATATAAAAAAAAAACCCTGCTCTGCTCATCTCTAAAATAGGAAAGGTACGAAGATGATGATCCAACATGAGAAATATATACTGCTATTCTTTTTTTTATCTTTATAATTTCTTAAATGGAAATCATCAATATATATTCTCAAAATATAATATAATGTTAAAAGCGAGGTATATATTAAATGAATTAAGGTGTTTTATAATTAAAGGAGTGATCTCTTACATTAATTTTCAATTGGAGGAGACCACCGCTGCTTACCTGTCAATATAGGTTCATTCATTACATTAATCGTTTCTACAGTAGATAGTTTGGGAAAATATCTGAGGCTAAAATCGTAACTTCATCCCATTAGAAGCATCTAATATTAATTAAAGCAGCCATGCCGGAAATGTCATAACAAGCCACACACTTCACATCTTCCTACATACTTCCCTCAAATTACCCTATCAACATCCGTACATTTGTAAAATCATATTTTAAATACATGGCATTTATTTACATAAAAAATGCAATACAAAATGTAATACTGATTGTTTCATATTATGACCATTTATTATCTCATTTAAATTTAATAAATATTGATTCAATATATTAATAATTCAAATCAGCATATACGTTCAAACAAAATAAAGAAATACAAACTATAGTAAAAGTAGACATACATTCATGATTCGTTTGTAAGGACTTGGAAGAATGAAAATAACATTATTTCTTGATCGATCTTTGCATTGTTGTTTCTTCATTTATTGATAGCTTCATCAAGAATAGCTGAGATAATGACATAAAGTGACGTTGCTTGAGGAAGAAAAAAGGATTGATTTCGATCTTTTTCCACAAGCGTCATCTTACATAACATGATCAATTTGATCGAGCTCTCGATTGTTTATTTTCATTGTTTGAATATTTGAAAACACACAAAAATTGTTATTCAACTCTTTGACAATGTACGTAAAAAGAAAAAGAAAAACTCTCTGTCTTCATCTCCCTATACCCTCACAATTACTAGCCAATTGGCCTTTCTCGAATGTTTTTCTTACACTGTATCTTAATGAAAGCCCATAATTAATCTTGTAAATATGTATGGATGATGAGCAACATGAATCTCCACAAAGTGGCGTGAATCCATGCACCACTGATTTGTCAATGTTAATGTTTTATCATTTTTACTATTAATGTTGTCTTGTGCACGAAATTTCCCATCCCTAACACATAAACATCTGGATAGTCAATAAACGCGCATCTACTCCTTACAAAAACAGTATAATCGATCGACGCCAATCCAGAAAGTCGCACTTTCACTACCTTAATTCGTTAACGAAACTTCAACAATGGTGTTCCAATCTAACTCATCATGAAATAAACAATACTTACATCAAACGACCAATTCACCCCCGATCACCACTATATATAAACACGACTTCCCTATTATCTTTTCACCAAATCACAACCATCTGTCATTCACGACTTCTCTTTCCCGAATCCCGTACACTGAAATTTACATCTCTTTTTCACACAAAAATATCAATGGCGGAAAAACAAGAAGCTACGGAAAGAGCCTACACTTCACCACAGGTAAATCCCTACGGCCGAGTGGACGAGGAGATAGCCTCCGTCGCTGAAAAGGAAGAAAGGCGCAAGAAGCGCATGAAATGCTTCGTCTATCTCATTGCCTTCATCGTGTTTCAGACTGGCGTTTTCTTGATTTTTGGTCTCACAATCATGAAGGTGCGCACTCCAAGGTTCCGTGTCATGTCCGCCTCATTCGACACGTTCGATGTCGCCACTTTGGACACCAACCCCTCTTTCAACATCAGGATGATCACCCAACTTGGAGTTAGAAACCGAAACTTTGGCCATTACAAGTAAGTGTTTAAGTAATTCAAGAGGAATCAAACACTTCATTACTTAAATTCGAATTGGAGATAATTTCAAAATTCTGTTGAACAAGAAATTGAACAACTTATTAGTCAATAAAACTTAAACGAATTTTTAATACCAGTATCCGACAGTTTGATTAAACTTTTTATCTTCACTACAGGTACCAAAACAGCACGATCGAGTTCTTCTACCAGGGGACTAAAGTCGGGGAGGCGTTCGTGCCCCGTGCGCGCGCCAAGGCACGAGCCACCCGGAAATTCAACGTGACAGTGGATATTTCGTCGGCCGCCGTGCCAAGGGACGTGCTGGCCAATGAGTTCAGGACTCATGCTGTGATTCCGCTGAGGAGCCAAGCGAGATTGAGAGGGAAGGTGGAGATTATGAAGATCATGAAGAAAAACAGGTCATCTAATATGAATTGCTCAATGGAGATCAATATCTCGTCCAGACAGCTTGGGAATATCTCCTGCAGATGATTCTTTCAACTTTATTTTAATTTCATTATTAATTAGTAATTATTGGTTTTGATCGTGTGATATTGCATTGTTTTTATTTTTTTTAATTTTATTTTAATTTCTGAAAATATTATTTTCGGATTTTTTTTTTTATTTTCCTTAGACAAGGTTCAGTGTGTTTCACACTGGCCCTTGTTGTAGTAGTATTCTTTGTATACTGCATTTTACCTATTTGAATAAACGGATATTTAATTTTGCCCGGATTTTTCTTGTCTATTTTATTACATAATTATATCAGTACCTCAATAAATTAAGCAATACGTACATTGAATTGATCAAAATTTCGCTATAATAAACTCACTAATGAAGTAACAGTTATATAATAAATTCATATAAAATGAGACATATATCTACGAACTCAAATTCATAATTTGAACTTACACATAAATCCTCAATTTCTCTCAAACTATCGAAGATGTTAATCCGTCAACTCCATGCTTTAGGCAAAAATGATTTCCTTTTCAATTTAGGTAATTAGTTTGGCAGTATATTAAGGCTGGATAGCAGCCATGCTTGACTCATATGGGCAAAGATAAATATTAACTTTATAAAATATTAAATTACATTATTACATTAAAAAATAACAACTAGTAACTCAATCCATTATTTAATCGCAAATCGCAATGACTTAATCAATTACAATATTCAATTTTAAATACTATTGAATTAAAACATTACGGTGATATATTAATTAAGAATGTGGCCGCCACATTTTTCATTTATAAACGTGGCAGTGTCCAGTCAATAAAATGGCCATTGAAGAGAATACAGTAGTCCAAATTGTGTTCTTATCATCATAAATAGTTGAATTGGTAAGTCTCAAAACTTAGGCCATGTTTGATTTTTGTTTTCATTTTTAAACTTCAGTTCTAAGTCGAAAATGTGTATCTAAATTCTCGCAAAAAATGATAATATGCTGTCTGAAGATGAAATGAAACCAAACAACGCATAATAGTTCGTAATCATACTTTGTCGTTGTTTGGTATGTGTGCCAAATAATTCTTTCCTGACGATTATGAGCAGGATTTTTGTTGTTTTATATGATATAAATGGATTCATTCTAGGGTTACAATTCAAACATCGTGTTTGAATTGTTGAACGACTTAAGGATTTTGAGTTCGTCTCTTATTGATAATTGTAACTTTTAGTGAAGCACCAAATGTTCGTTCTAACTTTTTATATTGTGACGTATTTGGCTCTAATGATATTGTGAGTATTCAAGAATTTTCAAAAAAAAAAAATTAAGATTGAAGTGGACTAATTTGTAACAGAAGTTAGCATTTCAATGTTTAAGTTAATAATATTTTTAAAGAGAAATGAAACTTGAAAATGAGTGAGAACGATGATGAAATATGAATGTACGTATAATTCGTG
The DNA here is from genome assembly GCF_026168435.1 of Sesamum indicum. Taxonomy (NCBI): domain Eukaryota; kingdom Viridiplantae; phylum Streptophyta; class Magnoliopsida; order Lamiales; family Pedaliaceae; genus Sesamum; species Sesamum indicum. Next base: position 12,409,165 of record NC_142660.1, on the reverse strand, counting down.
TGAAGTGCATAAAAAGATCTTAAAACAACCTTAGAATTGGGATATGAAAAGAGTGTAAAAGGGTGAGGATTCTTGTTACCAAATGACTGCAAAATGTCTCCATTTATAGGCCTTCGTGGAGTAGGGTTCGGAGAGTAGTTGGGTGAATTCGGTGCTATTATAGAAGAACAATCTCAAAATTTGAACTTATTTTGAAGGAGCTATGGTATTTTTATTGAGTCTTGTGCAATTTCTCCGAGTCTTCCGGGCTCTGTTATTTGCTTATTACCAGCTACGTTGCCACCAAGTTACTTGGAGTTTGTTGGAGATACTTTGGCATGATGTATTCCAATATGTTGGCGATATGAATGACGTGTCCGGCTAATAATGGGCTTGCACCTGTCAATTTTGTAAAGATGAGAAAAATGACTTTATTGGTTTTATTTACTTTCTCATGACCCAACCAATTTAAGGCCAATTAGACTAATGAATATATCTTTATGTAATATATTATTTTTTCTAAACTATGCACTAAATACATGAAAAATATAATTCACTTGTCATAATTATGTTGCTTCAAACAAATCTAATTTGGACTATAGTTAATTTCGTAATTTTATGAAATATGATAGTATTTGAAAAAAAAACAATTATAATGTACCGTAAATGATAATAAATGGCTCCAAAAATATATATATATATGAATGGGAATAAATGGGCCTGCCCACAAGAACTAGCCCAAGCAATATCAACTCTAAGCTCGGCCCGTTGCATATAATTCCGTTCCTAATTCATTTCTAATCTTAACCCCAAACACGTCCTTAATACTCTGCAATCCATATAGCCCCGAAAAATAAGCTTATTCACAGGCCACCCAAACAAGCCCACAAGACTAGACGTACTGCTCCAAACCTCAAAAAAACGTAGAAATCATCGTTAGAATATAGAGTAAATTACAATGAATTTTTATGAAATTTTGTATAATTATAAATAACTTCTTTGATTAATTATTGTCCGACAATTATGCCAATTTAATGGTTTTCATTAATTTTCATTCATTTTTTTGTGAAAAACTGTAAAAGAACTGAAAACAAATAAAAAAGATGCAGTCGAGAGTGAAGGCCATTTCAGAGTGAATTTGTGATCTTTGATACATCATAGAGTTTGCAATACTCTGTCCTTTAAATACACACATGGAGAAGAAAGTTGAACAGAAAAATAACAAACTTGTAACAAGTCAACTATCCTTATGTACATGTCGGAGCCAGGTGGCGTCCAAACCACTAAACAACTAATAAAAACATATGACACCAAAATTGAAGAAAACGTAACATCAGAAGTACGCTTCTTCTTCTCTGTGACTTGCGCTGTACAAGAAAGAAAACAGCAACCCTAAGCTGCATCATCCCACGCCAATCTTCATTTTTTATTCTCCACTCTTTCCAGTATTTCCAACACCCCCCCCGCCCAAGTTGGACTTGGATCAATGGCAAACAAGCCCAACTTGCCCAGCAAACTATGGAACAAGGCACTACACAAAGGCTTTGTAAACAAGTCTGCAATTTGATAACGGCTACGAACAAACACCGGCAGGAGGAAACCATCTTTGTAGCGAGTCAATATAATATGACAGTCGATATCAAGGTGTTTCGTGCGCTCATGAAACACAAGATTCGCTATTATATGAATAGCCGCCTGATTATCGCAGTGAAATGGAATGGGGAGAGAAACATAAACACCAAAGTCCTTGAGCAAATAAGAAATCCACTGCAACTCACAAGTAGTTTTAGCCATACTGCGGTACTCAGCCTCAGCTGAGGACCGTGAAACCGTGCATTGCTTCTTTGTCTTCCAAGATATGAGCGTAGGGCCAAGAAATACGGCAAAACCGTATGTCAAGACAAGCACCCCAATCAGCATCACAAAACACATGAAGCTGAAGGGAATTAGATGATGGGAAAAAAGGCCAAGACCCGAACAGCCTTTCAAATAGTGGACCAAATGCAAAGCTGCAGTCCAGTGAGACTGAGAAGAGGCCTGCATAAACTGACTAAGCTGTTGCACACTATGAGATATATTCGGTCTCGTAAAACAAAGATATAATAATCTTCCTATCAAACGTCGATAACGTTCAGGATCAGCAAAATGATCACTTGAATCCGTCTGCAATTTAATCCCAGGAGGTAAGGGAGTGATAGCTGACTTCGCATTCTGAAGACCACAATCAGTGATTATGTCAAGAATATACTTGGATTGTGTAAGTGAGATCCCAGCCTCAGAGCGGGCAATTTGAAGCCCAATGAAAAATCTAGCACAACCTAGATCCTTAATTGTAAATAAGCCATCAAGATAATTCTTAACCTGCGAAATAGCATCAAGTGAATGAGCCATTAGGAGAACGTCATCAACGTATACAAGGAGCCCAATGAAACCAGAAGGCAAAGCTTTAAAAAACAAGCAATGATCATTGCTTGATTGCTGGAAACCCAAATTGTTTAAGCTGTGCGTGAATTCGGCATTCCACTGCCGTGAAGCTTATTTTAAACCGTATAGTGAACGCTGAAGGAGACAAGCATGGCCATGGTCAACTTTGTACCCTTCAGGAGCAGCCATGTCAGTTTCTTCATCAAGATGCCCGTGTAAGAAGGCATTGTTGATATCAATTTGATGTAAAAGCCACTGAAATGCTGAAGCAAGTGTTAGAAATAAACGCACTGTAACACACTTAGCAACAGGGGAGAACCGTTCATTGTAATCAACACCCTCAACCTGTGTATAACCCTTAGCCACAAGCCTGGCTTTGTGGTGTTCCATTGATCCATCCTCATGCAATTTGGTCTTAAAGACCCACTTGCAACCAATAGGAGTTTTACCTGCTGGCAATGGAACAACGTTCCACGTCTGATTTCGTTCTAATGCTGCTAACTCCAGTTTCATAGCTTCAACCCAGTGTGGAATGTCATCTGCCTGCTTGTAACTTCTTGGTTCCTGCAAGACAGACAGTGAAGCTACAAATCCCATATATGCAGAATTATAGGCAGAGATGATAGGACAATAGGAGGAAGATGATAAGTGACAGACAAAGTAGTTTAACCAGGATGGTTTGTGATGTTCTCTTATGGACCTTCGAATGACAGGGACAGTGTCAGGGGATGATTGAGTAGCAGGAGGTGAGGAAGTAGTGTTATCAGTGGAATCAAGGGATGTATCATTTGTATCTTCAGTTAAGGGAATAACAGCCAAAGGAAGTGTGTTAGAGCAAAAAGGAAACTGATCTTCATGAAATATCACGTTTCTGGAAGCAAAGAAAGACTTCGATTCAAGGTCATAAACCTTATACCCCTTCTGCCCAAGAGGATATCCCACGAACACACACTTGGATGCACGTTTGTCAAATTTAGATAGCTGAGGTTCTGGTCTTATAGCAAAACATAAACACCCAATGACACGCAAATGGGAGTAAGAATGTGGTTTATCATACAGCTTTTCATAGGGTGATTTCCAATCTAAGACAGCAGTAGGAAATCTATTGATGAGATGGGTGGTACCCAAGATTGCATCACCCTAAAATCGACGAGGGAAAGATGTCTGAAACATAATAGAACGTGCAATGTCAAGCAGAAACCTGTGCTTACACTCCACAACTCCATTCTGCTGTGGAGTGTAAGCACAGCTTCTTTGGTGAACAATCCTAGAGGTTTGAAGCAAGTGTTGAAAGGAGAAGCTAAGGAATTCACTTCCATTATCAGTGCGTATGGCTTGTACCATTTTGTTGAATTGTGTATGAATGAGTTTACAAAAGGTTTGAAAGATTTCCAGAGTTTGGCTTTTGAATTTTATGAAAAAAGTCCAGGTTGTTCTAGTGTAATCATCTACTACCGTTAGAAAATAATGACAACCATTAATGGTGGCCTCTTTATATGGTCCCCAAATGTCCAAATGCACAAGAAAAAAGACGAAACTGGAACGTATTATGCTAGACTCAAAAGATAACTTATGCATTTTGGCCAGGGGACATATATCACAAAAACTCAAAGTACAATCCATTGAAGGCAAGTTTGTAATGTGTTTATTGAACTACTGGACAAGTGTCCGAGCCTTTGATGCCAGAGAATTAAATGATCCATGTCAGAAGTACAAGAATGCGAACTACGTATAGATTTTAAAGGACTACGAGTTCTGATACAAGCTTGGACTCAAGAATATAAAGATTCTTTAACAAGTAAGTTGTAGCAAGGACCTTTTCAGTCTTCAGGTCCTGCAAAGTGCAAGAAAATGTTGGAAAAATGAATTGAATAGATGAGGCAGCACATAATTGTCTAACTGAGAGAAGGTTTACAGAGAACTCAAGTATGTGAAGGACATGATCAAGCTTGATTTCAGGTGTAAGCTGTATGGAACCTATATGGAAGACCTTTTGTGTGTGACCATTAGGCAAATGGATAATGAGAGGATCAACAAGTTTAGTATGAGAATTAAAAAAATGGATATCTGCACAACTGTGATTAGTCGCACCACTGTCTATGATCCAAGTACTAAAAATTACAGAGGCAGAAGTGGCACTGCTACTTGCAAAATTGTCGAGCTGTGCGAAGTTGATACTGAGAGGGTCTGATGGTGTCTCATCATTCATTAGCTTTCTCATTTCCAACCGTACAAGTTCAGTCAAGTTTGGGTAATTGTTCTCAGCAACTTTCATCCCAGATTCATTAGTCATCAAAGCACTGTATCCTCTCCCTCTACCTCCAGTCTTCTTCTTTTGTTCTGCCATATCTTTATACCATTCTGGTATCCCCATGTAACTTAAAACATGAATCCTTTGTATGCCCTGGCTTTTGACAATGTTCACAATTTAATTGTCTCTTGTCAACAACAGGTTTCTTTCTGTGATTATATCCTTTAATATGAAACGATGCACCACTGTTAGACTCTGTTACTGAAGTTCATTTGCATCTGTTTTTCTATTCTAATCAACATAATAGGCTTTGGTAACCGTAGGCAGAGGTTCTAATAGTAGTATTTGACTTCTAGCTTGTTCATATACATTGTTCATACCAACTAGAAATTGTATCAAGTGATTTGAGGCACTCATGTCTGCCATGGCCTTATTAACCCCACATGTACATCCTGTGCATACACATTTTGGTGCTGGTGCTAAGCACATAAGCTCATCCTATAGCCGTTTTAATTTGGTATAATACTCAGTTACTGACATATTACCTTGCGTAACTTGCCCAATCTCCCTCTGCAACTGATAGATCATGGGGCTATTGCTTTCCCCAAAGTGAGCCTACAGTTCAATCCAAAGTTCGCGTGCTGAACCTACGTACATGAATGACTCTGCTAGTTCTTTTGTCATGGAATTCAAGATCCATGTAGTGACCATGGAATCTATGCAATTCCATCTCTTAAACTCATCTGTGTTGGTAGCAGGACGAGTAGCCGTTAGATCAATACAATCCACTTTCATCTTTGCTGTAAGAGCCCTTTTTACAGCACGACTCCAAGCAAAATAATTGCTCCCAGTGAGCAAGGTAGATACCATCACCATCCCAGGGTGATCCGACGATTGGAGTTGCATAAACTCTGGATCAAAGATGCCACGAGAAGTGGCTTCATTGCTAAATTCTGTCGTTGCCATGGCAGAACACAATATAGTGATGAATATAGTAGAAAAGGACATCAAGAGACCTTCACAAGGAAGGCTCTAATACCATGTAAAGGAACTGAAAATAAATAAAAAAAGATGCAGTCGAGAGTGAAGGCCATTTGAGACTGAATTTGTGATCTTTGATACATCACAGAGTTTGCAGTACTCTGTTCTTTAAATACACACATGGAGAAGAAAGCTGAACAGAAAAATAACAAACTTGTAACAAATCACTAAACAACTAATAAAAACGTAAGACAACAAAATTGAAGAAAACGTAACATCAGAAGTGCGCTTCTTCTTCTCTGTGACTTGCTTTGTACAAGAAAGAAAACAGCAACAGTAAGCTGCATCATCCCACGCCAATCTTCATTTTTGATTCTCCACTCTTTCCAGTATTTCCAACATAAACTGATTAAAATGCCATTGTAGATTATAAATTATAATATTACTTATTTTTTAGAATTTAATGAATTTATTTTATCGACTAAGTAGTTAATTTTTCTTGTAATTTGTTAAACTTTTTCATCCATTTGTTATGATATTTTTATAATTTTATAATTTTTTAAAAATAAATAAAATATAAAAAGCGTAAAGTTGATAATTCTAAACATCCATCCAAGAATTATATAATTTAATCAAATATCATGGGTATTTATAATTTTTTAAATAATGAGGGGATATTTATAATTTTGTCAAATCCTATTAGAGCTAGAATACAATAAAGGGATAATTCACCGCTCTCCCCTGATATTTAGTGTAATTAAATGTGAACCTTATATGGTTTGAGAAATTATATCTAATGCATGCATGGCTTTGTTACAGTCTAACAAATTGATCCATTCGTTAGTCAAATATTAGCAAAAAGCAATTGAACTGCAGGCCAAATAAATCTTTTCCTGATTAAACTATCTTAATACATGTTCACACACTAATGTATATGAGGAGTTATATCTTCACCCTTATAAGAGTATTTTGGTCAGAAAAAAATTATTTGACCTACAATAAACCAATCGAGAGTAAATATGTATTTTCATTCAAAAAATTTTTTAATACATGAACTTTTGCTGAAGAATGAATTTATTTATTATACAAAAATAGATGTTAAAAATATTAAATATTATTTTTCAAACTATAAAAAAATTACATGAAATTGTACTTAAATTCAAGACAGTGTGGTGTAATAATCCCTATAATAAAAACGAAAATCTAGTTGAGGGCCTTCATTAGATATATCTTTTGTCTAAGGATGTCACTTTTGAGACAGCATCATCAGCTCCTATAAAAGGGGAACAACTTACCCTTATTGCACGGTTGTGTGAAGAGCTTCCCCCAATGACCCTCCATTCTACATCCTATCTCATATACGGTTGAGATTTTTTAGAATTAAATTGATTTTTGTCCCCCCTAAATTTATATTATATATTTTTTAAAATAAGAACGATGAATTATTATTCATTAAAATAAATTGGTTACAATCATTCCTGTTAGATATCAATATCTAACAACGACCACTACAATAATCATAATCAATAATATCAAATAAACTAAATATACCTATTATTCAGTAGAAACAACATCCGATGCATAAGACGGGGTTCGAATTACTCATAATTCTTAATTAATTCTCATAGCAGTAAATCAATATTAATGTAGAAAAACATTGTCCACACTTAGGATGCAATGTACTTAAATTCAACCGATATTGGTATACGTTTTATATCGATCGTGACTAAGGCGTTTGTGCAGTTTACAAACGTGAAAGCTCCATTTTCTTAACGATGCGCCTTCTCAAAATAAAATTATGATATTATAAAATCAAAACTGATAATACCTCACGTACCAAAACTCTAATAGATCAGGTTGCACACTGCGTGCCAAAATTTTCAAAATGAAATTGGCATAACGACAATGAAAAGAAGAAAAACAAGGAACAGAGAAGTGGGTTGGAAGAAGAAGTAGTTAAATTAATTTGTCCGAAGAAAACTGGAAAAAGGAGAGATGAAATTGTGGGGTAAGAAAGGGTGAGATGTGGAAATGAGGGAGGGAACAGAATTAAAGCAAAGGGACAATGCATAATCAATGCTTCTTTCATGTCGAGGCCTTTGTTTCCTACTGTTTTTGGTCTTAATCCATCGTATCTCTCTCTATCTAAAGCAGCCTAATAATTGTTTCTGTTCCCTATGATCTTTGATTATGAACTTAATTAATTAACACCTATTGTTTAGCAAACTAATTAAGCAGACAATGCTTTTTTAATTAAATCCTAATTAGTCTATATTAGTCTGAACCGACACTAATTTTTATTATTAGTAATCAGTTCATGTGCGTCCCATGAAGTGAGTGCGAGTCACGGAATGATTAGAAGTAGTAATTGGGTTATGTTGATTTTTTCTTTTTTAATTTTTTTCCATAATTGGGTGGGTTATATAGTTTTAGACATTCTAATCCAAGTATTCGTCATTTCATGTAAGTGCTATATACAAATCTTTGGCATTTAATTATTTTTTGGTAATTTTATTAAGTTTTTTCTTGCATTTTAGAAATAATTCAGACATTAGGGTGAGCAATTTGTTTCAATTATATTTGAATTTCAGTAATCAATAATGAACAAACCAATTATCAATTATATAAGATACTTTTAATTAACTAATAACTGCTATTATTCATAAATTAATACCCGTACATTCACTAGAAAAAAACATAACATTTAATCATGGTTAATAATCGTAATAAATAGTTATTAACTACTGTTACATAATGAATGTTGGTCTTGATTTTTATGAGTGTCGCTAAAATACTCATCATGAATCATAATCATGGAAAAAAATATTTTTCACAGTAAATAAATTAAATTTTTACATCGATTTTATCTAGTCATATATAAACAACAATAATATTTTTTCTAGTGATTGATGGAATTTGAGCTTATGATTTTATAGTCACGAAGCCCTCCTGTAATATTAGTTATATTGATATCAAGGGATTCTATATAAGTTTGAAATCATTATTTATATTTAATTCCTTTCATATTGTGGACAAGAATTTATGAAAACTTGGATCTATAGCAAAAAGAAAAAATAAAATAAAACTAAAAGGATGAGATGACGTGAAATGAAATGAAGGGAAACATAGGCCAAGTACAATTTATCTCTAGATTTTGTCCAACATAAAAGTTTTAAACAATCTTTAGCCCATCCCATAAAAATCTAAGCTAAATTATGTGATTCAAACAATCTATTAAGTCTGTCTTAATGTGGCGTTAATGTCGGAATCCTCAACTGATAATTATCATACATATATATATTTACAAACTTCAGTAATACTAAGAGATTTGATTAATTAAGAAGAGGCGGTAGGACATATGATCAACAATGGGAGCAGTGAGTATCTATTATTCCTGGGAAGAACAAATAATGTCCCACCTTTGTTACTTAATCTCTCTTAATGTCTCTACCATCAACCATGGTGCACTGAATCAATCCATCCATTATTACCATTTCCTGCACACAATTCATTCTCCCCTTTCTATCCACATTTATACTCTTCTACTTTTCTAACATTCAAATATTCACTAATTTTCTACATTGATTTTCATCAGGTAGTTGACTTAATTCCTATTACAATGCCTATGCAGTTAGATTAGAGTGTACAACAACTATCTCAATTCGTCAATCTCGTTTATGTTTTCAGTTATTTTTTATGGTGGACTGATCAAAATGTCCTTATAAACTATAATGTTTGAAATTTTTTTACAGACCGACTGGACAATTTTTACAACATTTCAAATTGTTTCATCCATCTTGTCTAGTTTTTACAAATTTTTATTGTTTTTTTTTTTAAAAAAAATTTACAACAAGGACAAAATTGATAATTTCAAACTTCCATCCAAGGATTACAAAAGTTTATCAAATATCAAAAGTATTGGTAATTTCTCAAACAATAAGGAAGTATTCATAATGATGTTAAATCTCTAGAGAACTCATTATAGTTTATCCTAAAATTTTACAATAAACAAGTTTTATTACATCATTCGACATATTCATATATCAAACAGTAATAACATACATCAATATCTCCAAACTGAATAATAAACCCAAAATAAAATTTAATTTTTAAGTAATATATAAAGCAAAAGTCCCGTAATGGAAAGATCATGAACTTGAACCTCACTGGTGTTATTCTATTGTAAGAGATCAATAATTAATTTAAAAACGAAGGAGGTAATCTCATAACCAATTCAACCATTGCACTTCTAACATCATGATTAACATGCAAGAACCTTTTTGAAGTTCTTATCTTGATGAAATTGTGATCATATGGCAATGGTTTAAGCAGCATGTGTGCTTATGGCCGAGGGACATAGAGATGAAAAAAGAGACGTACCCCATTAATCTAACTATAAGATAATATTATCAAAGTACAAAAACTAGGATGCTTTCTAGCAAAAAGGAGAACATATGGGGACAAGACAAACTTATGAGTTGACAAAGAGAGACAATACCAAGAGTTTCAACTATCCTACTCTCTTCATAACACACAATTACACCAAATGTAGGTTAACAAACTTGATTGTGTTCCCTACACAGTTGCTAGAGTCTTAATTCCTACCTTGACATTATGATAACGTAGTACCCAAATCAGACTACGTTGTCTTGTGTAGGAGGAGGATACATAAGAAAAAATCATGATGGGCAGAGACATGGATATTTGATTAGTGTAGGGTCCCTTTCAAGCAAGAGACATGAGTAAACAATTTTCATGCATGAAAATGTACATTATATATAGCTCCATGTTTGAATTTTTGTTTTATTTTATATATTTCAGTAGATCAATCTAGATTCTTTTTATATTATATCAACTGTAAAAAAAATATTAAATGCTATGAATCATGTTAATTACGTCAGTATAATATAGATCTCACCATGCATTAAAATTATTTTATCTTGTCTGTTCCATGTTTTCATACTCGATGTATTAAAAAGAATATGACTTCATGACATCAATCATAATAGCATTATTGTTGACGGCCAATCAACAATTTACAATAAACTAATCAATTATTATTAAAGTGGGAGAAATATTCATATAAACAGAACCAAGATATTCAAGCTCAAACATTACGGTTATGCAAAAGCTTGTTGATTAAGGTTTCATGTGTGATTACATACTTGCTAGCGTTCAAAGATTAACGTACAGACCAATATAACAAAATTAGAGTGAAATGAAATAATAAATTATAACTATATATAAGCTTAGTATGTGATTAGATGTACAAATTATGAACCAATTCCCATGCCTCGTAAATTAGGCAGCAAACAGATTTTTGTGTCTCCAATTTTGACTTATAGGCTGTCCAACTAGTCATTTTTATTTCATTGCAAAATTGCTGGTGAATTGTTGGCTATAGATTAAGTGTGGACTGTGGAGTAGGTCTAAGCTGTCTCCTCAAACAATATTTCAGCAACTATAACTATTCTGTTTTTATTTAGTTTTTAAATTGCCAACAATTTTTCCATCACACTACACATATTTAGAGACCATATGTCCAAATAAAATACCCCAGAAAAACTCACACAATAATTGATTTTACTGTTATATTAAGTAAAAATTCAAGTGATATATGATTACTTATAAACATTTAACAACTATTCGTAGTTTATTAATAATTACAATTAAAGGAATAATGACTCACAAATTTATAGAATTTTAAACAAATATTAAATCTTATGAAAAGATTTGTTTAAATGGAAAACCTCGAGCATCGCATATATATTAAAAAAAAGGTCAAATTACCATTACCTTTTATGCGTTTGTCATTATTACAAATTTATTCTTGTTATTTGAAAAATTATAAATATTTTCATGAAATATTGGAACATAATTATATAAACCCTAGATAGTGAGATGAAAATTACTACTTTACCCTTCTTGATTTTTTTTCTTTTAATGAAAAGTTTGTGGAAATATAACAAAGAAATAAGAGAGTAGGTAAAGTAAATAATCCATAAAGTATATTAGTTTATAAAATATTTTAAAAAATTTTAAAAATATTTAAAATTATAACTCATAATCCAAAATAAAACTTTGGACAGTTCACTAGAAAAATGGAATGAAAATCTAATGGAGGTTAATAGAATGACCCATTGTAAAAATGGATGTTAAAAAAATTAGGGCGTATTTAACAATTTGTGAAAAAATAAAAGATATTTGTAATTATGTCAAATCATATATATGGAATAAGACAGTAATTTACCCTAAAAAGAAAAAAGAAAAAGAGAGGAGGGAGAAAAATTCACAAAAAGCCCTAATTAACCATCTAAGAATATGGAAAATGTATAATTGGGTATAAAAAGGAAAAGAGAAAAATGAACATATGCAGTGAAAAAGCACAAATATTTGGAAATTTTTAACCTCCTTTACAGTCTTTTGACTTTATTTCTTTTTCCCTTTTGTTTCCCACCTTCTTCCCTAACTTTATTTTTTGCTAAAGCACTTTTATTTCTACTTTACTATAATATAGAGAAAAAAATAATTAACTTTTTTTGTATGACTGGAAAAAAGATGATGATAAAATCAGGACCGTAGAAGGCATCAAGTCAAACCGAGTCGGATGACCCGCGTGCAAACCCACCTACGGCCCAGCCCGGAACCCAATGCAGTCAGTCTGACCCTGACCCAGACCCTGACCCGGCTACCAGAAAAGGCAAAGCTGAAAGCTCACATTCACATAACAAAGATACATCACAAATTTCTTCTTTTCTTTTTGGTTAAAGTAATTTCTTTTTGGCTCTTTTATTCACTTTCTTTTTGGAAGTTTCTCGTCACCATCATCCTATTCCTATTCCTCTTCCTTCCTCCCCACACTTATTCCCTTTTTCTTCTATCATTTTCCCAACCATTCTTGCTTTCCTCCTCTTCACCACTCTCAATTCCTCCTCATCTTTTAAAATGTATTTTTAGTTATACAGTTTATGAGAGTTAGCACATATCATCCATAAGCTCAAAATTTATGATATTTGAGATTAAAATATGCTACATTTTATTCGACCAATCTTAAGTGACATAAAAAAGAGAGAGAGAGAGAACTTGGTGTTATATTAATCCAAAATTTCATTCTTTCGTTTTTCTTAACAAGAAAATTATGAAAATTATATCAAATAATACAATATCTCACATAAAAACGTCGGATTATATAAAGTTGTAGTTTTATTTATTCTTGTATAATTAGTTGATTATCACATAAATATTAGTTAATATCTTAATGGGATATTGTAATTATAAAAGTGATTTCAAGTATTGATGGTAATTGAGGAGGGCAGAGCAAAACATTCAATTGTGCAGAAATGAAGGAAAATATTAGAAAATTCTTATTCAAATTAGATTTGGTTAAATTAAATTAATTACAGAGTTAAAGTGATATACATATTATGTGATTAATTATTCTTTTTAAACTTTACATCAATCACATAATAAATATATTTATATTTATTATATAATTAATTTAAATTCAACCAATTCTATTAAATTAAAATTTTTTTAAAAATGTTTTAGAAAGAGTCGTTGTCGAGAATATATTTTGTCCAAAAACTTTTGAGTTGGGGGGTGGTGAGCCTGAAGAGGGGTCTGGTCAGGACGCAGGAGCCAGTTTGAGTTGGACCGTCCACTCCAATAGCAATACCAATGCTAATACTGCTCTTAATTTCAAAAGTCTGACCTCTCTCAGTCTGAGTCTGAGTCTGAGCGGCGCACCAGAAATTTCACTCTCTACTCTCTTTCTCTCTCTCTCCACTGCATAGAATAGAACGGAATAGAATAGATGAGTCCAATTTTTTAAGCTGTACTACTGTCAACCCAAGGCTGTGTTTGGCATCACCTTTTTTAATTCCTTTTTTTCACTTTATCTCCTCTGTCTCACTTGTCAGCCCTCCTATCTTACTCCATACATGACGTTACCTATTCCTTCCTCTATATTAACTTTCTCAACTCTCCTTTCCTTTCACCAAACCCCCCCTCCAATCTTTTCTAAGCACCTCTCTCTCTCTCTCTCTCTCTCAAATGGAAGCTCTGGGCGTTCTTAAATTCTGGGGAAATGAAGCTGCCGGAGCTGACGCTAGCTCCGAGTGCGACCACTTGCGCAATGCTGCGTTCGGCATCGACGATGAGGAAACCGATGACGATGACTCTCTCTTTGATTTGGTCTTCAAGTCCCCTGATCGCGGTGCCACTAAACGAGACGGAGCTTCGAAGAAGGATTCCCAGTTCCTGGAATCTCCTCGAGATGTTTTCCTGAGCAAGAATGATTCATCGAATTCTAAGCCTTTGTCACCGGTTGCTATCCTGCGCTCAGCTCCCAAGTTTAAAGTCTTCATGCTAGGGTTCAAAAAATCTTCCAAGTGCGAGAAAACTGAGTCCTCAAACGGCGAGCTGAAGGCCAGTCCGCTGAATCAGTTGTCGAAATCATCCAAGCTAGGCCAGAGCAACCGTTTCTCCGTGAAATGCAGGGTGGCGGATGTGCCGGTTGCTCCGGTTTTTGCTAGAGACAACAGCTTGAGAAGCAAAATGCTGAAAGAGAGCATCGAATATGAAGCTTCTTCCGACGTCCTCTCGTCGGAGAAGTCCGTCCCCAAGTATCTGAAACTGATTAAACCTTTTTACGGAAAGGCCTCGAAGAAGACGAAATCAACGGATTCCGTAACACCGTCTTCTTCTCCGGTGACGGCGCCGGTTAATTTGTCTCCAAAGATGTTCTCCGAGGGGAGCAGGATCGGGAGCTTTAAGATCGTGACGCGGAATTTAGGGAAGAGCCGATCAGCGTCGGCAGCGGTTGGAGTAGTGCCGCCGTTGGTTCGCCGGAGAGACGATTCATTGCTGGAACAGCATGATGGAATCCAAGGCGCCATTCTTCATTGCAAAAAATCCTACAATTCGTCTTCCCAAGGTATAGGATACACCACACTGTTTAGATCAATTTCACTATCTTCCAAAAAACAATTTGAAATTAAATAATAATGGAAATTATCTACTGATTCAAATTCCTAATCATTTGTTCCTCCGCTGAAATTTCAGAATATTCGCAACTATTTCGATCCGCCAGCGATCCTTCCCACGAAAAACAGAGAGTCCAAGGGAGAAATTCATGGGAGGAGCAAAAACGACGCAGCATTTGAATCAAAGCGGGAATATGGAAACAGCTAAGGAGAGCATGGCGTCATATATGCAGGCGAAATGAAATGATATGATATGATGATAATAGGATTTTAGTTTTCTTCTTCTTTTGTAAAAATAGGTGCAGTAAAAGAATGAATCTGAAAATAGGCAGTGGGCAGTGTGAATGGGCAATGAGTAGAGGTAGAGGTAGAGAGGGTAGTTTTTTCTTGTGTAAAAAGTTAAACTGATGGGTTTCAAAGTAGTGTTGTGTGTATTCCCTGTCTGCCAATTTTAAAGCGGAGAATCAAAGACAAAATCACCATGGAAATTATTATACTGGCTCTTGAGTTTTGTGTGTGTTTGCGTTGGAGTGTAATTGTGATGGGTTGTCTTCTTCTGCTTCCAATCCAAGTCATGATCATTTCCTATTCTGGATTTTCTTCATCATTCAATTTTGCTGCCTTGGGGATAAAGTTGGAGCCCTTCTTCAGTCTCATTTACTACTTATATTCTTATTACTATTTCCCAACAATGTGTCTTTTGTGAATTCAGACACACAATAAGTATTATACTCTCCACTCTCACTAGAAAAAGCCACATTTTTGGTAAATATATCATGCATTAATTTTAAAGCGGAAAGAGCCATATGAGGTTTCTACTATGTCTGTTAATTCTCATGTAATTTGACATTGCTTTTTGGTGCTAGTAAGTTAGTTATGAAACCCTCAATATATAAAACACATGGTGCGCAGGCACAAATCGAGGGTCTATGGGCTGTCATCCCTATTTTTTCAATTGTGTTAAAAAAAAAAAAAAAAGAATAAAGACAAGGAAAGATGTTCCTAATTTTCATAGGTTATAAGTCTAAATATAGTACAATACAAAGTTGAATTGCCAAGAACATTGTTCAGGTGAAAGAAGTGAAGTAAAAGTGTTAACCTAGTAATCGAATGTAGTAAAATTTGAAGTGAAGAACACGTACTAAAAAGTGTTGTATACCAATTAGAAACCCCAAGAAGAGTGTGATGAAAAATTGAACAAAAAGCAACCAAACCAAAGTGGGTAGAATTGTAGAGTCAAAGCACAAGTTACATAACGGATCATTTACGGTGAGGAGGGCGTCGACTCAGTCAAGCAATAAATAAACTCGTGCTTTATAGTCAACCCCGAGTATAAATGCAGGCCTGAAAATCACGTTTCTTGTTGACTACATTGTTAAATCAGCCAACCCAACAACCACATAGTGGTTGATTCAGAGTTTTCGGACCCTTGACTACTATTATTCTATTCATATTTTTTGTCTCAATTTATATTATCTCATCTTATTCTTTTACTTATAATATCTAAAATCAGTACATCTGAAATCATAAAAAACAAAAAGAATTAAATAAGTGTTGTTAGTAAAACCTTAAAAATCATAGATAATGCCTAACTTAATTGGCAAAGTGGAGACCACCAACGTGTATGAATTTTTAATATTAATTATTGTAATTGATTTACTCAAAGAATAATATTTCAATGTTTTCATCTTAAAAAATAAAAAATAAATCACAACCTTAAAAGTTTAGGGAGTCGCTGCACTAGTAGTACAGAGGTTGTCTTTCAGGTTAAGTCTAATTGGAACTGCATCTGCACTATTGGCCCATTTGCAAGAAGGCCCAAGTCTCCTTCTTGGTTGGGCTTATTAAGCCCAAGCTTCCGCAGAATGTGGTTATCTGTTAGGCTCCATTGTAATTCGGGTCAGTGTAATTTGACCCAGTGGGCTGTACCTTATGAATTAGGCGTAGGAAATCCTTGCAAGAGAGCCCAAATGAAGGATTTCGAGTCAAGTAGATCCAAGCCCGAATATCTAAATGCTTGGAGTGTTTGATAATTTCATTTACTTCTGTGGACCTTTTGGCATTTCCCTTGGAGGGTGTGTTTTTAGCTATTTCGTTTTATTTTTTTAAAAAATAATCTTATAAAATCTTAAATACTATAAGAAGTTTTTAGAATTTATGGTAATTTCTTTTTTAATCATATGTTTTAACGTATTTTGATGAAATAAAATGATAGACTTTATAAGATATTAATAATGATAATTTTATAATTAATTTTGATGCGTGCAGAGGTCCAGTAGCACCACAACGGTCAAGGGATGTTTGTAGAAAAATTAAGATTATTTACGGATTAACCTGCAAAATAAAGTGGCACTATGATATTTTTAGTCAATAATTGAATTTTGAAAAAAAAATAAAAAGAACTTGGCATAATGAAAGATGATACCAAAATAAGTGGTGTGGAGTGTTTTGAATTAAAAACGAAACCTAAAATAAGTTTGTATAGTTTAGAAAATGATATGGGAGCTCATAGCCTTGTTGTTTCATTAAAAGAAAAATATAGAGTAAGATTGCTTAAAAATGACTTACCTTTTGACTACAATAAGACCTCTATTTATAGGCACTTTTGGACAAGATTCAACTATTGGTTATAAGCAATCATCATATCAATGGAATCCTCCTGGATGTTAGCTATCGAGCAAGAGTAAATCATACATATTTGGAGTTATTCTTAAAGAATTATACCGTTTGAATGGATCTTGCGCAATCAATCAAAAAGGTAGGGAGGTTATTTGCTGGTTGGTTCATCCAGCACGTCTCTCACTGTTATAAGAGACGTTAGTTAAAGATTTTTTTTAAGGTAATGTAGCCCTTAACATGTGAAAATTAGATGATGTGGCAATCCCATTATTCGATATTTGGGCTTATTAATTAGTCTAATTTGATAAAAAAAAAAAAAAAAAACAAAAAAACAACTTGATACCTCTTGTTGTGAGGCCTGCTAGGCTGAGCAAAGGGGAATCCACTTCTTTGCCTTGGACTTGGGAGAATAAATTAGAGGGGCATTGAATTTGAATGGTTTTTGCCAAAAAGATTTAAAGAGAGGTTAGAAACTCCATACTTCTTTTTTTTTTTTTGAAAAATTCATAAATTTCTGACATCTTATATTTTAAATATTAAAAACTTATTTTAAAAAAATATCCCAATATTTTGTGATATTTTATAACATACTTTAAATAAAAAATCAAAACAAAGAAATGGAATACTATACTTTGGGAAGACAGATCATTCCTAGGTTGCAAGGATGAAAGGTGTAGGTTGATGTTAGAGGAAAAACCATTCACTCCGACTTTTACTAGCAAACAGAAACAATTCCATTTTTGTCAGGAGGGATAAGATCCGGGGCATATGTGTACAAATGGTATAGGCCCAATATGGCCCACCACCACCTCCCCAAACACTTTCCCTCCCTCCATCATGTGACCACCACTCATCTGCTGCCGCGTTACGACACACCACCCCCTCTCCGCCTTACTAATTGCACGCACGTTCCCTTTTCACTTTGACGTTTTCACCCCGTCAACCCCCACATTTATTTCTCCGCTACTTCAAATTTATTTCTTTTTTTCTTTTTATCCTTCCAAAATAAGAATATATTCTTTGCTTCACTATACTCTTTCTCATTTTGCTTTATTTAGATGTTGTTTCATTTAATTTATTAAGAAAAATATTATAATTTAAAATATCATAAAACTGCTTATCTTAATTAAAATTGAATTATATATTATAAAGTAATTAAATTATTTAATTATGATGAATTCAACATGATTTAATCTTCTTTTATTAAGAAAATGTAATGATAAAGATTATCAAGTTTTTAACTTGAAATTTTTATTAAAGAATAAGATAACTTACAATGAGTTTCCCTAAGATGCAATATAATTAAAAATCGAAAAGGTATTTATAATTAAAATAAATTTTAAAAAATCTTTTTTAATTTACCCAAAAAAGTATTTTGAATTTTAATTGGTGTTAAGTATATTGCAATTTATTTATTTCTATTTTTTAATTTAAATAAAATTTTCAAATAATTATTTTGTAATATTGATTAATTAAGGTGGGCCAATTTGGCAATTGAATTGTAATTTATGACATATGAAATAAAACATATATAGTAAATAATGGTTAGGAAAAGAGTTAATAGAATAATATAATTAAATAGGACAAAAAATTGTTATTTGACAGAATTTGAAATTCAAAATTGTTACTCTAAATGCCGTCAAAGTTTAAACGTCCGTTAAACCTCGAATCCATCAACGCAGATTGAGAATTTCTTTCCTCGATTTTCGTTACGCGTAGCATCCGGCTCGGGTCCCCGTCAGCCTCGAGCCTCAGGCTCCGCCACTCCGAGCCTCTGCCGCTTTTTTTAAAAATTCGATTCTCCTTTCCTTTTCTTTCGTATATTCACACACAAGAGCTAAATTCTCGTAAAAGGTGCTCAGGAGTATTGCTGTCCGGCGGCGGCTCAGATCGGAGTTTGGAATCCATGGCCGATCACGAAGGCGAGAACGAGAAACACGAATCTGCCGCTGAATCTATCATTGATAAGATCACCGACAAATTCCACGGCAGCGATTCGTCTTCTGATTCCGAAGATGATAAGATCAAATCGGCGGCCGCCGCCGTCAAGGCTAAGATCTATCGCCTGTTCGGCCGCGAGAAGCCAGTTCACAAGGTTCTAGGCGGTGGAAAACGTACGATTGTTGTATTCTGAATTTCTGTTTACTTCTAGTGCTTGTATATATATGTGCGTATAATGTTGCATTTGTTTTGTATGGCTACGGATTTGGTTGTGATGCTAATGTGGAAATGCTTAGTGTTGCTCTCGTTTTTGCATTTTGCCGTATTAAAAATTAATCTTTTCTGCTGATCTTGATTGTTGGTATACATGTATACCCTGTAGGTTTAAGGATGCAAAATGGAAATATGAAAGCACGACTTTTTGTTTTCCTTTAACTTGTTGATATGGCTTCCTATGTTGTGTTGACCTGGTGGAACTGAGATTCGGTAGCAATAAAGATGCGGAAATACATCATCAATATGATTTCTTTTCTTTTGATAGTGGATACTTGAATGTTGGAATGATTCGGACATGTAAGGCCGAATGCTTTCTCCCATCTGTTTTAGAACATTGATGGACTTGTCTTTCTAGTACTTGAAAGCTGCGTTGCCGGTGATGAGCCAGATCTATTTCACTGTGCTTCCAGTTAATTTAAATGATTTAGTAGGTTCCGTGATGTGGAGTTGTATTCTGCACATGTGCATTGTTAGTTACAAATTGGAACTAACAGCGATCCTCTTTTTTCCTTTTTGTTACTATATATGAATGTTCATGTTGTGCGTGGTGTTTGCTGGGGTGCCAATAACGCAACGAGATAAAAAAGGCATTCTATAATCTTTAACTTAGTAATGATGTATTTATCTTTTTGGCAGCTGCTGATATTTTCCTATGGAGGGACAAGAAAGTTTCTGCTGGTGTACTTGGTGTTGCCACTGCGCTTTGGGTGCTTTTCGAGTTGCTCGAATATCACCTACTCACCCTAGTTTGCCATATCCTGATCCTTGGTCTGGCGATCCTGTTCTTGTGGTCGAATGCATGCACCTTTATTAACAAGTATGCTTCTTGGTGACCTAGAAATTCACCTCAATGCGGATGGTCTCTCCATGTCTCTTACTTCTTGGTTATGCAGGTCCCCACCTAAGATCCCACAGGTCATTCTTCCTGAGGATATTGTCCTGGGTTTAGCATCAGCCCTTAGGATTGAAGTCAACAGAGCTTTTGCCATACTTAGAGATATAGCATCTGGGAGAGATTTAAAGAGATTCCTTGTGGTATGTCAATACTATAACTCGCGTAATTGTGCAACATAATATGTAGTATCATGCCGTGTTATAACTAGATAAATACCTGGGATATAGGCTAGAATTACTTTGCAGCTTCTTTAGTTTCTCGATGTTTTGTTTTACTTGATTACTTCAGTCAATGCTTGGATGATATATTTGGATTTATTGAAATTGGTTCCATGCTCAGTAGAATGTTGCTTCCTTAATCTATAGGTGATAGCTGGACTTTGGGTTTTTTCAATACTGGGAGGCTGCTTGAACTTCCTTACTCTGTTCTACATATGTAAGTAACTTGCAGGCTTCGATCTCGGTATTACTATAAGCGAGAGTCATCTGCATCTCCTGACCTTTTTTTCTCTTGGCTTTCCTCTTCCGACCTTGACAGGTTTTGTTTTGTTGCTCACTGTACCTGTGCTTTATGAAAAATACGAGGACAAGGTTGATGCTTTTGCTGAGAAAGCTGAGGCTGAGCTCAAGAAACAATATGCAGTGTTCAATGTTAAGGTTTTGAGTAAGATTCCAAAAGGTCCGTTCAAAGATAAGAAGTTTGCCTAGACCCTATGAGATGGTGTTGCTGCTAGGCGCTTGGGTAGCTGTGTTTTTCCTTTGTTGTTGTGGCTCAGTTGTCTCAGAACCCATGTTTAGGTTTCTTTTTACTATGGGTTCATAATTTAAAACAGTTCAGGTATTTAATTGGGCAGTTTTGAGATTGTGTTGCCACAACAGTTTTTAAATTAAAATGCTTCATTGATAGCCGAATACATACTAATTGGCATTATGATGATTTTCTTTCGGGTTGTTCAGCATACTGAAAATGACTCTAGAATTTCTTTTGACCTATTAGGATATTAATGATGCATCAACAACGTATCTTTCGATGCACACAATATAGTTCCAAAGTATGTTATCGTTCTCAAGTATTGCCTGATGAGAGGATTTATTGCATTTGGCCCCAAAAGGTGCTGAAAATGGTCCATGTTTTACCATCTTTTGAAGAAGTGTTATCTGCAAGGATGAGGATGTATGTTGAATCTATTGATTGCTCAGAAGCTACATGTCAACTTCTGTCCTAGAGAAATGAAACTTTATTAATCTTGGTATTTCCGTCCAATCAGTATGGTCGAATAACAGGAATTGGTGGCACAAAGACCAAGAAATCATTAATCATAAAGGTAAGTTACTACATTATGCAATCCTGTGAAGAAATTTGGTGCACAACCTTTTAGTGGCCGGGTGAGATAAATTAATAATTTTTGTTCGTGTATGTTGAATCTATTGATTGGAGTAATACAATGCACCCTAATGCAAATTTCTTGTAGCAAACCATGGCAAAATGTGGATTAGAGGCTCAATCCATCCTTACAAATACTAGCTCTATTCACTATTTCATTCTTTAGGTATCACGATGGTCAAGTTTTCTCGTGGTTTAGCAGATGAAATAGAAAAAAATCCAATTGCTCTTTTGGAGTTAAAACTAATGGGTACAACAGAGAAACAGAAGATCAGAAATCTAATTATGAACATCTTTCATGGATATAATAATATTTTTTTACCATTTGCATAACATCTTTTATGGAGATACAAAGCACTTTAAAACTCAATCCGCCTAATCTAGGCTATTCTTACCCTATCTTCCTAGGATAGGCCCACAGCTTCAACATAGACACATCTTCAGGATCACTGTCACTATCTGAAGAAGATTCTGATACCAGGAAGCCATCTAAAATAAACTCCACAATCTGGCAAAACCACATAAAAATCAGTTGAGATGCTACACGTATTCTTGATGCTAAACATGAAAAGGTTGGACAAAAATCCTCCTAAAACAAAGGTATGCAGCCATTAGAGAAAAAGAGCTTGATTTGTAGAGTTTACCTGTTGCCTTGAGATAGGCTTGATTTGGTGGTTGCTGCCATCTTTTATATTTGATTTATTGGCACATCTGTTGCTACTTAGCCAAACAACTGAACAGCAACTTGAACAGTAGCCCCTATAAGATTTGAATTTTCTATAGCAAGTGCCTGCATTAAACACACAGAACCACAATTACAAGGTGAGAACGATAGATTGGATTCTCAGCATTTGATGATGAGAAATAATGACCCATTAAGCCATATTACGACACACACAATAAATCAATGATCTCACTGCCTCAGTGGTGCTACATAAGCATAGAAGCATGATGGCGCAGAATATGCAGACTCATCATTTCCGTTAAATGATTCAGCACAAGTATATATCAGTCAAATGATAGATAATGGATGTGTTAGCCATTGATATCAAATACATATATGTATTCTTCTTATGACATGGCAATCCAACATGTAGATACCAGGTGGGCGTGTTAAATCTATTGCGATCCTACTAAACAAGAATATATTGGTATTTTATCATATGTTCACTACAGTTTGTAGTATTGGCTTCCCACAAATGAACTTTGAGCTTGAGGCATGCCTTTTCTCATTTATTTGCAGTCAAATATCATCAAACCCTCCATATTCTGGTATATAATCTTCCTTCCATATCTAAATAATTCTACACAACATTACATATTGTTTACTTGCCTTCCCAATTCCCATCACCAAACACCCCAAGACCCTCAAAATGAAATGATAAATGAAGCCTAAAGAATAAAAGAAAATGAGAACGAGTGCCATAAGCAGTACTTCCCATGGTATTGTACTTTACCAGAGCTCTAACATACCTTTATAGGCTATTTTAAAAGCACATCTCCAGTCAATACCAACCCCAGTAGCCATGCCATTTGGACAAACATTGCCAGAACCGCAATAGTAAATAGCATATAAGAATTCCCAGAGATGGTCATCACTAGCTGCAACATTCCATGACCTGTATTTTTATGCCGGGATAAGGAACTGCTGCGCCACTTAGCTTATGTGATTCAGGAAAGAAGACCAAAACATACATGCTAGAAACATGATTTTAAACAAGCAGCAAATTTGAGCAACCAGAAGAGAAAGTACCGGCAGACTGCAGAAGCAGAAACCAGAGACTGCATATCTAAGAAGCTAAATATATGTATAAGAACATCCTGTGGAAGCGGAATTATACCTGGAACACGGAAAAACAAAATACTACTTGCTCTGATAAGTACCATTAAGAATTTTGCACTGCGCACGTATCAAAGATCCAATAGCAAGAAACAGAAACTTGTAGTAAGCTAAACAGTTTAGTGAATATGCCTTGGGTCAAGTAAATGGAAAATCAAGTCTAGTAGTGAGATAATATTTTTGCTCCAACTGAAAATGATCGCCAGAACCAAACAATGCTACAAGAAACACCATTTTGAAGGAACAAGATGATCAAAATAAGACCAAAGGCACTGAAATAACAGATAGCATAGTAAGATTTTACAGTCCCCTCCCGCGGCATTACGAGGCATAATTGGCGCATAATATTTCTTCGAAATTATTCAGCCCAAAAAACTACTTCGACATCCAATCACAAGACCACAGAAATATCAGCCAATCAAAATAAAAGGAAAAGGAAAAAAGAAACACCTTCTTCCTCTTGTTTTGCTTTGATCTTCCTCTTACTCGCAACAACTGCTTGCTTGTGCTCCGTAACTGCCGTCGCTCGTTTTTGCTTCGGCAAAGCAAATTCCGCACTTTGCAAAAGGGAATTAGCAGCTGAAATTGCAGACTGCGTCTGCATCCTAAATTTCAAACAAAAAATACCCAGAAAAAGGAAAGGAAAAAAAAAAGAACCTCGATTGAGTAAACTAAAGATATCACGAAAATTAGGAAAAAAACAGGTGGGAATTTATTGGCTTACTCAGGGAGGAGGCTGAAGGCGAAAAGGGTGTCCAGGAAAATGAGCGATTGGAGATTTTTGGGGAATTTTGAGTATGCATTTTTAAGGATAAAGCTCAATTCTTTACAGGCGAGTATGTATTGAAATGGTGTGGAGAGGGATTCTTTGAGCCTTAAAGTTTGGTATCTATCGATTGGATTACAGATGCCTTTTCGAGTATCTGCTCCCATCTGAAAATTTTGTAAGATTGGAAGAAATTCAGGGAAAGAAATTTGTTTGTTTCAGCTTTCAGGAGTCAGGGATCGAAGAATACGTCGATTTGGAGGGCATAAATGAGATTTCAGTTGCTTTTTTCCCCTTCTTTTAGTTTGTGGTGAATTATACTTACGACCCTCATACTTTGCTTAATCCGACCAATGCCCCAAAAGTCTTTTGATTTCTTCACTTATTATATTTAATTTTCTGTTTTTTGGGGCGTTGGTAACTAATTAGTTGGTCTTTTGTAGATGGGCACGACTGGAATTTGGAACGACGTCGTCCCAAGGGAAACATAGAATCAAAGCCCCTTGGATCAAAGTTGTATACTGCACGTATGTGAATTTTTTCGATTTATTAAGTATATATTATGGTATCAGATATGTTAGTTATAAATAAACTAATAATTTATCATAGATTGTCTACACATTAATAAAATACAAATTCAACAGATCCATGGTCCAAAAACAACATTCATTTCATGGACACTTTGCCATTACATATCAATTGATGGGTATTTGTTTCACTTAATATACATTTATTATAATGTGTATTTATCTCATTCAATATGCGTTTTGTAATTTATTCAATATATTATAAAGCAAATTTATTGAATGAATTGCTATATTGATTAATTATACTAGGTATTTTTCTTTAAAAAGTGTTTGAGGACTTGGATTGAGTTCCACAAACAAATATGAGATTATCTTAATCCAAAAACACAAAATGGAGATTTATGGACAAGTATGATTCATGAATATGAATTTTATTAGACATGTCCACATATTTAAGGCACTTCATGTAAGTTCATTTTAATGATTAAGGTTAAAATCTACAAAAATATATATGAAATTAAGGACCAAGTACGAAGTTACGGGTTTGCGCAACCAATGTGAGTGATTGTCTTTCTGTTACTAATACTTGTAATTTGATTACTATCAAAAAATATATCAATATATTGATAATTCTCTTAAAATAATAATGTAATCATATAAAAAAACCATTAATATATTTCCTGATGCATTCACAAACTATACCCGATAGATCAGCAACCATGTAGATTTGTGCATATTAGCGATTCTTACTTCATTTGAATATGCAAATGTAAAGCTTAATCAAATTTGAGTAGAATTTGGACAATGTTCTTCTGTAACTCTGCCTGTCCTGATGAATAGTAGCAATACATCAACGTATATAAATACAGTACTAAAGTATAATGAACGGATGGGATGAAGGAATGAAGTTACAAGATTTGCATTTAGATTTACACGCTGTGATTTACAATATACAGAATAATACATACTATATAAAATAACACATCTCTATTGCTATTGGCTTACAAATTCCAATTGAGATAGCATTTCTATAGGTTCTAAGATATTGATCCATCGTCTGTCTTTAATAATGCACTCCAACAATGTGACTAATTGACTCACACTAATCAATTGATACAGGATCAAAAAAGAGCATTTGCGGCAATACCCTGGAATTCAGGTTCTTGTTTTAGTCCAAACAGCTCCGCTTCAGTCAAGGATTTGTTGCCGCATTCACAGAGAACAAAACCGATCACTATCTCAAATTGCATGTTCCCGATACTTTAAAGGAAATAAGATAGCTGCTGTTTCTTTCTTGAACCTCCTTCTCCGTATAGTTCGTTCCATTGCTTTAACTCGCTCATCACGGATCCCTCAGAGGCAAAACTAGCAGCAACCTGCACGGCCGGTGAAATGTTTGTTTAAGAAACATTGTTTCATTCAAGAGAGTTATGAAGGGAGAACCGGTGGAAGTATAATAAGAATGTTTTTACCAATAAAAAATTGTCGAGCATTGTAGATATTAGAATTTCCAAGTGGTATTTAGAAAGAAGAGATTCGTTGTGGTACCTGATTCTTTGCCTGCCTCATGTCTTCCATGTTTAAGGGCCTTAAAGAAATTACTTTTTCCTCTTTAGTTTCCTCGTTGGTAGCAGAAGCATCTTTAGAGCTCTCGCCTTCTACATCTCTCTGTTTCTTTTCCTAAGTAAACAAAGTGATCAATACCAGCGTTGAGGAAATGTTATGGGACTTGTAATTGGGAGAGGTAGATAAAACAGTACAGTTTCTGATTCAAAATGTTAATGTACCTTGTCCTTCTGTCTCTCTTGCTGTATGAGTTCTCTAACTGGGCGGTAAGCAGCTGTTACGCACAGATTCTGCTCTCAGTAGTTACAGTCACAAGTTAGTTTCAGATGACTGGAACTAAAAATTTGACCGACAATCTAAATAAACAATTCAGACCTTGAGGTCGCTTCCACTATATCCTTCTGTCATTGCTGCGAGCTCTTTGAAATCAAGGTCTTCTTCCACGTTTTCTTTTGCCAAAAGGGTTCTCAAGATCATTTCTCTGTTCTCCACTGATGGCAGGCCAACCATTATTCTATTTAACATAAAAATGAATCTTAGTATGATTGTATATAATATGCATGACAATATGGCATGTATGATTGAGCATACCTACGCTCGAACCGCCTGATAATTGCTTCATCAAGGTCAAAAGGTCTGTTAGTTGCTGCAAGAACAAGAATGCGTTCCCCGGGTTTTGTTAGTAGCCCATCCCAATGTGTCATGAATTCATTTTTAATTTTTCGCATTGCCTCATGCTCGCCAACTCTTGTCCGCTGCCCAAGCATACTGTCGACCTCATCCACAAAAATGATTGTAGGGGACACCTTTGCAGCAAGAGTGAAAAGAGCTCGGACATTCTTTTCATCTTCTCCAAACCATTTCGAAGTGATAGTCGACATTGAGACATTTATGAAGCTAGCCCCTGCCTCATTGGCAATGGCCTTGGCAAGCATTGTTTTTCCCGTACCTGGTGGACCAAAGAGCAGTATGCCTCTGCAAGGCTTAAGAAGCCCACCATTGAACAGGTCTGGCCTTCGAAGAGGAAGCATGACCAGCTCCTGAAGTGATTCTTTAATCTCATCCAGAGCACCAATATCGGAAAATGTCACACCAATCTCATTTGCAGGGATAACTTCTGGCCTAATGCGCTTTTCAAATTCATTGTCCGGAGGAGCTTCCTTCATAATCAAGACACACTCAATCAAGAGTAAAGAAACAAAATACATGTGGATGAAGAGTAGAAAGCTAACTAAAAGTTCAGTGCTGTGTAAAAGAAAGGGAAATAGGTTCGACAAAGTCTGGAACCTTTCTCTGCAGGCATCAGCATTTTCTTTATCTATGATTTCAGCATGGTTATGGTCTAGATTGGCAAGTGTAGGACTTACAGGGGGCTTTGAGATCACTGCATTCTCGCCATCTGACTTTGTTGAAGAAGTTGATTTTTCTGCCTCGCCCCTGCTCTCAGATGTTGGATTTTCAGATTTTGATTCAGGTTTTGCTCCAGCATTCTCTTTCACTTCAGTACCCTAATATTTATCCAAACAATAAATTTAAATAAAGTGACATTTTGAGAAAGTTTGTCAAAAGTCTGGAAAAGCAGAACAATAGAAAAACAAACCTTAAAACATTCAGCATTAGTGTCCATTTTGAGGGTATCTTTGCCACCACTTTTACCCCCTTGAAAAATGCTTAATCCGTGGGATAAACTGCAGAAAATCCAGTAACATTAGAATTTGAGGGCAGCATAAAAAATTGAAAAGAAATGAATACTGAACAAAGAACACATTATTTCATATCTACCTGTTAGATGATATAACAAGCTTCCCATTATGATACTCTGGGTTCTTGTTATTCATCAAATGATATGATATAGCGGAAACCACAATTTCCTCTATGTAGTTACTTAGGACCATGGTATCAGCATGACAGATTGATCCTAGATCATCACACTCAAGATCATTTTCGGCAAGTACTTCAGCAATATGATTCTTGTTATCCTGCAACTGGATCCTTCTCATATCCTCTTCCAGTTGAGTTTTCCAGCTTACAAGATGAGTTTCATCTTCTGGTGGCCTAATCTCGATATTGTAAGGAAATAAAAGACGTAGTCTCTCATCTACTTCCCCAGAATCCTCATCAAGGTCCAAAATCCGGGAACCCAGGACCAAAACTGATCCTGTTATTTTCTTCAACAGTTTGTCGAATAATTTGTATATTCTGGACGACTGGAGAAAATTTCTCTCGACATCCCGTATGTAGAGAATGACACAACTTGTTTGAGAAACTGAAACCATCACCTGCAAGCAATATTTCTTTATTAGTATCAAATGAAAATTCAAAAAGCCAACATATTCTAAAGGAAAATGAAGCATAAGAGTCATCAAAACTGCAGAAGATATCAGAAGATCTGTGCAGTCAGATGTGTGCCATTCATTTGACATGAGCCATCAGCTGATAATGCACTTACCTTATAAAGTGACTGTAAGAAGGCTCTCTCGTCAAAAGACCAGCTGCTGATCCGCTTGGAGAGAGCTAACAAAGTCAAATCAAAGATCGGTAAGATGTTACATTCCATTTGACAGTTCCTATCAATAAGTACTTGGGACATGCTGGAAAGTACATGGTGTAAAATTAGTAATCATTAGAAGTAATGCTATTGGAAGGAGCATACGTACACTAAAAAGTCCTATGTGGAATTTAGAATTAACTAAATTGATTACAAGCTTTTGGGGAAGTACATCGAATGGGATGCTTGTCCAAAAGCCTAGATAGGGGGATTGAGAGCAAAGAAACTATGGGTGTTAAGAAGCAGAGAAAGGTCTAAGAAATTCACTTCGTTGTTGCTGATATATATACCATTCCTTGAAACATAATGGATTTTGGACGAAAAGCTAGAAGCAATCAAATTGCTGTTTGGACCATACACTTCAAGCTTGCAACAGAAACAGACATATGGCCATCAATTACAGTTGAGGAGAACTCTTTGCAAACCTGGATTTGAAGAAGATGACAAGGCACTGATGCTGCTCATATCTGAAGAGACAGAGGAAGTTCTCCGATGCCTTAGAGAATTATTGACTCCTTCAGTATTCCTTTAATAATCATAGAGCGTCAGTCAGTCATTCAGTCTAAATTAGCATTTTGTCTTAACTGAATTTAGTTAAGTATACCTTATTGTAGCATCCAATCCACTTCTTTGTCTTGGTAATGTGCCTTCATTAAAAAATTTTGATAAGCCGCATGTTGCTAAAATAGATTGAGTGAAATTGAAAAAATAATCGTGCAATATATTTTTGTCAAATATAATAACACAACTCAAGAGATGCAAAAACAGGTAGGGGAAGCAAAAGAGAAGAAGAAAAAGAAGAGAAAGAAAGAAAGAAAACACATCCATATTTTCAGGTAGGAGCAAGTTCTTTCTAAGTCATTGCTTCAGATTCTAATAGTATAGCTGCCTTCTGATTTTTGTTAATGCATAATCTGTATTTCTATAACTGATGAAAATTCACTTCCTAGAGAGTTTATCAAACAGATGTAACTTCATTGTCTCAGTCTTCTATCTTTTACACAAACATATCATATCTTATCTGGTGTCTATGCTTTGTGATTCACAAGTGCTGATGGACGCCCCTCCAGTCTATATTGGTTTTCCATGTTAGCAATTCAAATGACTTGATATTCCTATTTTAACATGTAAAATTAAAAAACATTAAGATTCCTAAGCAGGAACCTAATGAAGTGTAAACCGGTAAACACTGAGTTCTTCCCATAGGCGGACACATCTATCCAATTTGAAATTCTTCCACAGAGCTCCATTGCAACCAAAAAAGATAAAGATGTGAAAAATGCGGGAAAAAGAAATATATGATCATAAGATCTTGTCAGATAGATCTACTGTCTTAGATACTAAAACACACACTTGTGCTCATTCACATATTAAATGTTATTGACATGTTAATGACAAGAGTAAATGATAAAAACACAAATCATACTAGGATGCATATCACAAGCCACCAAAACACTGTAACACGTAGCATTCAAATGGTACATAAAAATAGACTACAACATGTACTATATTCGTACCTCTGTTATCAATTGTGTGTGGAAGAATAGAGAAGGAACCAAGAAAACTGGACATTCGTTCCAATGTTGCTTCTGAGATAGACCTCTTGAGAGACTACAATCGGATAAAATTGAATTAGTATACTTCAACTCTAAACAATTATTTTATATCAGAAACAAATAACAATATAATCGATGTTTCATAAATTGGTTCTAACAGCATACAGCATGCATGCAAATTTGCTGACCACACTTTTGGTCAAAAGAGTTCTGGAACTACCATATACAGAAATTATAACCTAGGATTCAGGGTACTAAATCTCTTCATTCTTCTTAGTAGTGGAAATAGTGCTTACAGGGTCTTTCTTGGTGAGACCATACTTGCTTTGGATCTGTGGTCGTTGAGCAAATACATAGAAGAGAACGTATGTAAGTACAAGTATCCAGGAAGACTCAGCATTAGAAGATAATGACATTAACAAGAACCACCTTAAGTGAAAAATCATTTATATCCAGCAATATCAACTTTGCTTCAAAATAATGTGCTAGAGCCTTGGCAAGCATCTGCTGGTATAGTTCTACAAAAGGAAACAGCTGTAATAAGATAAAGCAAGAACAAAATGGAGATGAATTATTAGCATGCAACAGAATAATGAATTAAAAATGCCGTGCATACCTGCAGGCCCAGAGAGCAATATAGCCCGACTTGCAGGAGAAAGATTTCGAGTGTGCTTAGATACATCAAAGTGTTTTAGATGAACATACGCTGCATTTGTTAATAACACACGTGTCCGCTCACTGTCAAATTCATCAAAGAGAGTGGAATATGGTGTTACTAAATGATACCATGTCCAGTTTTGCCCAAGTGCTATGAAATTGGTAAAGAAAGGGGTGGAAATTGGAATGGGCTATCTAACACCTGGAAAATGTTTGTTAACCCTTGGTGCAAAGAGTAAAATGACTTAAATATATTGCTGCCTTAAAATTCCAAGCTCAGAAGGACATAGCAACTGTTCAATCACATATATAGAGAATCAAAATCTTTTATATCTAGAACAGAACCTACACTTCGATACATCCTGCAGCGAAGTTAGAGTCCTGAATCCAGGAAAACCAAAAAACGTACAAGTAACTACTAATATATCTTCAAGTTTTTCCTATGTCATTCAACAATCCTTCCGCTCAAAAAAACAAATGTTGACAAATTCAACAGGTTGCACAAAGTGGTTTCAAGAAAGTTTAAGTGCCATACTCTTGACAGCTTTGCTAATAGGGAAACCACATTATAATTAAAACTGCAGAGACAATGAATACTCTTTTGTTGGACCTGAGGGACATATGTTTAAAACTCTCCTATTTTTGAGGAAAATCTAATTCAAAATTATTTAAAGGAATTATAATAAGAAGTTAATTATGATAAATGAACTTCTGTTTTGACACTGCAATTTCCCCTTTCCGAAACTAAAACCATGAAACTTTGCCGGTCACCTTTAACAAGAGAATCGTGTTTTTGGTTACAATCGTTCAGTGGTACCTATCGATGCTTCAAAATAAATATTTCTGAAAGAAAACTAATCCAGAGAAATTGTCCAGCCAGACACGATACGATAACGATGAAATCCATAACAAAAAGTAAGCATCAAGAATGTTCTGAATCTTCTGATGCTATTCAGAACAATCAAACCGCCATTTTTTTTTTTTTTTTTTTTGTGATGCTAGTTATTTGTCACTTTATTCCCTTTCCTTCTGGGGAAATATTCAGCAAATTGTAACCATTTCACGTCAAAGACAAAACTGGTCCAGCATACTTCCTACCAACAAAAAGTATATATGCCAGCAAACACAGAACAGAAGAGAAATACAAAATAAAATTAATAATGTTGAAAAGGCTTGAGAAAAATCACTTAAGATCCGGCTTCGTTTTCCTTCCTTTCTCTAAACTCACCTGAGATAGTAAGGAAAATCCTCAAACGTAACCTTGCTCTCCTTTCCATCAGAAACCAATTTAAGAAGCTCCAGCTCAATTTCTTCGGCGGAGATGCCTTCCCCCACCGCGGAGCTCGAACCTCCAGTCCATCTTCCGACGGCCGAACCGGACACCAGACCAAGGCCGACGCCTACCCCTACGCTCAATGCCGACAACAACACGTGCTTCTGTTCCATCACCTCATCATCACGCACAACACACCACAAAATTCTTATACGTTCATATGTGTACCTATACGCCACCAATTTTAGCAAAGATCTGCACGGAAATGTGAGGAAACAGAGAGGGGGAGAGATGATTAATTGTTGATATATAGTTTCAAACTAAAGGATGAGATTTTCCTGGACAGGAAATGAGAATCTCCGAATGAGACGTTGGTCGATTCCTTTTATGGTTCAAAAAGGGAAAATATTCGATGACAGGAAACGCGAGAGGAGCAGCTGATGGGGTGGGGGGTGGTCTGCTGGTGGGCGCTATATATAAGCGGGCAGGGCGCCATGAATTAGAGAGAGAGAGTGGGAGAAGAAAAGGAAAGATATATACTCCTCTTGACCTTTTGACTTATTACTATTTACCAAAAGCTCCAACAATTTAGGAAATTCAATTCTACTACCTTTATTCCTAAAAAAAGAATAATCTGATAAATCTATTTCTTAATTGATTTTCAACTCTTTTTTTTATTAATTCTCGTAAATCATTTTTATTGGTTATATATTTTCTTTCCTATCTCCAGCACTTGTATTATTTAATTTATTTGTATATTTTTAAGATACTTTTCTTTATCTAATTACAAAAAAATATTTAGGTTTATATAAATTATAAAAAATACACAAATTAAAGAAATTATTCATAATCATTAGCTGTGCAATTCAACGGTGATTGTTTATAATATTAGTTTATTTAGTTTGTATTATGGAATAATTGGGTAATAAAATAAATTAAAATTAATTTTAAGATGGTCCAAAAAGGTTACATCGCACGTGTTCACTTTTTGGTGATGATGATTATTATACTAAAGCTTTCCACGTTGTTGCCTACTTCGATTTGCAACAACAGAAAAGTAGAGGCGGCTGTGTAAAACTAAAAGGCTACTTACAATTTACCCTTGTAAAATAATAATAAAAAAGAAAAAAGATTAAAGTCATTTTATTTGTCTTTCGCTTTTTGTGAAATGAGGAGGCTCTTTTATTTATGTTACTAAAGATTTTTAGTTGGATAAAAATTAAAATAAAAGAAAAAAATAGAGGCTTTGGACCAATTATTGATGCCTAATTTGCTTTATGTGCAATAAAATAAGAAAACAGCCATCCAAAAACTGACCTTTCCTTGGGCTGCTAAAGTTGAATAATAAACTAAGTACGTAAACTGGGTGACAGGGCCCACAAGAATAAAAAGGCATTCTTCTTCCATTTGAGAATGCTTTTTATGATGGGTGAGTGGGGGATCTATGCATTGCCTCTTTGTTTCTTAGCATGTGGAGATCTCTTTCCCAAACCCAATTACCACTAACTTGTGTCTTTTAACCCTTTTTCTCTTTCCCAAACAAGTCAAAATGTCTTATAACTACAATTACCATCTCAATTTAAATATAATTTTGGGGGTATTAATGTAATTGAACCCTATTTATAATTGCATTGTAGACGCACATGATTTGGTGAAATAAATGTAGCAAGAGCAATAAAAGGTGGGTTGTATTTGAGTAATGTGGGCTCGTCATGCCTCATGTTTCATATACATATATATAATAGCCTAATAATCCAAATAACAAATTGCAACCTCTCTTAATTAATTAAAAAATAAATAAAAAGAATGAATGGTGGTGATGAGTGTCCTTTGAGAAATGAATGGTGATGATGATCCCACACTTTCCACATCAGCCTCACTATGATTTGTGGGTTACACGCAAACAGCCACTTTCCCTTTTCCCAACTTTCTTACATGTGTCATTCTTCCAACTAAGAAAAAGATACTGCACCCACAAAAATAAAAATAAAAAAGTATTTATTTATTTTTAATTGGGGAGTAATTAGTAGTAGGGTGTATTCGAAAATTTTTTTCTTTTTTCTTTTAATTAATATGAGCTTTTAAATTCTCACGATTATGAAAAAATAAAGAGTTATTAAGTTTACCTTTTTTTTTAAATATAAAATTATATTTTTTAAAAAAAATTTAAAATTATACTTGCATTTTTTCGATAATTCTTCTTTTAAAATTGTACTATTTTTCTTAAATTTGGAAAAAAAAAATGCTGACATAAATAAAAAGATACACGTTCCCTTCTAATTTTATGTCCACTTCAGCATTTCCTATAAACAAGGGGGTCATGTAATAATTAATTGAGCATTGAACTTTACGAATCTTAGTATAACGAAAAATGTAATCATCGTAATTGATAATGTCTGCAAGCAATTAAATTAATATTATTGTAAAGTGGAAACTTTTAGAAAGGCCCCATAACCTTCTTTTTTTCCTTTTTCTTTCGAATGACACTGAAATTGCTTTTTAATTATAAAGAAATAATTATAATTTGTTTAGAACTTTGTGTGGATCTCGAAAGATTTGACATGAAAGAGATCTTCCACTGACACCAAGTGTATGTTCCTGCTTTTATCTATCAAATATTAATGGATCTTTCATTGCAAAAGTTCAGGAAAGATGCTGAAAAGAGTATATGCCAAAATAAATTGGGATAATTACATAATTTTTCTTTAAAATTTGGTGTAATTAATTATACATAATTTGTTTTGTGATTTAAAAAACTAATATTAGTAATTTTGATGTTTATTTTCATCTAATAATAGATTAATTTATTAGTAAAATTTAGGTAAATTAAATTAGCACCACTTGAGGTTAAATTAAAATACACAAATACTCCCTACTTTTTGCAAAATCACAGCTACACATCCTAAGGCTATGGTTGTAATTACAACTACACCTTTATTCAAATGTAAAACTTACACAAACACCCCTTATTCAAATATAAAACACAGGAGGTGTTTGTATAATTTGGCCCAACTTCAAGGGGTGTTACGGTAAATTTACTCCCTCATAATATTGAATTATTAGAGAAGTAGGTAGGTCAAAAGCGAGGCAGACATATTGACAAATTCTATAATAGTAATAATGGTTTAGAATTAAGGAGAAACAGTGATTGAAAAAGCATATATCAAATCAGCCTTCTAAAAATTGTAAAGCCCACATGATATGGAGACCCCCATCACATTGATGGTGTGGTATCCCTTTCTCTTTCTTTCTCTTTTATTGCATAAATTATAGGGTAATTATATTTATATTGTTGATTTATGATCTATTTACACGTATCATTTTTTTATTTTTTAATGTAGTTAAAAAATTATTCTCGATGGCAAAAAAATATAGATAGTTTGTGTAATGTTGTTGACATTTTTAAAAGGTGGATGTGTAATTTTTTAAAATGCAAGAGTAGTTTGTGTAAATAATGTTGACATTTTTTTATGGGTATATGTGTAATTTTTCACAAGATAAGAGTAATTTTGTGTAAATGATGTTGACGTTCTAATGGGTATATATGAAATTTTTTTAAAAAGACACGAATGATCTGTGTAAATAATTATATGTTTAGGGGCATAGATGCAATCATTGATAAATTATATTGACACTCTTGATGTTAGATTTAATTACATAAAATATCCTTGATATTTTACAAAATTACAAACGCATCACTTAATACTGTAGTTATAATTAACAAAAGCATCCCCTATTGAATGGGAAAACCTAAAACAAACATCCCCACAACACCCCGTCGACAGTTAAATCTGTAATTTTATAAAGAGTGACAGTGACAAATGTTTATATAATTAGGCCTAATTTCAGACAATTTCAGTTTATAATTATTTATTTATTTTGTTTGTTAGATTATAATTATGAATGATTAAGAGGAATTGGTTGATGTAGGTTTTGGTGGGAATTTGATATTATGGAGATGTACAGAGCGGCTTTAACATTTTTGGCTATTATTCTACTTCAACTTGTAATTAGAATATTGTTCATGGAATTCCGGAGATTTCCTGTTTCTTGAAAGCGATCTTCACTCAAATTCAAAATACCCTCCCCTATGGAGTTTACCAAATCACCCCCCGTCTTTTCTTGATATGACGATGATTCACACCAAGCAGGGTTTTAGTTTAGAAATGCGCTCCCCCACTTTCCTAATAGAAATCTCTTGCCAGCTCATGTCCAATTAATTAAATATATAAATATATATATTTAATTATTTTAAATTGAAATCCGCTGTAGGTAATGATATATTTTTAATATTAGTCGGTAACGTTATTTCTTTTTATTTTCTTGCAATTGGGATTATATATATAGATAAAATTATTTAATTATATAAACAAATGCACGAGTAAATAAAAAATTAGTAATTTGAAATCATAAATTACTTTTGCATAGTTAATTTTTTAATATAATTTAAGTTATAATTAAATTAATCCGTACATATTTTTTAACAATAACTAACACATGTATATTTTATATTTTTATGTTATTTATATAACAGTACCAAAATAGTAATTCGATTTTTGAAATATAAAAAAATCTAATATTTTATATTTTTAAAATTTAATCTTCTATTAATTATAATCATATTTCAATATCATTTAACTTTTCAGTATCATTTAATTAAGATATTATAATATTAATACGTTAATGGTGATTGAGGCCCAAACCTTCAAATGGATGATCCGTTACATATTGGGGTCTGCTTGGATTCAACGTCTTAAAAATACTTCATAACATAATGGGCTTGGACTGAAATATCTTTTCCTTTGGGCTGTGATGGGTTTACTTGATATTCCAAAATAGGCCCACTTTTAAAGGAGTCCATAGAGTGGCAGCTTAGCTCCTTACAAGATACATTGCACAAACACTTGTACCATTTTCAAAATTATAAGTGTACCCCTCGGGTGTCAATGTGTGCAACTTTTGTTTTTCCTTTTTTTTTTTTTTTTTATGAAGAGGTGTAGATGTAGTTTTTAAAGGATAAAAAAATGATGTGCTGTTGAACCTAATCTCAAAAGGTTAACCCTTTATTTAGAACATGAATCATATGTAAATATGTGACTTAAATTGGATGTTGACGTTCCAGATATCAAGATCAATTGAGTTTGTATTTATGGGGAGCCATTCGACACACTTACATTAGAGTTGAATACAAGTTTTTCACATATCTTTCAAACGAGAAATGAGAGGTGGTTATAAGGGTAAAGTACTACTTTATTCCGCACTTATTCTTATTACGTAACTATAATTAATTAGTCAGGGTTATTTCAATAATTTGCCATGTCTAGTTAATTTGGTAAGTCTGATCTTGAATATATATATATATTTGAGAATGTGGTTCTTATTTTATTTGTATTGATTTATTTCCTTGTGACATGCCATGGCCTCCCATGCTACTAGCTCTTTGTACCTAATTTTCCTATTCTAGTGGACGTATCACTCATTTGATTATAGACAGCTGACCGAAAACAGAAAATCAAAGATCTGAATTTTCTTTCCTTTAAAGTACAAGCTAAAGAATTAATTAGCACTTTTAGGTGAGCAGCCATGCATGCATATGCATAAGCGCACTTTCTCCAACTCCAAATCCCAACTTGGTTTCATCAGCATTCTGCAGCCATTACAAATGGAATTCCACTTCAGCTTTCAGTAGCATGATACCATCATCAATTTTTGTGCAAACTTATTGCAGGTTTTAGGTATTAGGTCTGATGCGTCGAGTTGTTTGCTCCACCCATCAAATCTTACTCACATTCCCACTATACTTTCTCCCCTCTTTTACTTATACACCTCTCTCCTCTCTCCTCTCTCCTCTCTCTCTCTTAATTTTTTTTATCGAAATTCATTCATACAACAAAAAAGAATATATTTATCTCACATTATCTTTTAAAATTAGGTTACTATTTTTAGTTGCTAATGTTTACACAATTATTGTCTTTTAACTTTTCAGAGTAATTATTTTGATCTTATATTTTTGAAATATTCATGATTTAATTTTTTTTTGTTATAGTTCACCCTACTTGCCAGTAGATGTGAACTATGACGAAGAAATGATTGAAAATCAGGAAAAAAACAAAATTAAAAATTACAGAATTAAAAATATATTTAATTTTTTTAATAAAATAAAAGGTAGGAAACAATTATCCATACATTGAATGCAGAGAGCACCGCAAATCCAAAGGTATTTTATCATGGAAGAAAGAAAGTTTTGTTTATGAGGCGGCGTGAAGTTTCTTGGATGATACTTCTTGGTCTTATTCACAGCTCAATATCAGTTGTATATGTTATGGGGTGCGCGTGCGCAGTCTTGGTTTTGCTTTGCTTTTCTTGTAATTCTTCTTATTATAGCAACAAAACATGATAACCCTCCTTGTTTTCAGGCTTAATCTAGTCATTAAAACCTTAATTCTGCCAAGAATTCTAATAATATGGGCAGAGTGTCGGAAATTACGATGGATTTAATTGTATAATTATATTTCCAATAAACTTGAAATTTGGACCATTTAAAACTAGAATTGAACTTTAATTCCATATAACCATTTGCATTGTTGAAACTCATCGTCTGCTTAAAAATTGTGACTGCATGACAACTGGAAAAAACTTAATTCTTGTGGGAATTCTGAGCACAAACAAGGAAATGAGAGTGGTGGAAGATATTGGTGATGAAATGTGGGAAATGAGAGGCTAGGAGCAGTTTGGTACCACCCCAAAGATTATATCACTCTTTAAATTTCAAGAAAAAGAATGTGCCGTCATAGACCATCTCACCTGTCAATGATGCGTGATAGACTCTAATGAATATTCAATTCATTGTTGAACATAAATGTTTTGCTTGATATTTTGCATCAGTCAACTTTTCAAGCTTTGCTGTTGGTGGGGACTCTTTGTCTCTATATAATATGTAAAATGCACACACACAACACACACACATGTATGAACATATAAAATATATATCTGCGTGGATGATTTTTGCATCACATGTTCGACTTAATGTCTGTGTGGTTGATGATGATTGTGATATAAATCTATTTAAATGGGATCGATGGAGGAAGATGCCATGACACTTTTCATTCATTTATAAAGAATTTGGCTGTGTGTTTAGTGAGGTAATATGAAAATTACACGACGTTAATGTCATTTGGATTTGGTGGATTTCTTACTTCATATGTAGCTTTCAATGTGGTTTGACAACATATGATCCTCTTAACTATGCTATCAACTTTGTCATTTATTCTGCGATGTTCCTACTTCCTACCTCCGTATATGTTTATTTATTGACATTGTCCGGAAGCTGGAAAAATATCAGGGAAAACAATTTGATGCCATCCATGTGTTTGTTGGCATCTTATGACATCTTTAATTCTGTTGCACCAATCTCCTAAGACAATTAGTATGTTGATTAGTACCTAATCATTTGTCAGGGAATAGTCTGGATGCTTATCTGTTGCAGCGAACCTGCACCGTCTACATATAGACAGCATTAATAAAAAATGTTGTTTGATTGGTCTGTTTCACACGAACAAGCTAATATAGTTTCTAAAAATACTTATATGCAAGAAAATTTCTCCATGTTATGTATGTAGTACTGTGTTATGATATGAACCTATTTTTGGCGCATAGTATTATTTTTGCATTTTACTGTCTGTAAAAGCATTTGGCAGAAACCAATAAAGATGTAAGAACGTTGTACCGTACTTATCTTGAATTTGTTGATGTTTTATCCGATGCTTCTTTCATGATTGGGCAATTAGATATTGTGTTTTATATGTTGTCCTGCGTATTATATGGTTGTCTGATGCCAAATGGTCAAACCTATAAATGAGAAACTATAGCCAACACAAAGTGTTCAAAATCAGCCGCTTTGCTTACCTAACATTTCCTTTTTCAACTTAATCAGCTATATTTGTTTTTTCATTTTCTTTTTGATGATATGGTTTTCAGGCTGTAAGTGTGTCATTTTCATTGATGGCAGCTGTTCTTATACACATTTGGTGGACTGACGTACTGCTTCCAAGGGCGTTGGTTGCTTGATGATGTCTATAAATACTGCTTTCATTTGCTCGAGTGCATGCATCCCAGAGTAACAACTCTGATTTCAGGGTTTCTTCAACTGGTTAGCTGCTTCAAAGCCCGAAAAATTGACATCAGCAAGATATAGAGTTCAGGGTAAGCTTCAAGATTTTGCTGTGATGCAAGAGCTAGATTTTTCTATTTGATGGATGTACAGTTTGTGGTGGTTATTTTATCTACAAAGGTTCTTCAGCTGAATGCTCTCTCATAATTTAAGAGGAACTACCTTAACTGATACATAGAGTTAAATGGTATTCATGTTCTAATTAAGGATGGCTGCATTAGTTTAGTTGTATGTTTTCAAGCACATATGCTTTTACATTCTTACAACGGTTCAGAGTTGAAGAAATGCAACATGCGGTCGAAGAGAATTTAAGTGTGAACTTGTAATAATATAACTTGTTTGCAGGGTTGGTTCGTTGTTTTAATTCCATTTAAGTTCTTCATAAGCTAAAACTTAAAATTCTGATAACAGATGAACTCTCTTTATCTGTTATGCTCTGGAAATAACATATAGAAAAATATAGATATGTACAATTTTTGTTTATGGCGTAAGTTTCTAATAAAAAATTCTTGAAAATCTTATCTGACAAACATCTATAGGTGCTGCTGAGTTGTTATGGAGAGTAGCAAACAAAATCATTTGGCAGAGGAAGGTTCTTCCGAAGCACTCCCATCATTGATCAAAGCTATTACTGCAAATGAGCTGGCTGGTTTTGATAGTGTTGAAGAACATCAAGATTTGAACCGTCGACTCAAATCAACTCTTGTTCATCCTTTGAGCACCTCGATTTTCGTAAGTTACATTTCCTTTGTTATTTCCACATAGTACTAAGAGGAAATTTGCTATTTAATTGTGTGTTCTTGATTTAAAAATAGTGTGACGGTACCTCACAACTGATAGGTGCTTTCTCTTAATTAATCGTCTCAGGGAATTGAAGCAGCTGCCATGGAGAATGAAAACGATCTTTCTAAGCCACAAAGGACTCATTCTGTTTCCATTAGCATGCCACCTTCTCCTGTTGCTGCCCATCTACACAACACAAACAGAGTTCTCTTTAGAGATGAAGAAACAGTTCTGGAAAATGATAATCCCAATTCTGCTGCTACTGTTAGTCTTCAGACACAACGGGCTAAATTTTATTCTCAGCCTATGCCTAAAGGTTGTGCACTTAATGAGGCCATCACTAGTGGAACTTCTTCCAACCTTCCAGTAAGGAATCCCAGGATTGATAAGCTGAAAGATAAAAGATTTGACTCTTTCAAGACATGGTCAGGTAGACTCGAGAGGCAACTATCAAATCTGCGGGGTAAACATCGTGAAGAATCTGAGCAAGAGCCTCAGCCTCAACATCGTGCAGAAGTTGAAAATTTACCCGTGGATAGATACTTTGACGCCTTGGAGGGACCTGAACTGGATACGTTACGCGTATGTGTTGATAAAGTTTTGTTTTATGATGCACTTTGATGTTTCTCAAGCTAATATATGATGCTAACTTAATCAAAACATTGACTTTTCCTACAGGCTTCAGAAGAAATACTTCTTCCAGAAGACAAGAAATGGCCGTTCCTTCTGCGTTTTCCCATCTCCTCCTTCGGTATCTGTCTTGGCGTTAGCAGCCAAGCCATTATGTGGAAAGCTCTGGCATCCTCTGCATCGACAAAGTTCCTCCACGTGAGCCCGGATATCAATCTTGTGCTCTGGATAATATCCATTGCTCTCGTCTTGATTGTGGCTATCATTTATGCTCTCAAAGTAATTTTCTACTTTGAAGCTGTTCGTCGTGAGTATTACCACCCGATACGTGTTAACTTCTTCTTTGCTCCCTGGATCGCCTTTCTGTTCTTGGCTCTCGGAGTTCCACCATCCGTTTCTCAAACTCTGCATGCATCTCTGTGGTACATTCTTATGACCCCAATATTTTGCCTCGAGCTTAAGATCTATGGGCAATGGATGTCGGGAGGACAACGGAGGCTTTCCAAGGTAGCAAATCCCTCAAACCACCTCTCGGTAGTTGGAAATTTTGTTGGTGCGCTGCTTGGAGCGACAATGGGGCTAAAAGAAGGACCTATTTTCTTCTTTGCTGTTGGATTGGCTCATTACACAGTCTTATTTGTAACTCTTTACCAACGACTGCCAACAAACGAGACGCTCCCAAAAGAGCTCCACCCGGTTTTCTTTCTGTTTGTTGCTGCACCTAGTGTTGCCTCGATGGCTTGGGCGAGGATTCAAGGGTCATTTGATTATGGATCACGGATTGCTTACTTCATCGCCTTGTTCCTTTATTTCTCCCTGGTTGGTTGACAAACCTTTCTTAGATAACAATCTCTGGCATTCTGCTGATAACTTATCTAATCCGTTTCCACATTGCTTGACTTCGTTACAGGCTGTTCGTGTTAATTTCTTCCGAGGCTTCAGGTACGTATCGATCTCTTTACACGTAAATCAGGCAATTGTAGCTTAACTTGTCTTCTGAAATTTGCTCCATTGCCATGTGAATACAGGTTCTCATTGGCTTGGTGGGCTTATACCTTCCCAATGACGGGTGCTGCCATTGCCACGATCAGGTACTCGGACGTGGCAACAAGCATAGTGAGCAGAACTCTAACTATTGTCCTCTGCATTGTGGCTACACTTATAGTGTCAGCACTACTTGTGACGACCATCATCCACGCCTTTGTTCTCGGGGACCTATTCCCAAACGACATTGCCATTGCAATCAGCAAGAGGAGGCCAAAAACAACACGAAGATGGTACCACAGGAGGTCTGGCAGCTCAGACACCAAGGTTGAAGAGTACCTTAAGTACTCAAATTCAGATAGCAAAGACATCGAGGGTTCTACTAATAGTTCTAATAAGCAAGAGATGTCTGGTTCTCTTCACAAAAATGTCGAACGCCATCACTCTCATGACGTTCTAGAACCGTGTAAATTTGATGTGTTTTTGTGAAGTTTTTACCACTCTGATCAAGGGAGGAGCTCTGTGTAGTTTCGAGAGTTCCTGGGAACTTGATTTCTAAGGTGAAAAATGAGGTAAAAGGTTGTGGATATGTTTGAGGGTGTAAATTTTTGGAAAATGAGTGTGTATATTATTAAGATTTCACGGTGGATACGAGAATTTCGACCACATTTAATTAATTACATAACAAGTATAATATATCGATTATATACTTGATTCGAGTATGGCTAAACTCAGTTCATACTACCAAAAACATACTCGAAAACACTTCAATAATTCCCTAGTTGCAACCCATTCACTAATCTAAACCTGTCCCCAACGATGTCAATGAGAACGTTAAGCATGACATGCAACATCGTCACAATTATTTATCTAACCGATTGATATTTGTTGTGGGGCCCATTTTCATTTTCTAAATTTAAATAAAAAAATAATAAAAAAGAGTTGTTTGATGAAGACTACGGAACAAGGAAGCATTTGTGCGTCTCTGCTG
Source organism: Sesamum indicum (assembly GCF_026168435.1). Taxonomy (NCBI): domain Eukaryota; kingdom Viridiplantae; phylum Streptophyta; class Magnoliopsida; order Lamiales; family Pedaliaceae; genus Sesamum; species Sesamum indicum. The sequence continues at coordinate 12,365,141 of NC_142660.1, read as the reverse complement.
TCTTGTAAAGCACAATAACGAAAACCTTTAGCTAACTGATTGGCTTTCGATTCTTCCGACATAAGCTACATCACAAGATTTTGGTACTGCCCCAATCTGTCTCATTGCCTCTGCATGTGATATTGTCCTTTTATATTTTCCAACCATCTTACTACATTTTTCTTTTTGAATTGTTGTTCAATTATTCATCACTTTTTCATATAGCCTAATGTAAAAAGTATTCAATAACATAATCAAATAATTTCCAAGTTTTTTGTCTTCGGGTTAAAAAATTTTATTAACTTTTTTTGGAATTAATTACTCTAAAAAAACTTCTTAAATTACACTTACACCCTTTTACAGATGACTCCTTTCCTTAAGGGTTTGGACAAAAAATATTGATCATAATAAAAATAAATAAATACATAAATTTAAATTTTTACCCATTATTCAACATTCTCTTAGTAATATTTTTATACTTGTAAGAGATTAAATATTCTATATATAAATTCAAGAAGATGTAATTGTAATTTTAAATCTGTCAAATATGGGAAAGAGAAAAATCAAAGAGGAATTTAACTGGAGTGGCGTGTGGCTATGCATATATCAATGAAATGGTGATGGTTGTGACACAAAACTTGATCCTCACTACTAATAAAATTTGGTCCCCCATCTTATGTTAGCATATACCAACAAAATAATGCCCATACTTTGTTAACCAGCTTTTCTCCAACATCCAACAAACAAGACAACCTTTTAACCTCACCACTATTTTGGTACCTCTTATTTCTCGATTTTGCTATCAACATGTGATGGGAGGGTAAAATCGTCTGATTCTAATCAGAGTGGATAATATTTCATTCAAAACTTCAATTATAATATCTAAGTAGACATCAGATTATTTTGCCCCATTTGTGCGGATGAGATTGTGTCCCAAAGCCCTCATATGGGTTAATGGTGTTGGGCATACAGTACAGACTCTCCTCTTATATTGACAGTAAACGAGAATCTATGCAATTTGTAAGTTCTAATGTCTTTTTGTCCTTGTTAGGTTCTTTTTTAAAATAAAATCAGGCTTAGAAAAAGGACTCAAAAATTAATTTAAAGAAATTATTGAAAATTAGATTTCATTATTAGTTTTTTCTTCGGGTAATTGAAGGAAAATAATGATTATTAGGTGTAATATTCCATTTTATTTTATTTTGAGAATCAAATTCCAATTTTTGATTTGTTAGCCGTAGATTGGTAATTTAATTGGGCTTACTCTACCCATGTTTTTGGACTAAGATAGTTAGACAAATCCCAATAATCTGATACATGGGCCACAAGGGTCCATAGACAACACAAAATTTCGTCGTACCCTATACATATTTAGATATATTTAGTCTTCATACATATAATATATATATCGTGATTGATAATGCATATTTAAAAATTATAAATAAAATGGACATAAGCAGGGATATTATTATGGTTCCATCATGTATTTATTTCCCTTTTATTTATTGGAGATAGGTAATTTAATTATTTTAAAAAAATGGATTTATAAAATTAACAACATTATTAAATTATAGAGGTTACATGTTCATTTTATAATTAATATGATCAAAATTGGAGGAGTGGGGAGTATCTTGAAAATAAGTCGAGAATTCTTTATTTTTTAAAAAATAATTTATAACATTCTAACATCTTTTTTTAAAAAAAATCAAATCTTTTAAAAAATTTAAAAACTCATTCAAACACCCTTAAAATATAGTACACAATTTTACATCATAGTTTAAGGGAGCAAAACGCAAGAGAAATATAGTTCGAGGGGCAAAGTGAAAGTAGCGTAAGCATGAAGTTGGAAAAGTGATGAATTTGTATTGGATAACGAAAAATTCCAATTCAGTCGAATCTAAACCAATTATATAACAAGTGTAAAATATTTACAGTATGATTAGTGTATAGGTAAAGACAATTAATTAATCACATAACAAATATATCATATTACATTGTTATTGATTTAATTCGACCAAATTTAATTTGATTAAAAAAAAAAAAAGTTGAGAAAATGTGGTAACAAGCAGTGTAGTATGAAAGAGAGAGAGAAAGAGAGAGAGAGAGCACGCGCAATTGGGAAAAAGTTAAAAAGAAGGAACTTTAAATAGGGGTCCAAGTCCAAGAATTGTGCCCGCCATGAAACAAAGCCTGCAGCTTTAATGCTAACAATATACCCTTAATTTTTCATCTTCTAATGCCTCAAATCATCAACATCTCACCTTTTTTCCTTTTTCCTATCTCATTTTCCTTTGACCAACTCTAAATAATGCTATTTTTATTTCAAAAATAAACTTTTTAATACAAAGTTTTTAATTTTTTAACAATAATTTTGGGTATGAAACTTTTACGTTTTGAATACTTTCGTGTTATTAATATAGATCATATGCTTTTTTAAATAAAGAATTCAATAATACTTAGCTGTATTGTGGGACTGATATAAAAATAAGACGATAACTATATTTATGCTTTCTGACCTATGATTTGTTTACATAAATTATTCATACTTTTTGGATAATTATAAATACACTCAATAAAAACGTCAACATCATTTATATAAACACCTATACTTTTTAAAAAATTACACATATACTCCTTAAAACTGTCAACATCAGTACACAAGTCATCCTTATTTTTTGAAAAATTATACATACAATCTTTAAAAATATTAACATCATTATACAAGCTATCCTTTTTTTTGAAAAAAAAAAATACACTTACAATTCTTAATAATGTCAATATCATTACACAAATTATCCCTACTTATTTATTTTTGAAAAATAATTTCTGTAACTATGGTTTTTAATATTAAGGAAAAATTGGTCATCTTGATATGTAATTTTCTTTATTTATTACAACTTATTATGTTGTTAATGATCTGATTAGGCAAATTAATGATGTACTAACCAATGGGCTCTATTAATAAAAAATTAAAAAAAATGGTCAGCTTTTCTTCACATTTTTGGCGTTCAAAGATGAATGACACTGAAATAATTATTGAATTCAGCCTTAATAAAGTGATGTTATTCTCAAGAAATACCCTTACCAATTAATTATGGCCCCCACATTATTTATTTATTTATTTTCTCGTATATCATTACAACTAATAATTAATTTAAAGGTCCCACCTCAAATCTCATCCATTATCACATTATTTCTCTTTTTCATTCTTTGGAATTTTATTAATATATATATATATATATATATATAAGATGAATGCAACTACTTCTACTGATATTTGACATAATTATGAGTACTTTCTCATTATTTAAAAAATTATAAATATTTGTTTCAAATGAAAAATAATTATGTTTGATGAGGTAGAAATTCTTATTACACAATTGCTAATTTTTTTTAAAACATATTTAGAAAAATGTAAAAGAAAAAATGAGGGTGGATACAGTAAAATAATTTATAAGACATATTAGTTCACAAAAATATTTTAAAAAAATTTAAAATTTATATAAAATTATAATTCATAATTAAAAAAAAAAGAGTTTTGGTTAGTTTACCACAAAATTGAATGAAAATATAAAGAAAATTAAAGGAATTGATTTGTTGTCGGACAAGCGTTATAATTAGAAAATATTTGTATTTTTTAAATAAAAATTATGTAATTATAAAGATCCCAAGAGGTGGATAATTTTCCCTACCTCCTCCACACATCACATGCAAGTTGTTGGAACTCAAATTCACCGATTTTAGGATACAAATATACTGTTAGGATATATTTATATCGATGGAATTTAAAATTTATGAATTTTTAATAACAAATTATTTAATTGTTTTTGAATAATTTTTAAATACTATAATGTTTAGTGACTTATAATAATTAGTAATATCAAATTATCCAAATGAATATCAAAGAATTCATTTATTAGAGATATAAAATCCCTACTTTCAGTTACAAGCATGCAAATTCAAGATCGCAGATTAACTTGATATAAGTATATTAATAATTATGCATTTGTATATCATTTTATGCAACATTACTAAAGTGAAAACGGCTTTTTTCTATTTTTTTTGTAATAATAATGGTATTAATCTATATGTTCCCAGCAAAATGTCCCTCCTCAAAATCATCATTCATCATTACACTGATTGTGTAGACAGCTTGAGTTATACACTTAATTAATTTATGTTCACAACTACAATTATCCATAATAAATTAATAATCCCAACTACTATTAACAGAAGACCCAGGATTATTATTATTATTATTATTATTATTATTATTTTCCCTACACTTCACATTCACAACAAGAAAAAAAATAAAAAAGAAAAACCCATCTTGTCTTAGTTGGAAAATGAGAAAAAAAAAAACATACAAAAAAGAGAGAGAGAGAGAGAATGAAAACACATACTATGGTTGTTTACAAATTTCTATGGCTCACAAATTTTCACAGAAGCTGCTGCTTCCTCAAAAAGACAGGTTTTCTTCATCATATCTCATAAAAAAAGACAAAAGGGAAAGAGTGAGTGAACCATTTTCTCAAGTCTTTTTCATCTCAAATTCCTCCTTGTTTATTTACCTGAAATAGTACAAATTCAATCTGCATAAATGTTAAGTATAGCTTAAAAATCAAATTATGGTTAAAGAAATAAGGGTAAATGTACAACAGGCTCTTATAGAGTTTGTCATAGCTACAAATACACCTCATTGTTTGAAAAATTATAAATATCGATCGTATAACAAAATACCCCTGCAATGGGCTATTCGAGGGTATTTATTTAGATGATCGTTAATTTTTCAAATAATGAGGAGGGAACCTGTTGTAATTAACCCAAAAAAAAACAAAAAAAACTTACCCTGAGTTCTCTTGCAGTGGAGCACAGCTTCATAGATTGAGCTCTCAGAATCACAAGACCTGCGCCAGTTATCATCAGCAGAATAAGCTAAACTAGTTCTAGGAGATGTTGCAGCAGAGAATTCCCAGTTCCTGTTTGTGCTCATTCTCATATTGCCACTCTCAAACTGATGTCCTCGGTGCCGTCTGTAGAAGAGAGGCCTTAACAGAAACTTCAAGTACTTCTCAAAGAACCGTTTCGACAATCTTTGGCACCTCCTCAACGATGCACAACGAACACGTCCCGTTTTCTGAGTTGATGAAGAGGTGGAAGCTGTGGACGTGTGATAGTCGTCTTCAACCTCAAACCGATCCATTTTCATGTCCTTGACAAAGAGAGGCACGAGGAAGCCATTGGAAATGAGCTCATCAGCATGAACAAGGCCTAATGGGGAGTCGGAGACGGGGAAGTCGAAACCAAAATCAGAAGAAACTCTGATGAATCTCTTGGAGGGTGGCAATCTTGGATCCATTTCTATGAAAGAAGCTTCATCATGATCAGATGGGTCAATGGAGGCTATTAACGAGTCCTCGAACGATGAGGGCTTTAAGTTAGCCAGCCAACTATATGAGAAACTCTCTATGGAGGGAGACTGCAGAGTAGTTTCCATGGGAGCTGTTTGATAGGTCACGTAAAAGAATGGGAGAAAAAACCGAGTCTCTTTCTGGAGTTTTAAGGTATATATATACAAGGTTGGTTGTAAAGGATGCTTTTCTAGCTCTACCGTAATGCATATGTACACATACATTATCAAGTACTGAAAATTTTGCTTTTCTCTTACTATGCTGACAATTATATTTGTGGTGCTCTGACTTCAGACAAGTGTAATTAATAATTGACAAGGAAAGAAATGGGAGAAAGGGAATAGAATATTAGCCCCACAAGTACTCATTCTGGCATTAAAATAGCTTAATCCTAGATATCTTTATTATACATATAAGAGAGATGGTGTCTGCAAAGACATACTTGATAAAAGGTATTGGAGAAGTATATAGTTTATCAAGAAACAATAAAAGGTATTGGAGAAGCATATAGTTTATCAAGAAACAAGATCATGCACAATCCATAGTCATCATGATGTATCAAACATGACATAAAATCAAGAATGATCAGAGCCAGCCATATGCATACATGATAGGAATGCTAGCATGAAATATTCTACTTGATCAACAAAACTCCTGATTTACTTTACTTGTTTTTCTTTGTCATTTTATGTTAGTTGCTTACTCTATATTCCTCACCTTTTTTCATTTCCTTTTTCAGGTGATGAGTAAAAAAAAGTGGGAGGAGGATGACTGACATACCTCCTGAACATGGCAACAACAAGAGTCCCCAGTCGTTGCAGAATATCTGGATTGAGCTATTGCCATTCCCATTAGGATAGTTGCCTAGTCTAGAACATATGCTAAATGGATTGTTACCGACATTGCGATGATGCAAAGAGCCAAGTAGTGCTGCTCACAACTAATCCATTATCTTTTGAGCATTTTCTAAGGCATAACAAGAGATATTATATATTACATGTCATGCACATCATATGGCTAGTTTAGCATGGAAATTAAAGTGAGTTAACGGGTTGGTAGAACCACAAAACAGACTCAAATTGCTCAAGATCGACCACCAAAAGCTTGTATTAGATCAACTTAGTGAATAGAGATATGAAACAACCAGGCTAGAAAAGCAATTGTAAGTTTCCAAATCAATCCAGCTTGCCTTATATTCAGAAACTAGTATGTTAATTTCCCGAGTTACTAAAATAAAAGCCTGAATTTGCTCAACAAGAGCTCCTCCAAGGCACATTTCTGGTTCATAGATATTGTCATGGCAAGCTGATCCATTATGCAAGCAACTTGAGAAGGCAAAGGCTCTTTTAGTTTGATAAAGTAGATTCTATGAAATAATTAATGGTTATATATATATATATATAAGAGCAAGGGAACAAGAAACCGGATAAGATTCTCAGCAAGTGAAGCCAAATAACCAATCAATTATACTAGCTACAACCCACGTTCACCTAGAGAACAAGGGGCAGAAAAGGCTACATTAGACCTCCTCCTAGTTTGCTCACAACACAGAGAAATAAGATAACATTAATAACCAAAACTGGAACTTCTATTCTTGTAGAAAACTGAGGAATAACTTTGTCCTCAATATTTAACTCCTCCACACGTCTCTGAGATCCATTTGACTAACAGAAACATGCAATATCTAGATATTCTTGCATTTTCCCAAACATTGCTCTTTATCAAGTGTTAACCTTATCAGTGACTATTGATCGTGCAAAGCTGCTGGATACGATGGAAATTAATGTAGAGAAGGAAATATCACCAAAGTTCTCTTGGTAGGGAAATTTCAGGCCTTAACATCCACCAACAACCTGAGTGGTGGTGATTTCCACACTTTATTATTATTAATGCGAAAGAGTTGTCTTTATCACCCCAAAATCCAGCTATTATTATAACGCTCGCAGACAACATAGAGAAACAAAAATACCAGACAGAGGTCCCCCTGCTTGTCCCAAAAAAAGGTAGACATCAAGGTAGCTATTAGGAAGCAAAAACCAGATGGAAGTGACTTCAAACCCATTGGTCCCCTCCCTGATTGTTTCCCTTCAAAATAAAAGCTACTTGGGATGAAAATTGATTCCTAGAGAGACTTAAAAGTCTTCAACTCCAACTATCAGCAGGCCGAGTATGACTGCATAAATTACATAGGAATTCTCGTGAAATGGACTACTTGTAAACAAACTGTTAAAGTTCTTGGCCACAAAATTAACCAAAATTCTTGATTTCAAAGACAAAATAATCTTACTACACTTGCTAAGTGAATTAAATCCAATATGCGACAAACGGGCGCCATTCATAGGTAGAACTTTGTCTTTTACCACATAATTTCTCGACTGAAATCGAAAAGATTTACTAGCAAGAAGCTATCTTTAATTTATCAGATTAGTAACACAACATCTGCCCCTAACATAAGCAATTTCTCTAGTTTATCAGCAGAACCTTTTCTTTGCAGAGTAATTCCTCAAAAGAATTATGGGTTAGATTGGAAAAATCACTATCAAGAAGCTACCTCTAGTTTATCAGAACAGTAACATAACATATGCAAACATACTAAAACACTCACAAACTAGAAACCACGAAAACCATCTCTCCTACATCAAATTTACCCAATTAGAACGTGATCCGGGTCGAAATTAGCGATTTCCTGAGACGATCTCACTGCGGATAGTCCAACTTTTCCTAGATCCTCCGACGCTCAAGTTAGATTGATCGAGAGAAATGTATTCGATCTCAAAGTTCGAGCTCAATTAATGCATATCAGTTACCTCATTAATGGCGTATCGGGGTCTATTTATAGAGCACAGTTGGATACCATGTATTAGGCCACGTGGCCTTATTCTACTCGCTCATGTTCTGATCGAACGACTTCCATTGTCCGGGTCTTCAGTCGGTTTGTGCGATCCGGGTCGGTCCTCCACGACCCGCCCGTTACAAGAGGCGCGGATCTGATCTTTAATGCCTTTAATGAAGGGTAATCTGGTCTTATTACATCAGATCGTGTTATTGCACATGTAACATGCTACAGAAATAGAAATTCAACGAATAACATGAACCGAGGAAATGAGGGAAGTGAAGATACAGTACAGCAGTGTGGAATGATGAAGAAAGAGCAGGCCACGTAGAAGAACAAGAATCTTGTTCACAATATATGGACACAAATACACACGTCCAACTTCATTAATGCAAGGCAAGAGCAAAAGATGGTCACAGCGAACACGTTAGCTGCTCACACAAAAATAGCATTCATGCCCATCTCCAAGAAAGTAAGACGGCAGCATTCAACCCACACTGATGACTACCCCACTACCCAGGCGAAATCTGCTCCGTTAACCATGTGGGCGCCTATCTGCTTCTACGTGATTATCCAATCAAGAATCTTGGATCAAGAAAGACGATGATTTAACATCCTTAACCCAGTAATCCAAGGTTAGCAGTTGATCATCATGTGTATGGGCGCAGCACAGCCAGTGATAAGCCTCGAAATGCTGGAAACTGGGCTGGTTTCGTTGTGTTCGGACTTCGGATCGTTAGTTGGACCAGCAAAACCTCCCTACTTTATAATAACCCATCAGGTTGTAGATCCCGGATTGAGGGCTTATAAATGGGTCGGATTTCGGTTTGATTGGACTGGATCTGAAAGGGGCCATATCGTAAGTCAAACTCAGAGTGGAGTAGTCCATGGACGAATTCGGCCTAATTGTATGGTTCGATACAAAAGATTAAATTATATCTTTTCAAAATTTTCACATTAACTGTACTTACAACGATAATTACACTACACTCTCTTATATATTGAAATTTTATATAATCTAAAAGATTATATCTAGTATTTTGATGTTTATTTTCGTTTGATAAGTGGGATCTATTTGATACACAAAATTTATCAAATTTATTGATATTAGTAAAAAAATTAAATAAAAAAATCTATAATTGACCACAATTGACTTGTTATTGACCTATTGCAAGTAAAGTGATGAGGTATATTTTCATCCTTATAAGAGTATTTTTATCAAATAAAATTTATCTGACATGTAATAAGTAAATCGAGCGTATTAATGGATTTTTATTTTGCTTTTTTTGCTAATATTAACAAATTCAATAAATTTTGACTAACGGAAGAATCTATTTGCCATGCACAAACAAATATTAAAAATGCTAAATGTAATTTCTCAAACCATATGATATTTACTTATAATTACATCAATCTTAAAAAAAATATCATGGAATTATCTTTTATTTATCAAATTATAAAAATTTACGTGTAATTATATAAATTTTAAAAAGAAGCGATATAATTACCGTCCCTATTTATAAATAAAGACAAGATTCTAGATTGGTTCAGTGTTGGATTACTAGTGCTGTTGCTTGAAATTCAAAGGAGGATAAGAGATCATACAGTCCAAATAGTGACGTGTGATGTAGACCACTTTAGTTGGAGAGCGACACTAATTAGGCATATGTATATGTAGTCATTAGTCAATCATTGATATAATACAAGTCGCATAAGAAATTTGGTCCCGGTTCAATAATTTAAGTGTCCAAAATTTCAGCACAATCAGTTAATTTTGCTTCTTGATTAGGTAGTAACACCACTTTCTTTTATTGTTTACTAAATTTGTGTGTGGAACTCATTTGATTTGCTCTCCGGCACTAAATTATGAAAAAAAATTATTTAAATTAGATCTGATCGAATCATAGTAAATATGATATACTTATTATGTGATCGCATTACGAGTATATCACACTTACTATATGATCAGTTATAATCTAATTAAATTTAATTTGAATTAAAATTTTCTTCAAATCTTGCTATCGTCAATCATATCGCTGCGCGTGTATAATGTATTTTTACTTTTTTAGTCGTGTTATCGATTTTTATAAAAAGATTTGATCTAAAATATATTTGAGTTCAAATTAAACATAAGAAATTAAGTAGCAACATAAAAATTTGAGTCGAGTTCAACTTCTTCTCATTTGGTACGAAAACAGTACCATTTCCTGCTTCCACATCACCCACCTACTTTAAAAACATCAAGTGTGAAAATCAGAAAAATACGATTTTAAGGCAAAAACGTGTTGCTTTCAGTTTCAGACTTTGAAATCCATGCAAAAAAAAAGGCTCCGACTTTACCCAAAAAGAAATATTAAATTAAACACGTGGCGGATTATCCAGCCGTCATCTGCAGCCGACCACATCATGGACATATTGTCTGTTTTTTCAAAGTTGTAGCTCACCCACCACCGCCACGTGTCCTCATCGCTCACTTTTATTCCCCACACAACTTTAACTCCAACACTTCTTCCTTCCCTCCAACTCCTCTCATAAATACTTCAACACCTTCACCTCCAAAGCTTCGCTCGAAATGAATCACACTTCCACTGTATTTCTCTACTGACTTAAATGGGTCATTTTTCTCACTCTAGTTCTCTTTTCTGGGCGTTGTTTTCTCTGCTATTTGGAGCCACCATGGCGGGCCGGGTCGACCGGGGTTCGAGGTTATTGGCGGGACAGGAACAAGCGTGGGTTTCGGACAATGGGACTTTTGCTTTCGGGTTTTCCCCGGTGGATTCGAGAAAGGATCAGTTTCACTTGGGGGTATGGTTTGCGCAACTTCCGGGTGATCGGACCCTTGTTTGGTCTGCTGATATGTAAGTATATTGTTATACTACTTCTGCTCAATGGATGACTTACTGCAGTGATGATTGTGAGAAATAATGTGGAGAACTATAGCTTTGTTATAAATGTTGTAGTCTAGTATTTGATTGTTATAAATCATGCAACCTGCGGAGTGGATATGGTTTCTTGATTTAAATGCAGAAGAAAGATCAAATTCCATAGCTGTAGTCTTCACTATAGTTTTTGCAGGTGTATATAATTTTATGGCCAACCATTCATTTTGTCTCAATAATCTAAATAGAAATTCTCCAGTCAGCAAAGATGCAGTCTTGGAGTTCAACACCAACGGCAACCTCGTCCTCAACGATGGCGGCGCCACCATCTGGACATCAAACACCACTACTTCCGGAGTCGAAACGGCTTTCATGTCTGAAAACGGCAACTTCATATTGTACGGCCCGGATCAACTGATAGCATGGCAGAGCTTCTCTCATCCCTCGGATACACTCCTACCAGGACAACCGCTGACAGTTTCTCTAGAGCTCAAGTCTTCCAAGTCCCAATCAGACGGCGGATACTACACGCTGAAGATGTTGCAGCAGCCAACTTCACTCAGCCTTGCCTTAACCTATAATCTGCCGGTGGCTGTTGAAACGGAGACAGAGTCTGCTTATACAAACTTCTCCTATTGGTCGGGACCCGAGATATCGAATGTAACAGGGGATGTTCTGGCTGTTTTGGATGAACGGGGAAGTTTTGGAATCGTGTATGGATCGTCGGCGGATGGAGCGGTTTACGTGTACAAGAATGACAACGACAGTGGAGGTTTATCCTCAGCAATAAACAGAACTAGCAGTCCATTAGTTCTGAGGAGATTGATTCTTGAGAATAATGGGAATCTCCGTTTGTATCGATGGGACAACGATGTGAATGGGTCGAGGCAATGGGTGCCCGAGTGGGCTGCCGTTTCTAAACCATGTGATATTGCTGGAATCTGTGGCAATGGAATATGTAATCTTGATAGAAGCAAGACTAATGCATCTTGCACATGCTTGCCAGGGACTTCCAAAGTGGGAAATGGTGCTCAGTGTTCAGGGAATTCATCTCTGACAGGAAAATGTGGACCGCATCATGAAAATTTAACGTCCCGGTTCAAGATTTCGGTGGTTCAGCAAACCAATTACTATTTTTCGGATTCATCGGTTATAGCAAATTATAGCGATATCGAGACGGTGTCTAAGTGTGGCGATGCCTGCTTGTCAGATTGTGAGTGTGTTGCTTCTGTTTACGGGCTTAACGAGGAAAAGGCGTATTGTTGGGTTTTGAGGAGCTTGGAATTTGGAGCATATGAGGATCCGGGGTCGACCTTATTCGTGAAGGTCGAGTCTAACGGCTCTTCAACTACAGAGGGTGGGACGAGAAAGGAAGGCGATTCTTCTGATGGATTGGACGGGAAAAAGGGGAAGGTTCTTGTGCTTCCTATTGTTTTAAGCATGACTGTCCTATTAGGCCTCCTCTTTTGCTTATTATACATCAACGTTCATAGAAAGAAATCATTGAAGAAAGCCCTTGAGAATTCCTTAATTGTATCAGGGGCTCCAGTCAGTTTCAGCTACCGTGATTTACAGTATAGGACTAGTAACTTCTCGAATTTACTTGGAACAGGTAAGCAAACTTCATTGTTTCTGAATTTGTTAGAGATAAATATGAACCGTTGCTAAAAAGTTTATGATTGTTGGTAGGTGGATTTGGCAGTGTATACAAGGGAAGCCTGAGCGACGGGACGCTGGTTGCAGTGAAGAAGCTTGACCGAGTTTTGCCCCATGGGCAGAAGGAATTCGTTACTGAGGTTAACACTATTAGCTCTATGCATCACATGAACTTGGTTCGGTTGTGTGGATACTGCTCAGAGGGTTCACAAAGGTGTGTATTTAGTAATGCCTTTCAATCTATTTGCATGTTTTCAGGATTTGAATAACAAACATTTGATCCCTACAGGCTTCTAGTCTACGAGTTCATGAAAAACGGGTCGTTGGACAGGTGGATATTTCCTTCATATACTGGTCGAGAGTCTCCTGACAGGCTGCTGGATTGGTCTACTCGTTTTCATGTAGCCGTTGGTACTGCACAAGGGATTGCATATTTCCATGAGCAATGCAGGAATAGGATAATACACTGTGACATCAAGCCGGAAAACATTCTGTTGGATGAGAATTTCTGCCCAAAAGTGTCTGATTTTGGGCTGGCTAAGTTGATGGGACGAGAGGCCTCACACGTGGTAACGATGGTAAGAGGGACGAGAGGCTACTTAGCCCCCGAGTGGGTTAGCAATCGTCCCATTACTGTGAAAGCTGATGTTTATAGTTATGGGATGCTGCTCTTAGAGATTATAGGTGGAAGGAGAAATCTAGATATGACTTATGATGCTGAAGACTTCTTTTACCCTGGATGGGCTTTCAAGGTACTCTCCTATACTAATTGCTTCAAAGTTATATATTGCTAATTTTCTGTTAGTTGAAAGAATTGAGTGTTTTTGTCCAGGAAATGACAAATGGAACACCGACAAAAGTTGCAGACAGAAGGCTCGAAGGAGCAGTGGACGAAGAAGAGCTTGTTAGAGCTCTGAAAGTTGCATTCTGGTGCATTCAGGATGAGATTGGTATGAGGCCAACGATGGGCGAGGTCGTGAAGATGTTGGAAGGATCAGTGGACATAAACATGCCACCAATGCCACAGACCGTCTTGGAGTTGATTGAAGAAGGTTTGGATCATGTGTACAAGGCAATGAAGAGAGAGTTCAATCAGTTCAGTTCCTTCACCATCACCACTCATCCATCCTCTCATGCAACTTGTAGTTATTCCACAATGTCTCCAAGATAAACAGATGGAAGAGTATGTTCGGGATAATTACAGCAACAACCTCGGAAGTTTAAACATATTCACATAAACATACAACTGCAGAAGTTGCAGAGTGATTTTTTTTAGATATAAGAGGTTTTTCTGTAAAATATCGGACTTTCTGAGATGTTTATGTAATTATCCTAAAGAAGTTTTGTGAAGATCATTTGAACTTTGAAAAGGTTCAATATGAGGCATTTTTTGCACAAGCTAGAAAGGGATATTGATTTACCTATGAAAGACATTGTACTTGATGAATTATATAGTGCACATTAAATTATCTATTCCAAATTCTGTTCCATCTTCAATTTTATTTAATATATATACGCCACGTTTACAACTTTTTTCTGAATAGAAATTTTATCTGGTTTCAGAGCTGCTCTACTTCCAGGCCTTCATTACAAATCCCCCACATTTTTCCAAAGGAAAATAACTCATACAAATTTTTCTGACCAAGTCTGGGCATCTTAACCTGGACCCTTTTTGAAACAGGCCGGCCCAGCATACAATCCATACGAAGATGTGATAGGCCCAAAAGAACGATGGGCCCATCAGTGGACTGGACCAACCCAGGAGAGGCCCAGACTACATTTCAATTTAATTTTGATGGATGATAGACCGGCCCAAGTACAAGACCAAAATCTATTGGTGGGCCCATTATGACTTATGAGGATGGTCTGGGCAGACTCTACCGGCCACAGTAGTTGGGCCTGTGAGGTGGGGGCCATTCCAGCTGACATCTCGACGGCAAGGTAAGCCATCCCCGCACAAGGAATCGCATGTACAGCGAGTTTCAGTTTCCGACAAGAGAAAAAAACACTAGTTGGCATCAATATCGTGCCGAGGTGCAACAAAGTATAATTTCGATTCAGTTTTCTCATTCGGCAACTAGGAAAGGGAAATGGAGAAGATGAAATTCGCGGAGGAGCTCGTTAGAGAATTTCTCGTGTTCAGAGGATTCACCAACACTCTCCAGGCTTTCGAGAAAGAGCTAGCAACTGATATTGGCAAGGGATTTCAAGTTGATAAGATTCTGGACTTAATTTTCTCTGTTTACATCCCCAAATTCGAGGCCGATAAGTTGGTTGATCTGCTTAG
Source organism: Sesamum indicum (assembly GCF_026168435.1). Taxonomy (NCBI): domain Eukaryota; kingdom Viridiplantae; phylum Streptophyta; class Magnoliopsida; order Lamiales; family Pedaliaceae; genus Sesamum; species Sesamum indicum. The sequence goes on along the minus strand of NC_142660.1, from coordinate 12,350,096 downwards.
CTTTTTGAGAAACTGCTTTTCGTTTTCGGATTCAAATCTGATTTCTGTTATATCGAAATTAGACCAGTCGATACTGCGGTATTACATTGTTAATGCGCTTAAATGTGGAAGGAAAGACAAAGTGTTGGAGTTTTTCGGAGCTTTTGGCAATGATTTGCTGCGGAGAGACGATAGTTGGAGTTCCTGGTTTGGTTAGTTCATTTTTACAATTGATTTTTCTATAAAAAAAAAATGTGATTTTGCGACTGATTTTATGAATCTTATCCCTCGCAGCAATTCCGTATTTGCAGAATCCGCATTTGGATCCGCAGTTTCGCGTGTATTTTTCTGAGGAATGGTTCCGTGCTTTGCACCTTTCTATTATGAATTTCTTAAGTGAGATTCTTAACGGAACTCATATCCTTCAATTGATTATATTTGAGCTTATTCAAGTTGTTTGGACTTTATTATTATTTTGTTATTGTTATTTTTCTTTCGGTATTTTGATTGATAAACTAGGGAAGTGACTAGTGATATATTTAAAGTAAAAAGTCTTTATTGCTTTGTTTCTAGCTCTTAGAACATGCTCAATCCCGAAGCAATATAATGCTGTTTGGAAAAAATGTGAAAAAATACAAAAGAAAATGAAACCTTACTTGCAGTAGGTTTTATGTATGATGACATGGGAAAGTTTGTCTATGGAATAATGTCTTTTCTCTTGTACACCTCGGGTGATTGTTATGGTGGTAGGAATTTAGAGATACTTCTCAGTTTTAACACCTAAATTACGTTTAGGGCCTCTAATTTGAACAAGCTAAAGTGTATTAGAAAGCAACTGTTTACGGCTAATAACTTGCCGATTGGTGGACGACTCGATCTCTCTGTTTGACATTTTCATTGCAATATAGATAGAATCTTATCTTCCTTAGCTTATTCACGTACCCCTGCCTTATTGAAGATCAGTTCTGAAAGGGATACAGTGAAACGTCTCAAGAAAGAGATTAATCAACTTAATCTCAAGCTATCACAAGTTCAGACGTTGTTGCAGGAAAAAGAGGCACTATTGCGTCTTTCAAGGAGGTGATATTGATTTTTGATTGTGCTGAAATTCATTTATATATCAGGTTTAAGGAAAAGATAATGACTTACATTAATCACTAAGTGCAGTTTTTCCATTTTAGTGGTGCAGAAGATGCTGTAATACCACCTAGCAATGTGACACCGCCGGGAGAAAGAGAGTCATTTCAGATTAGGGACAATGTTGTGGGATCTTGTGAATCAAGATTTAACTTTAACAATCATGCTGATGAGAGTGGGAACAGTAATATTCTGCAAGGTTTTATTGATGACTCTCCTCTTGGTAAATTTTTGCTGGAGTTCCTGGTTCTTTTACCCAGACAAAGTAGGTTAAGAGAATATCACGAGTTTCTATCCAAGTTGATAGGATATGGCTATTGAACCTGAAACACCTTATGCTGTATGCTGTTGTGAACGAACTATAATTTTATCTAACAGACCATTTTGGATGGGCTGGTGAACAAGGATCTGAATTGTACAGAAGCTGTTAATAAAGATGCCCTTGCATGTCTCAACCTCTTTACTGATGTTATATGATTTTTTTCATTACAGGAAGTGGTTCCGATTTGCAGAGTGAAGAAAACTTTCTAGAAGTGAACGCAGTGTTTCAGGTAAATTAGTTAAAAGTTTGTTCCTCTTTATGCCTTTCCTTTGTCTTTAAGATCTATTTCTTTTCCATCTTTTTATGTTGCAAAATCCTTCTTTTGCAGGATTCATTCTTGGGCCATACAAGTCCCATCAGTTGTAGCCGCTTTTCTGCCTCTGGCGACAATATTGCTAGTTCTTCAATTGATGGCACAGTTAGGTATATATTGTCAACTTATGACACCCTTTTGAAAGATGCACAGACGTCTCGTAAAACAGTTATTATGTAGAACTCAAAAGTAGTATATAAATGCAAAACTAATTTCAATGGTATTTCCTCCTTGTGTCGCTACGTGCCCTGGTTCGACTGTTGTTCCTCAGCCTATAACCCATTCCTTGATGAAATCATTGAGAATAGTAGACAAACCCCAGTCTAACATTTGTCAGAACTATCTTTCTGTCCAATTTCAAGTTCAGCATTTCATAAACTTCTGTGTAGTATTAAAACACTCAGACTTATTCTTTTTACAAATATCATGTGCTATGGTGAAGGATATGGACCTATGATTCAGCAGCACCAACATCTAGAAATGCCACCATCTATTGCGGAGCCGAGATCATGTCTCTTGAGTGGGACTGCAAATCTGATCGTTTGGTATGTTGCTGAATTTGTTAATCATATACATTTACATTGGGAAATGATAATTGTTTTGTCGTGATCTGAAATATTTCTGAGTAAAGAAGACTGGGCATTTGATCATTTTATTGTCTATTTGACTAAAGCTACTGATAGGCACTTCTGATGGAGGCATTAAAGCATGGAATGTAGATGCTAAGCGTGTTGTCTGTGATCTCAACTCAAGTGAAGGATACCCTAGGTGCTTGTTATTCTCATTTGTTAATTCGTCTGTGTCCCATCGCTGTATACCCATTTCCTTTTCATCTTTTACATTTTCTGAGAATTATTGGGAGAAACATGAACTTATGGTGAGGGTCTCACTCTATTTATTATTTTTGGTTTGATGCTTTCTGTAATTTCAGCATTTTGGACCTAAAATGCAGCCCTGTGGAGCCTATTTTTGTTTCTGCAGCAGCATCGAGGAGGTAGTTTTGCACTTATGATTTTCTTTTTCCCCTTTGCACCTATGAACATGTGAGTCTCTTTTTGGGATATGATTGATTTTGGATATACCCTGGTATTATAAAAAGAATCTAGTAAATAACTTAGGACCAATCACCATGATAAAATATTAGTTCATGATAAGACCATGCTGTTGAGATTTGATAAAAGAAATATACATCAGTGGTTAACATGTTATTCTGTTGTCTCTTGAGCTTTTCCAGGCACTGCAACTGTTTTACCTTGATGATTTTATAAAACATACCTGTGGAATTTGGTTGCATTGATCAGGTTCTATAATGAGCTTGATGGTAGGCCAATAAACATTTCAAAACGTTTTGGTACCAGATTGTGCATAATATAAAGGAGTAGGAACAAGAAGATACAGAGTGAAAATTGAGGACTGTCTCTCGATCTCTGTAGTTGCCACCTCATAAAATGATGCAATCCAATTTCACATGTTTTGATAGTTTGTTATGAACATCATGTGAAAAAGCTATAAGTAAACTGATTCTGCTAGATGAAACAGATATACAACTTCTTCCCTGTTGGTCTGGTCTCTCTTTTGGCGAGCAAGTCATTAACGGAGTCTGTCATTCCAACTTGAGGAAATAGAACATAATTTCTTTTGAAGATGTAAATATAAGATTTCCTTTTTATTTCCTCATTTTGTAATGGATGATAGAAGTCCTTCACTAACAGAGTTTCTTTGTTCTGTTATTAGAATCAATCACTGTCTGTTCCTCCTTTTCTTTTCTATTAGTGATTACATAACTTGACTATACCGTGATGAAAACCATGCATATTCATCCATATGCATGGGACATATTCATTTCATGTATATTATAAACATTGTTTCTTAATCTTTGTAGGGATGGTACTGGCTATTTTGATAACTTGGGGTTTGCTTCATTAACTGTATGGAACATGAGAACATGGAAGCCTATGGTATGTAACTGTCTATCTGATATATATGACAATAAGTACAGGAAATTTTCCATTGTTCTTTCTCACTTTGGAATAAGAGTCATTAGTCCTCACTTCATCTCAACTTTTTTGAAGACAGTGCTTCCTCTTGGTAAAGATCCACCAGCAGTGACCTCCTTGAGTTTCAATCACAATGGAAAGCTTTTAGCAGCTGCTGCAACTGATGGAATGATTCATATGTTTGGTATCCTTTTCCTCATCTTTTGTGGAATTGTGTTCTTCTGTTTTTACCATAGATTTGATATGACAACATTTCTACCAACAAGCAAATGCTAGACCTTAACTGGGGAAGACATGTCTGCTGGACAGCAAGTTACTGGATGGCCAGCTCATGATTCTGCAATTAGCTCGATTCGTTTTGGGCCCGATGAGACCAGCATTTTTAGCTTAGGAACTGATGGAAATGCAAGTATCTTTGACAACTCTTAGTTATGCTTTCCAATTGCATACATGATGCATTTGGGTAGTCCGTCATTTGAAACTATTTTGAATTTGTAATGAATTTCTGATGCATTTATCATATGTTCCCTTACAGCATTGCAAAATTATTGTACTGTACTCAATATTGGGAAACTAACCTGTAAGTTTGTTTGAGCGCTCAGATATTCGAATGGAGCTTGCACAATCAAGGCAAAATCCTTTGGTCAAGAAATTGTAGCAGGTGTGAAATTGATTTTTGATTTATTTATATGCATCTTTTTTCTACAGATTTAACATCAGCAACTAATTGCATACAAGCTTGCAAATATGCACAGACTCTTTGCTGTCTAAAATATTTTTTCTTGGTTTGGCAAATTCATTTCCAATTATGTCATGCTTGTTTGACTTGTTTCCAATTATGCTTCCACAACATAAAGATGGACACTTGGGAATAACCACCATAGCCATTAGTACCAATAAATGTAGGTCCCTGACCTATTCCTTGCCCCCTTATAACTACCACACTAACTATTCTTTGACACGATCTTACTATCTGTCCTGAAGAGGCATCCCTTCATGATATATTTGCTGAATTATTCTTTGCCAACCCCTAGCTTAATCACCACCACTAACGACATGCCTATTTTACATATATTATATTGCAATGTGCTAGATAGGTTCAATATATTTGAGAAATAACGTGGAATGTTTGGTCATGATTATTTTGATCTTTGGTGACCGTATATATTAGTTTCCACTATATGAACATGGTAATGAGTCAATTGTTTGGTCCAGGTTTTGCAACCCTCAAAATTCATCCGATTGGAAACATGAAATGGCTTTAGATGCTGATGGGAGGAGACTTCTGGTGACATCTAGTTCAACAAGTGCACCAATATACCAGGTACCAAAACAATCTTTAGTTCTGACTTTGTTATCTTGTGGCCATAATCACCTGATGATGATGATTGAGCTACTCAACCAACATTTTTACTGTCTTTTGGAGGTTCATTTGATAGTTGATACTACTATTTTACTAGTTAATCTTCTTGTTTTTCTTACTTTATCATGGGCAGGTCCGAGGTCAGATGAGTGTTATGCGAACTCTTTCTCATAGTGGATCTATCACAACAGTAGATTGGCATCCAACATTGCCCATCTTCTTGACAGGGTCAGCTGATCACTCTGTCAGGGTCACTTCAATTTTATGATGGGTCTCGTTGCTGCTGGTTAGTTCATCATTATTTATCCCATACCATGTTTTCCTTTTGTTTTCGGTTTTCCCCAGGGTTTGTTGGGTGTGGATGGGGGTGGAAGGGGTTGTGTTGGAGAGGGCGATGAGCTGCACTGATATTGCTGTTGTGCCTTGTTGTGGAACCCGGTGGATCTGCAACATGGTGGAATGAGTTTGTTGTAGTTAAATGTGAATATTTGCTATGATAACCATGTTTGTGCAGTATAATTTAGTCGCATTTATTCTATGTTCAAAGAAAGATGAAGCAGATGATTAAATTGCTTCATAAACCATTTTTACTGTGGAAACAAAACAATCATTATAATTTATAGGTCTCCTCATTAGTTCATATTACTTGTGATGGAGTCGCTTTACTCATCTACTGGTACCCCAACTCTTTATTGCCGGATTATGCTAGTCTGTGGTGTATATGGATAAGTTGGGAACAGACTCCGTGAACGACTTCTCCAGAGGAACTGCTCGAAAAACAGTGACTTCTTATTCATCCAAATCGCTCATCTCTGTATGATTCTGAAGGTTTAGTTGCATTTAAGACTCTTTAGTAGACTCTGGCGACAGTATGAATAGAAAAAAGTAGAGAGGTCGTCATCATATGTTGCAGTGAATCCTCTTTAAGTTGAAGTGTATAACATCATTCTATGAGCAGCTCCGCAGTCTATATAAAAGATAATTCTGTGTACGGAATTGAATAATTTTAGCACCTGTTTATAATGGAAAGAGTCACGTAAGACTGGCATGATAATCCACCCCTTTTCTTTTTGTAATTCGCATGATAGAAAAATAATTTTAGAAGATAAAAAAACAAAAATTTGTTTCATAAACATTACATTCGTGCAGCATTTACAAGAGACATCTAACCCAACCACCTCCAGTCAGATCTCTTATTTGGAGATTAGGAACTCCTGCTCATGATCATTTACTTTCTTTTGACTCCCGTGGAAATGAAAGTTGCAAATGTCTAAAACCAAACCGAAGTCGTGTTAACTGAAAGATAAAAGAGGGGAGGGCATCTTTTAATTGAACAAATATTCCATAAAATAAGTTTTACATTTACGATTAAGAATAGAAGTTACAGTGCTCAAAGGAAGCGGACAGGAGACAAACTGAGCAACCCTACCGCTCTTAAGTTACATTCAACCAACAAACCGTTACAAGTTCAAAGAACACAGTGGCATCCAATAGAAGTTCAAAAGGATGGGGGAAAGGTACAAAATATAAAAGAAATGGACTCAGCTGAAGTAAATAACTTATGGTTACGGCACGCACAGTACATGCCCTCAAAAACTGAATCATCCAAGACGCATCAATCAATGTAAAGTGAGGGGATCACCACACTCTTTTCCAATCTATGCATCGACTATCAATGCAATGCCATGGTATAGATTCCAATTCCCTTTCGCATCTATACTTTCCTCACCTGAATATTATGGGTGGATTGGAACCGCCAGATAGGTTGTCTACCACTTTGAACAAGTGCAACCTGCTCGCCTTCTTTCACCATTCCTTGCTTCTACAAATCGGGAAGATGTTATTGTAAGAATGAAATAAGCAGAATGAAATGCATAAAGAAAGAGATGTCAATCATATAACAAATGACTCAAAGAAAGAATTTCAGGGTTAATGCTCTCGGACCAAAATATGGTTTTCTGGGTCATTTTTTTATCAAATTGAAATGAACTTATAGAACCACATACCAACCATTATTAATAATCATAAGGGTTAAATACACTTTACCCTCTTCACTATATCAGAAGTCTCATTTACCTTGCTAAGCTAATAATTGTAACCTTGAGCTAAATGTTTGGACAAAATTGCCTTGTAAATATATATATATATATATAAAGCACAAATAATTTCCAAAATTTTCATCTTAAATTCAACATATAATATTTCTTAATTAAACAAATACATTTTAATTTTAATAAAAATTGATAGTTAACTAATTGAAACTGCAAGACTAAAGATTAAGTAATATGAGTAAAATAAATACACAAAAACCTCAAATGTAAAAAGATACTCGAAACTTAAATTATCAACTACTCAATCTAAATGTTTTTAGATAAAGATGAATAATTACACCTCCATTTTCAAATATATATCTTTTACAAAAATTAGAACAAAAGTGTATTTACTCATATTTTTTTGAAATGGTGCAACATTTCTTCAATTTTTTATTTTTCTTTTGTACAAATTAATTGAATATCTTTATCCGTTTGTCAAGAAAAGCCAAGCCTCATTTGATTAGTTAATTAATAACTTCTTCTTTAGTTCAAATGAATAAAATAAATTCTTCATGATTAGTATTTGTATATATCATACTAATATATTACTTTAATTTGATCTATAATGCTCAAGTTATTAATTACTCTTTCTATATTTCAATAATTTGATTTAAATTAATGTGTAAACTATTTAAAATATATTAGGAATATATAAATATATATGGCATGCAAAGGGGTAGTTTTGTCCCAATAATTAAATCAGGGGGGGGGGGGGAATGTCACATATATTACTTGGGGGGCGGGAGGTGAATGAGACTTAGAGTATAGTTCGGTGGTCAAGTGTATTTACCCTAATTATTATATTCTTTACTTCAATTTGGAAAATAGTTCCTTACTAAAGGCCGGTTGTGAAATACAACTTCATCTACCATCAATTCTTTGTTACTATTTTATGATTGTTATCAACTGGTCTAAAGTACCTGACAGTCAAAAGACTCAGAACTCAGCAGAGAAGAGCATTTTTAAAAATAATTGCACAGAAGTTGTATTCACCTGTAACAAAGCCAGCGCATTGGAAAATGTTTCCTCAGCATCCGCAGAGAACTCCATGTGTATGGGACAAACACCTTGGTACAAGGCCAATCTCTGCTGTACTCTCTTCCTGTGAAACAATTATATAAAATATATCAATCAAATAGAACTGCAGAATTACCAAAAGGCTAAAATTTCGAAATGCCGGTAAAATCATTTTACTACAGAAAAGTAATCATGTTAAGGAGGACTGGTAGATTCACTTAATTATTAGATAAGGCACCAAAATGCATTAAAATTGAATGAGATTTGCCTCATTTGCTCACACATTGGCTTTTTGAAAAAAGCAGTTTGCGGATGTAAATTCACATGACTCACTCATTTGTGAAAGCAAAAATTGTGCCAGATGGTCGAAAATGGCTCAGTAGAATGGCCATGAAGCCAGTTCTAGTGAAGACAACGATAGAAGTTCCAAGGGTGTTAGACATCATTGTTGCATGGAAGGCAAACATTTCGCTCATATGATTCTGCAGAGAACAGAAATGATAGGTCAATAAAAATGTAAGTGACTGTACATGCATGTACTTGCATGACAGAGCATGTATGCAGAAAACAAAGCTAGCACATTATTGAGAAAAAGATTATCCTGACCTTGAAGGTTTGGCCCAGATTTGCTGGAGTTTGGGCACCAACTATTGTAGCTTCAGTCCTCAAAGACACTGTGTGCATGACCTTGACTGCTTTCAGTGGGAACCTAACACAGAAGTGAAACTAAATCAATTTAACATTCAGGTGAAGCCTTATAGTGCATAAAAGAGTATGTGAAATTGCCCTATTATCAAACCAAAGAAAAGGTTACTTACTTCCCATGAGCAGTTTCTCCAGAAAGCATAACAGCATCTGCTCCTTCTCTAACAGCAATAGCAATATCTGATACCTCTGCCCGGGTAGGAGTAGGATGCACAATCATGCTTTCAAGCATATTTGTTGCCACTATGACTGCCTTCCCCATACTACGACATATCGTGATAATTTCTTCCTACATTTGTAATAAAATTGCATTTGTAAATCAATGTATGGCCTTGACAATGTAACCAGCATTAGAAAATCCAGCTACCCATGTGCCCCACGCTCTATACTAGATAAGGCAAGGGAAAGACGTATACGTTTCCTTAACAAGATATCATTATTCTACCTGCAACAAAGGAACCTCTTCAATTGGCAACTCGGCTCCAAGATCCCCTCTCGCAACCATAGCCTGACAAAGAAAAGGGAGTTAGCTATCTTCTTGCCGAATTAAGTTGATATTCATGATTCATCAAGGTAAAAGGATAAAAAGGAGTACTGAATCAAGAAAGGGATAATCAGCTGTTTAGGCTGGACTAAATCATAGCCTAACATCTTGCTGTTCGAGCAGTTTCATTTGGTTTCAGGGATAAAATTCTCATATTCTTACCCCATCAGATGCAGTTATAATTGAATGCAGATTTGGTATGGAATCTGCACTTTCAATTTTTACAATGACATGAATATCTGCACCAGCATCTGCAGGGAAAAACATTAAGATAGTTGAAATCAAAGACGCAACAGTTATACATCAAACATACAATTGTACCTTATAAGCTGTATTGTTATTAAATGACCTAGAACTTGAAATATACCTTTCAGATAATTCTTCAGTTCGTGGACCACAGCTGCATCCTTGACAAAAGAAACAGCATAGAAGTCAACTTTGTTATCCACTCCAAATTTGATGTCGTCCCAGTCCTTTTCTGTTATAAATCACCATGAAAGGATCATCCCATTTGTCACCCAAAGGAAGAAAGAGGACATAAAATAATACCCATCAGTTGAAGCAACAGTGGCAAGTATGCATTTACAACATGGTTAGTAAGCATGAAATAAAGCATGCAAATGTAAGAAGTATCATTGTTGATCTAACCAGTTATGGAAGGCAGTGTTGCACTTTTTCCGCGAACATTAAGATGCCGTCGGGATTTAAGCTCTCCCCCATCAACAACTTCACATTTCACAGAATCTTCCGTCTTTGATTTTACCATTAATGACATCATACCACCTGCAAAAGCGATAGTCAGTAACAGAGTAAGAATAAAAGCATAATCATAACTTCCCCATGAACATAGTATCTAAAAGAGGTACACATGCAAACATGTCACATGCATCAAAGATCTTTTTGAATGGCCAGTAAATGTATGAGCTGGTCAGCAAATAAACAGATATTTCACATAGGAAGAATTCAAAATGTTTGATTTCTGAATGCAAAATTTTCACACACTAAAAAAAATTTGGACAACATAATAAAAAATGAGTGATAATAATCCACTTTCCATCAAGATGGGTGATTCAAATGTTCTACTCGTAGATAGTCTGCAGTTGATGAAAAGCACAATTAAAGGATTCATAGATTATACCATCAACAAGTAGCATGTCTCCCACTTCTACATCATTGACAAAATCATCATAGTTCACACTGACACAGTCTGCTGTGCCAACTCCTCTTCGGATTGTGAAAGTAAATTCCTGACCAGTAGTCAATGTAATGGGTTGAGGTAAATCGCCACTCCTAACTTCAGGACCCTGTCATCAAAATTCATCAGGCATTAGAAAACAAATACATTAGACATTCAAAACATCACATGAATATTTACTTAGCCATGATACTTGAAATTCCATATCATACATTTCACATACAGCTCTTCTAGTACGAAGAGTGGATGCCAATGAATGGTTCACATGCCAAAAGAAGACTTACCTTAGTGTCAAGCATGATGGCAATAACATTGTCTTTTGCTTGGGCATTATATTCCTTAACCAAGTCAATTACTTTTTGGTGAGATGCATGGTCTCCATGGGACATATTAAGACGAGCAACATTCATTCCAGCCTCTGCCAACTTCCATATCATTTCCCTGGTGTTGGTTGAGGGGCCTATCGTGCAAACAATCTTTGTCTTGCGCCTGACGGTAGGCTTAGACCACATACCCACTGATGTCTCACCAATTTGTGGAATCCCCTGTAAATATTGGTTTTGTTCTTCTGCCTGGTTAAGAGAAAAGCAATGCTGATGCTTTTTGGTGTAGAATACATAACTAAGCCATATCTGCACAGTTATTGTTTAGCCACCTAACAGACGCTCAATTTACCTCAACAGTGTGAGTTATGCCCAAGTATATATTGTCAATGATACTCTTAAAGTTTAATTTCAGATAGTACATTATCATTGACTCGAACTCTGAAGCCAAATTCAATGACATGAAAATGGGGTAACTCAAGAAAAACGAAAACGGACACATAAATAAATAACTAAAAGTTAGCTACCCAGGCTAAGTGAGCCAAATAAGCTGCACTGGTTTCTTTTTATTCGTGCAACCTCAAATGATATTAAAACTGCAAAACTTAATATAGTCCAGAAAGCCTCGAACATGCATAAGAAGCTAAAATCTCCAACACGCATGTAGAATCACTTCCTCTAACAAAAAACACTAATAAAGCTGGAACCAATCATCTACAACATAAGCTTACCACCATGCTCAAAGTCAGAACCCCCAGCCACCCCCCGACAAATAAAGGAACAAAACAGAAAGATTCAGAACCTTTGGCACGTCTTCAGGAGAAACTGGAATCACATGCGGCTCAACACCGCTAGATCTCCTCGCCGTGATCGGCGCGCTGACGTGCACAGCTCCGCGGCTGCTCCTCTTCTCGGTTTGTGCAAAAACCTTCGCCTCGAAGCCAGAAGTCGGCCGCAGTCTCTCAGCCCGGCTCTGGAGAGATCGAGAACCAGTATTCGCAGCAAATGCACCGTGAATCAACCGAGTCGCCACCACTTGAGCCATCGCCACAAAAACCTCTCAGAGAGACAAAGGTAAACCGTCGGAGATTAAGAGAGAGAGAGAGAGGGGGTGAGGCGCAGAAGAGAAGAACTGAATGTATAATAAATTGAGAGAGAGTTTGGAGAAATCGCCGATAAATTTGGAGGTTGTGAAGGCGGAAGGCTCTCTTCTTGTTTGTATCGAAAATAGAAGGGAGGCTTCTAACTCTCAGCAAGCTTCGTTCGACTTCGCAACGGTTTAGAGGGGTTTTAGTTTTGGGGAGAAAATGGGGTTTTCGCTTTTATTTTCCTTGGTGAGGGTGGTTAAGCGGTGTCGTTTGGATGGTGGGGGAATTCAGAGTTACAGTGGGTCAACGAAGAATGGGCCCCTAACATAGGAGGAGCGAAGTCGCCAATGGGACTGACACACGAGAGCCTCGTGCGAAGCTGGACTTGCCCACCTGCTTTTTGGGTCTACTGGACCGGAATTCCAGTTAGGTATATGCATATGATTTATCCCACCAATCTTTAAGTTGTCCAGTAAATCCAACAACAATCATTGCTACAATAGTTTTATCTGAATTATTACTATTTTTGCAAATCATGGAATACATAAGCATTCTATGTACTGTATTACAAATTTACTTATTAGAATATCCATCAATATTCCATTCATAAATTTTATTATCAGAATAACTTATATCAATTGTATCATTATATTCTTCATGTAAGACATCCATAGGTGTTGGTCTATTATAATAGAATTTACTTTGAATAGGTTTGTCAGCCCATTTATTAATAATTTTATTAATTTGATTTTGAAAAACTTGTTTATGATCAGTATTTTCTATCAACTCATATTGTAATTCTTTATCAAGAGTTTTTATACTCAATTTACTGAATTTTTCTTCAATAATTTTTTCTAATTCATGGATTAGTCTTATTTTGAAATCAGATATAACTGGAGGAGGCTGGAAACTAGGAGATGCTTCATTTTCTTCAGATTTTGTTTCTATTATAACCGGTTTTACATTATTTATAGCTTAAATAATAATTTCAATTTTATTATGAATGGATTGAATCTGTTCTCCCAAAATATTAAGGAATAAATTCGTATAATTTTGTTGTTCAAACATATTATTAATATGTTTACAAGTTACTGCAAGTGTATCATTTTCTATTAATTTAGAAAAAGTTGAAAAATTATGAATTTTTACATTCTTTTCAATATGAAAAGTCTGCCGCAGAGGGTAAAGACCTTGATAAACTTTTTCTGATTCTAATTTATAATTTCTTTCCATAACAAAAATATAATTTTTTACATATGTATCAATAAACCATGTTACAAAAGGAATTAAAGCATTTTTTTCTTTACAGGTTTTATAAAATTCATCTTGAAAATATAACATTTCTTGCTTATTAAAGCTTTGGAAAAACCATTATCTGAATTGGCTATAACCTACGTCTTTAAATTCTTCTGAACTGATTTTTTTGGCTGGAGAGCCAGGACTAAAATCTATAATAGAACTATAATCCATTAAATATTAAAATCCATTTCTAACATTGTCGGTTCTAACTCATTTATATTCTGAGTTTTAGTATTAGATTCTCTTACAATATTTTGTCTATTAATGTATAATTTTTCTGTGAAAGGGGTAAATACTTCTGAATCTCTTATTTGAGAAGTAAATGCTCTAGAAGGCATAGGAGATTCCACCCTATAATCTATAGGTGATGTGTAAGATCTCGTCGAGTTACATTTTTTGAACAGTAATGATTTTGTATTTGTATCAAATTTAATATTTATAGTTCCTTCATTATTTTGAATAATATTTGTTATATTATTATGATCATGTATTTGTGTTCTGACCGGTACAGTTTTTTCAATTATCCAATTTTCTGAAAAAATTATTTCTTCCCATTTAATGGGTCTTCTTGTAATAATATTTGAATTACTTTAATATAATATATTAATTATATATTTAACTCTTATTTATAATATATTTAAAAACACAATAAATTATTTATTATATAACAAACAAATCTTGCTCCATTTTATAATATAAGTGTCATAGTGTTGTTTCTTTATTCAAGTTTTTTAACTCCATTTGTCCAAAGTTTGTAATAAAAATAAAGTGTGTTCAGCAAAATTCAATTTGATAGTGCGCTTTGTATAAAAACGACGAGTAATGTAAATATAAGCTTATGATATACAACAAATGTGAAAAACATACCAAGTATGCAGGTGGGTAAATTGATATACAGTAATTGTAAAGTTGTAATTGCTATTTATTAAGTATAAGCGAATTAAAGTAACTATATTCCATTGGTAAAGTGTATGCTAAGTAAAATATTTTCAAGCATATTATTTTTACACAAAATGAGAATCTCTTTGACTTTTTATTATTAATATTCGATTCACACATGTTTAAAGTTAACAAAAAATATTTTAAAAACCATACATAATGTTTATCTTTGTGTTTTAAATATTTTGTTTTCATTATATTTGGTTTCATTTTTAACTTGTTTTGGTATGTTCAGTGGAGATAGAGAGTGAAAAACAAAGATAAATAAGTATGTGTTAGAGATAGTGTGTATGTTTGAATTTGTTTTGAAGATAATATAAAATAAGTATGGTATGTTTGATGTTGTTTAGTGTGAGGCAAAAATTATTGTTTATTGTCAAATCATGTATCTTTTATATATATTCATATATATATGTATGAATATGTATATAATTTTTTAGTTGTAGGCCCTATAATTAGTGTAGACTTATTTTAACCAAAAATAAATGAGGCATTATTTCAAAATATTTCAAAACACCATCAAAACTTTCAAAATAAATCAAGGCAAACATTTACTATGTTTTGTCCATCTCAAAGACGGGCCAAAAATAAAATCAAACACTATGTTTGTGTTTTGGAGATAAATAGAAAAATATAAAGATAAGTAAGTGTGTGTTGGAGATAGATTGTATGTTTTAATTTGTTTGAGATAATTTAAAATATTTTAAAATAAGTGGTGTATGTTTGATGTTGGAATCTTGGATACAAAAATAACTGTTCATTGTCAAATCATATTTCTATTTTATATATTTTTATATTAAATATGTATATAATATATATTTTATGTTTAATGTCAAATCATGTCTCTTTTATATATTATATATAAGTGTATATATATATATATTATTATATATATAATTGAAAAACAAAAAAGACACACAGATAAAGTGTAAAAACACAAAAATAAAAAATGAGTATGCTTTATCTTGTATCGAAAATGCGAAAACATGAATCATAACATAGCGATAAGTTCTTGTCATTTTTCTATTTTTTGTTTTCTCAATTTATTAAAGACAAATTTAGAGATAATTACACCGTCTTCCTCTTATATTTAATGTAATTATACGTAAATCTCCTATAATTTGAAAATTACATTTAATACAATCGATGTTTATTTCTATGTAACAAATAGATTCATCATTTATTTGAAATTGAATTCAAAATGATATTTACACCAAATGGATTTATTATTCACTTATTATAAATCAAATATGTTATAATCAGAATACCCATGATTAATATAATAATCCTAAAGTACTTTGAGCTCGTTTTATTTTAGTTTTACTTATTTTGTTAAACCAAATTAAAAAAAGGTTTATACATGCATGTATATTTATATATTTTCTTAAAAAAATATACAATTAATAAAATTAAAAGGGCTGATGAACTGATAGAAAAATACACAATTAATATATACTATATGCGTATGGTAATCATATAATTGTAGTAATTATATGTATGTATAGATTTATTTTTAATTTGATTTGACGAACAAGTCAAACTAAAATGAATCCCAATTATTTTAGGATTATAAAATTAAAAAGAGCTTGATAAACAAATAAAACTAGAATTAGACAAAGATTTAACAAAGAGTTCTTTGGCATTTTAGAATTGTTATTATTTTGATTTGCTTTATATATTTTTTTTCCACAAATCAATTTTTATAAGGATAAAATTGATTTTTCAAACTTAAAAAGATCGAAGAAATTTTTAAAAGTTTTAATACTTTAGTAAATAATTAATGTGGGGTGGATATTTAAATATGATAACTGTATTTAACTCAATAATTTACATTAAAATTTTTTGCAAAATTTAGTAATATTACAAATATATTTTCGGTTTTAGAGAAATAGGCAGTCGCTATTTTGTAGGAAGACACCGAAGACCGAACCATTAAAAAGTAAAGAAAAGGAAAAGAGAAAATAGAGAGAAATTATGAACACACTCGAGCCTTTCTCAAAAAGGGCGGGAAATTTGCTTCGCGCTTGGCGCCCCCCCTAAAAGCCCTAATCCCAGAAATTCTCAGATCCCCCAAGTTTCCAAACCAGTTCTACTTCCACCCATTTCACCACATTTCGTCTATCATTCTCCCCAAACTTGAGGTTTTTGTTAAAGCTACATGGACGGATTGTCCAGCATCTGCGCTGGCCTCGGAACATTAGAAGAAGACGACAATGGGAAGCGAATTGGTTATGCCAAGGGAGAGTACTGTTCAGGTAAGGCTATCTTTTGTTTTTCGGTTTTATGTTAAGAAAACTTTGTTGCTTATTTAGATGACTGTGATACTACTTTTAAAATTTATTTGCCAGATAACCTGAAGGATTTATTAAGGTTTCTAAGGCGTGATGATCCGGAGAAACGAGATGTGTTCAAGCAAGTTTGTAAATGGAACATAGTGGGAAAAGATCTGATACCTATTATTGAGTATTGTCAAGAAGATCGAAATTTAGTGCTAAATTCAGGTAGGTTTTACCTAGAATTATGGATATGTAATATTTTTGACATACTCAATAAGATCCTTTTTGTTTTATGTTTTGAGTTTTTGTGTTTTTGCAGTGAAGGTGTTGGTGTTTCTTACTATGCCTGTTGAGCCCACGTCTATTGATATAGCCCAGCAGATTGAGTATCTATGGGGATTGAAGTCTGCCATTACGTTCAGTGATATTGTTCCAGTGATAGTGTCTCTTCTGGAAAGTCCACTAGAAAATCT
This sequence comes from Sesamum indicum, assembly GCF_026168435.1. Classification (NCBI taxonomy): domain Eukaryota; kingdom Viridiplantae; phylum Streptophyta; class Magnoliopsida; order Lamiales; family Pedaliaceae; genus Sesamum; species Sesamum indicum. Next base: position 12,333,033 of record NC_142660.1, on the reverse strand, counting down.
CGAAAAGTGAGTATGGATTTTCAATTATGGTTTTATGATTTTTATTTAATGGAAATTGGAATGGGATCTCTATCTCAAATCTTATATGTGAGTTTCCTAAAGACAAGAAGTGGACGAGACGAGGGTGAAGTACGAGGATTACTTGGTCCACAAACCTAAATTATTAAATACTAGCAGTTTACTTTTCAAGATGTTCACACAAGTTTAATTCCATGTCTTCCAGTTCAAACTTTATCTATAACTCTGATTCCAACCTGATGAATTTACTCCATGAACCATGATACCAGTGAATCCTTTACAGAAGAAGATTGGAAATTGGTTCAGCTGGTCCTTACTTTGTTCCGCAACCTTCTTGCTATTCAAGATATATCAACTCAGCAGAAAGCTGGAGGATCGGCCACTCAATTCCTAGCCCTGCGGGACAGGTTTCTAGAACTATTATTCCAGGAGAATGTGACGGACCTGATATTAGTATTGTCTCAGCACACTGGTGGTTCTCATGGCTACCTACGTCAAGATAACTTGCTTTTACTGGAAGTTTTCTATTACATATTTAAGGGTCAAGAGCCGGAGTTGATTGCTAAGGCATATTTAAAGGGCTCAAAGGTGGAAGATGACCCTGAAGAAACAGTTTCTACTCTTCAATCTATTATGACAGAGGAGCAAGAGAAAAGAAAGCTGACCAGATTTCATAAACTCAGTTGCTATTCACAGTTTAGTGGAACATTTACCCGGGTCTCCTTGGTATGCCTTATCAGATTTTTGGAGTGTCGTCCTAGTAATTCATTTTTGGATTAAGTAATTATTACTTTTTATATCTACAACAGGATGGTTCTAAAGCACTTCTTAAAGGAAACCCTTCTGCGTCTGCTGACGCTTTGCTAAAGGCTCACAAGAATTACCGAGGTCCGTCGAAAAGAGAAATGTGGGACCATGGAGAACTGCCATCTATAAAAAATCAAATCCTGCAATTACTTGATGATTTTATAAGCCAGTTTCTGATGGGGGGATACAATGGTATTACTGCATTCATCTACTGAAATGAATATTTTTTTTGAGCTTTTGCATCCTTTTAACATTTTTTTGGTACATAATCAGTTAATTTTCGTGTCCATCAGTTTTGATGCTGTCAATCCGGGAGGATATTGAAAAAGAAAACCAGGAAATTCAGAGTAGCGATGTGGTCATGTTCTTTCAAGTTGCTCAATTTGTCACCTCATTTCAATATCACAAGTGTTTAGCTTCAAAGGTAAGATGCAATTAGTGGAACTGAAACATTTAATCATGCTACGGCCTACGAGTTGCATTTAATTAGTACAGTCTGAAAGAAAGTTTAGTTGTGAACTCTTTCTAATAGGACATCAAATTAGCATTAGCATGTTTGGTACCTATCAAAAGAAAAAAGGAAAACATATTCTTTTGTACTCAAGAATGAGTGGCTTTTCTTTCCTTATTCTCCATTCAGATAGGATAAGCATGAATCACCAGGGAAAATATCCTAAGCCATGTCCAACTCCAAAGGCAAGCAGCCGGTTAGAAGCAATCAGTATTGCTACTTGCATATGCAGGCATGTTCTTTTGATTGCATTGTAAGTCAAATCTTGATTTAGTGATGATGGTAAACATCAAAGCTGTTGAAATAGTTAATCCTAATATCTTATAACACTGAAATAGCCTATTTGTTGAGGGGGACTATTATTCCAAAGCAACTTAACTATACAGTAGAATTTTTCAGTAATGGAAACTGAAGTTTCTGAGTCTGCATGATTGCTCTTACAATGAAGAGTGAGGATGGAATTTAATTGGAAGACAAAAGTCTTAGGCTTTCAAAATTTAGTGTTAATTAAGGAGAATGATTAATTCTTTTGAATGAACCTTGGGTATTAGATGTGTTGTGCTGCAGTGTTGTGGTGTCTGTCAGGATATGACTGATTGTACTTGTTAGTAGTTGAATTAAGTGTTGTTGCATGAATACATCAGTAGAAGTTCGAGATTTAGGTAAGAAGCTAGAGGAAATTCTTTCAAGTACAGCTTATACTCATTAACAGGAGTTGCATCAAACCAGGTAACCTAGAAAGATATCACAGTTGTGTTGATTTTAACTGGAGAAACTTGTTGGAGAATACATCATTTACCTGCTCTGGCTCTATAAGACATTCTGGCACGCAAGAGTCATTATATAAGCTCTAGCTAGCCGATCATTTCAGGACCCAAATTCTGTACACTTGATAAGTAAATTTGTTGGTCCTATTATTTTTCACATCTGAGGATGTGATGGTTGGTAGAAGAGATTCAATGAAACAGTATAATATTCCCAGGTCCCTGAAATCTTGTACTTGATGAATCTCTTGTTTCATAGAATCATCATTTGTAATTTTCTGGTTGCTATCTCAAGTATTAAAGCTGATTTTCTGCCCTTTTTCATTGGCAGCCTAGTAATCATGTTGAAAACAGAGCATCAGCGACTTGTCATGATGACAACACTTTGTTTACTGGTAGTATATGCGGACCAATTGCTGAAACTCTGAACGAGTCGATGTTTCTAATGGTCATTTCGAAATGGCGTTATGCATTTGAAGGTTTAAAACAAACAAACGACTATAAGTTTCTTTCAGCAGCAGGATCCCTGGTGAAAATTATGGTAGACATTCTTCCCATTCAATTTTATGATATTTATTTGCATACAGATGGATGGCATTCTTTCTATTATAATTATCAGTTGCCATTTTTGTTCTTTTTTAAGAACTACTCTCTCAATATCCATTTTCTTTATAATCATTGCTTGGAAAAAATGTGTATCTTTGGCGTAATAAATTATTCCACACATTTCTACTCCATGGGTTTTCAGATCATAATCACTGGCAAAGCATGCATTTAGTGCCATTTCTAACATATGGGTTGTTTCTTATGAAGATACGTATGCTGGATTTGGTGCTGAAGCAATGCCCCGAAGATTCTAAGGAACCTCAGACAGCTCGAGTCCTTCTATACAAGTTATTCTATGATCAAACTGAGGAAGGGATGACTCAGTTTCTCCTGAACCTGATTAGATCATTTGATACTCATAAACAGTCAAAAAGGTATCACTTTTAATACATTGCAATACTCTATTTTTAAAATTTTTGCTCTCAGTGGATTGTTCCTTTGTAAGATGGATGTATAATGCTCTTTACACCCTATACTCAAATTGGTGCTTATTTAGGAGTACTAAATCCCTTGAAGATTATTTCATGCATTCAGTAGAACCAAAGTCATAATTACATATGTTATTCAGATTAATGGTATCTTGATTTGCATCAAGACAGCAATCACTCCTCCCATTCCTTTGTCTGGACTTTTATATGAATCCTCATTGCAAGATCTTTATGTTTGTGCATTGTCCATGACATTCACCTTTCATGTTAATTGTCAAGCCATATACTATGTTTTTAGCTGCAGTGCTTGGTGCTAGTTTCTTCATACAAGCAACCAAGCATTTGTCTGTTGCCATGTCACATAGTTATTTACTCTGTTTGATCCTGAATGACTTGGTGTGCTTTTAAGTGCATCTATTTTCCCCTAATCCTAAGATTAACATTTACATTTTCAAAAGAGAAACTAATATCAAGGGCAAAATAAATGGTGCACATCTTGTTGAATTTTAGCTGGTACCAATTTAAAATGCTAGCTTCAATGCAGAATGAATATTTTTCAATTATAGCCGTTTCATGCATCTAGTTTTTAAAAGTTGATGGCGCTCATGTGCCTATACCTGCAGCCGTGAATATGCCACATTGGGTCTAACCTCAAATATTTAAATATAATGATGTTATAACAAGAGTATGGAGTTTAAGCCTCTAAAATGGAAAAAAAAAATCATTGAATCTCAGAAACAATCACTTACCTAAATGATGTACTGGGTAATCTAGACCATACTCATTGAGCATCTCCTCTGTTTTCAAGCTTATATGATGTCTTTAAATTTGTACATGTGCTTCTTCAATATTCCATGCACTTAAGAATGGTATTGTTGAGTTTGTGTACAACTGATAGTTTTCCAGTTTCTTCAAGTTGAAATGGAGCAGAAAGATGCATGAACAGTGTGACAGACTATGTATGCTAAAATTTACAATGAAAAGTGTCAATCTAGTGAGTCAATAGTAACAGGTTTTTAAAGTTTTTAGTATTATTGGGCTGAATTTACGGTCTGGGGCATTTTGTTTATGGACTTGTCTATTTAAGCAAGATTTGAACATCAATGTTTCAGGCATAGCCCTCTAGAAGGACCACTTAAATCTACAATACACATGTGGAGATAAAAATGTCACTAGTTCTACATACTTGATAAGCATTAATTTCTATTTCTGTTCTATTACTTTGTTAACCCTGTATTTATGATGTTTCAAGTGATCTTGCTAACTTGGTGGAAAGCATGCATGTGGTGCTACGACTATTGGAGAATCTTCAAGCACGTGGCACCTTACGGGTACAGTTGATTTACAATTAATTTTTCATTCAGTAGTTTCTGTGTACGATTTTTTTGATGGAGTTTCAACCTTTTGGTTTATCAAACTACATAGTGCCTACAAACTCATTGGACTTGAATTTCTAGCCCAGTTTCTTTATGAAAGCATCACTTGACTTGTTTTCATTTGTTTCCCCTACTACATTATCTGATTGACTTTCCTTCGGGGTTGAATTTTATTACAATCTTGCTCTCAAGTTTTCTCAAACCCCTTCAAGTGCTTTCTGGTGATGAGCTAGCACGCACAGAATAGTACTTCTTCTTTTAGCATACATAACAAAAGATACTTAAAAATAGCATTATTTAGCAGCAACTGAGCTTCCATACATGGAGTTAGAAGTTATAGTATTAAGTGGACTTGGAGATTTTTACCTGGGATAATTGCAGCTTAGTTTTCTCAAGCTAAGTGTTTCTTTTTGACACAGATTTGAGAATGCTGATAAAATAATTGTCCTAGCCATAAATTCACTTTATTGTGTTCTTATGATGTTAATGCAATGATAATGAATATGCTATATTTCTGGTCAAAAATTGTCATGGAATATAATTTTCACTAATGTTAAAAGTTGAGGTCTATTCAAGTAAACTTTTCTTGAAATGAAGGTTTCGAAAAAGTCAAGGAAGAAAAGGATGAATAAGAGCAAGAATGAAAATGTTTGTGAACCGAGTGTGGACAATGCTACCGTTCCGAATGAGGTTGGCAGCTCCATTTGTGAAGAATCAGCTGATATCAATCTTATTGAGAAGGAGACATTAAAAGTTCAGGATTTTGACGTAGAGGCAGATAGAAGTATGAGGGATTCCATTCAGGTTGATGAACCTGCTATAAAGCCTGCTAATCTAGCAAGCAATGAGTCAGAGACAGATGACATAAATGTTTTTCATCGTGGTGGTCTTTATCCTGAAACTGATAATTCTTCTGGTGATGAGCAGCTAGTATTGACAGATGAAGTTGACTTTAAGGTGTCTTCTTTGGTTTATGCTCTGGCTAACAACAGTGTTATTCAGAAACTATGTTGGCTGCTGAAGTTCTACAAGAGCAATTCTGTCATTACGAACCATTACATAGTAAGCATGCTTCGGCGAATTTGTGATGATTTGGAACTATCGCCAATGCTATACCAGGTATATAATCATTTTAGCTCATTAACATGACATTATAATTCTAGATAAAGAAAAGTATCTCATAGTAATGTCTTGAACAAGTACAGTTATCATACCTCACAATATTCTATGAGATCCTGGAGGAGCAGAAATCAAGACCATGCAAAGAATATGAGAATGTTGTTACCTTTCTGACAAGTTTGGTTCGGAGAATGTTGCGGAAAATGAAGAGTTATCCCCTTCTCTTTGTGGAAGTTCTATTTTGGAAGACACGAAAAGAATGCCATTATATAAATTGTGGATCCATGCTAAATGAGCTTAACAGTATGAAAAATAAAACTGGGCAAAGCAGAAGTGACACTAAAAGTGGAGGAAATGGTTTGTTTGAGGAGCAACAATGGGTACGAAGGAGTATAGCAGATGCCCTTGGTGATGATGATTTTGTAGCAGCTCGGCAGGACAGCCAAGGGTAAGTGATGATAACCTTAATGGTCGCTCTATTTTATGTTTCTTTGTAAATTTGTCTAAATAGAAACTACACATGACTTACTATAGCATTTTTTCTGTTGAATTAGAACTAATAGCTTATTTCAGCATTTTAGTTTTGAGCAGCTCAGGCATTATATACTACATTTGTTCCTGGATTCTGATTTACCTTTCTTCTATGAGATCTAATGCGTCTAATGACAGACATGGTTAATGAGATTAGGAAGTCAAAGAATCTTTACTTTTGGCCTGAGATTCTAATAAATGATGAACAGGGGATATGATCCTTTTGAAGGCAAATCTCAGAAGCTGGCACAAAGTCATGGGGAACAAAATGAGACCAGTACATCAAATCCAAACAAAGCCATTGATGGGAGTGAAATTTCTGATAGGCATGGTTTATTAGAAACTTTTTTTTTTAGTTCTTTGTGGTTCTAAGGTTTGTCCTCATTCTTCTGTTATTTCTTTGATTCAGGGAGGGGCGATCTGAAGAACCTGACAGAATATCAAAAAGAGGAAGCCGCCTCGTTCTCAGTGATGAAATGGAAGGCAGATTGAAGGATCTCTATGAAAAGTAAGCACAAAATTACATATCAACTATATTGCAAAATACCTTCTGAACCATTGGGAGTACTGGGGCTCTACAGCATTTTGTCTTGATCTTCATCCTCCATATAGATGATTCCGGTGCTTTATACCCTGCTTTTATTACTCAATCTGGAATGTGATTCTTCTAGAATACTCATGGTTTTGTTTATTATACCCCAGGTTATTGAGATTTTCACGTTCTTATAAATGCTTTCAAATTGCAAATTGCCAAACTGAAACAATTTTACTCCCATCTATGGCATGCTAGGTACAAGGATAATCCAGATTGTTGTCAGCTCATTGCTGGAGAGCTTGATCCAAATGGGGATATTTCGAAAATGCGAGTTGCCAAGACACTTAAACAGCTTGGATTTAAAATGCCAGCTAGGGAAAAGATGCAGAGGTCTGATGCCTCCATTCAACTTGGAACCAATAAAAGGGATCTTACAAGGGGTAGCATTACTGCAGAGGAAAGTTCACCCTTGAGAAAACCTACGTAAGTTGGTTGAAGCATTTTGAATGCTACTGTGTATTGTCAGCTTGCTGCAGGGCCTGTTTTCAGGATAATTGCTCTAGATTTATAAACTTTTCGTTTGTGGTTTCCTTTTTCTGCAAGTTGATGGATAGTCCTTCCTCTTCCTTCTTAGGCATTCTAGAAAAAGAGTACACGCATTTAGCGTGGACGAGGAGCAGAAGATTAAAGATTTGTTTGAGCAGTAAGTGCTTCCCAGCTATGGCTATCCTAATATTACTTGACTGCATTTTCGCATAACTCTGTAGAATCTGAAGAAGTATGCAATGTCCTAAAGGTTTAAAGATCAAAAGAGGTGCAGTTACATGATTGCTAATGCGCTCGATGGCAGTGGCAGAATTTCTGCAGCTCGGGTTTCTCGCAAACTCAAGCAACTTGGCCTTGTTGGGCCAAGAAAGAAGAGGTCTCATGCTAACAAGCATTTGAAGGACGAGGATTTTAGTGACATTTCTTCAGAAGCTGCAGGCAAATCCGACGATGAAACATTGTTCTCTAGGAGAAACAGGTGACAACAAATTACTGCAATCCTTTGGATGTGTGCATATATGTCGGTGAAGTTGTTCTTATGTGTTCCCCTATATCTCAAGCCCTGAGTGACTTGTTTTGGATGGGTGCCTCAAATCTGTTCTTCATAATGTTACTCTGGCCTCCTAGTTTTTGCAGTTCCTACCTACTTTTAACATGCTTTTTGGTTTAAGGATGATCCTCGTCAAAATCTAAATCAGCTAGAATGAAACATTTGTGTCTGGAATTAGTTTACATTTTCCGTTTAGCAAGTCTTTCTGCACCTTGATAGATATAATGCCATTCTCAAACATCCAGTTTCTTTGATAATATTGTTGACACCAATTGTCATTTGAAACATCATCAGTTATCTGACCTTTTAATTCAAGCCCTCCTGGATTGTCACATTTTGTCTCAAATTGAATTTTCATATTAGTAGAGGCAAGTTAAAAGCTAATAAAAGAAAAAGAACTATTACTGTTTTCAGATGGTGGTTTACCGTTTTTTCCAAAGTTGGTTTGTACTTTTCTTTTCTAATTATCAAATAGTTAAATTCTGAGTTATGAAAGTAGCTTTTCACATTTTAAACCATCTTTGAAGCTATAAAATTTTTTAACTGTTTGCTAGTGTAGTTTCCTCAAAAAGTTATTAGCGGCAATGTAATTCCTCTAAGTTCTGCTATGCCTAGCACTTGTATTCTAGCAGCATTTTGTGTATAATATCCCAGTTTGTTGCTGACATGGTTCATTATCTATTTTCTTTTCCTAATAGAAAGTGGCATAAACTACGATACAACATATATGTGAACATTCAGGATCTCCTCTTATCTATGTCTTTTTAGGGGCAAACAAAAGCGAAATGAAGGTCATTATGATGAGGAGCACAGTATGAAGATTGCGCAGAAATTGCCCGAAGATGTGTCTGATGATGAGTTGCTCAGCTCTATGTTTGTGTACGTCTGTCTCTCTTCCTCTCTCCTCTTCAGTATGGATTCTGGAGTTCTTGCTCTAGTTCAGTAGTATCTGCATTAAGGAAACCTAAATAGGCCATATATGTCCCATACCATGTTTATTGTTTCTTACTAAATTCTCCGGTTTTTTACTCAGAAAAAGAAAGAAAAGGTCCTCGAGAAATGATGATGATGAACATATGAATGGTTCATTTGAGAAGAATTTAGTTGAAGCTAACTCCATAGACAGGGATACTCAAGTTCCAGAGAGGTAAGTAAACTGCCATTTATCTAATCAAAATTTTCCTTACGTTTGGTTCAATGATTATTTTGCTGCCAAGATTGAGCTTAACTATTCTTATATATCTTAGGTAAGTTACTTCTGTCAATAAACAGTTACTGGATTTGGGTGTTACACTAGATAGCTCACCCAGGAAATATGCAAGTTTTTTTCCATTTATTATAGCTCAGGGGGTGAGAGTGCCCTGATTTGCCAGAAATTCCCCTCATGTCAGATATGTTTGTCATTGTTATTTCCCAGAGGCGGCACAAATCTTATGCTGCATTCTCCTTTACCTTTTTATATTTCATTACTGCAGTGTTGCATGGATTAAGCTGGAACTAGTTCTAAATTTGATTCATGCTTTGTCAGATTCTTGTCCTACAATTACTAGTATGTTAATAGTACCAATATCTTCCAGGGATGCTTCTGGGCTAACCAATCAGATTGGAGCTGTAGAAGACACTGTAATAGTTGATCATCCTGGCGATGCAGAAACTGAAGCAATTGTAGTGGATAATCCAAATGAATCAGATGCCAAGTCTTTTGCGAAAGCTGATGACTCCTCCAAGCAGACGCTCTTTGATGATGAGCTTGATGATGAATTAGTTGATTTTGATAAAAACACGGATTCTGTTACGACACAGGAAAATAGTGCATCAAGAAGGCAGCTGAGGATGGTAATAGATTATGAGGACGATGACGAATAAGGTTGTTCGGTTGCATGTCTCTTGTAAATGCTGCATGAATGTAATGTTTATGAAACAATTTTTATTTTTATCTTCTAAAATTATGTCTCTATTATGCGAATTACAAAAAGAAAAGGAGTGGATTATCATGCCGGTCTTGCTCGACTCTTTCCATTACAAAAAGAACAGGTGCTAAAATTATTCAATTCCGTACACAGAATTATCTTTTATGTAGACTGCGGAGCTGCTCGTTGAATGATGTTATTATACACTTCAACTTAAAGAGGATTCACTGCAACATATGATCTTGCTCTCAACTTTTTTCTATTCATACTGTCGCCAGAGTCTATTAAAGAGTCTTAAATGCAACTAAAACCTTCAGAATCATACAGAGATGAGCGATTTGGATGAATAAGAAGTCAATGTTTTTCGAGCAGTTACTCTGGAGAAGTCGTTCACGGAGTCTGTTCCCAAGTAATCCATAAAACCACACAGGGTAAGCATATAATAACGGGTTTTCAACCTAAAAGAAATAAATAGTTAGACTAACAAATATTAACAGTGCAACGCATACTAGTTCAACGAAATAAACATGCCATAACAGTACAACATAGAGCAAGATCTATTTTACATTGAGAAAAAAATTTATTTGTATATACCTGACTGGAATACCGGCCCATTAGACCCAACAAGTACGTGGGCGGTCCATCTTCGCACGAGGCTCTCGTGTGTCTGTCCCATTGGTGACTTCATACACCTATGTTAGGGCCCACTCCTCGTTGACCCACGCACGGTAACTCCTGTATTCCAAGTGGTAGGCAAAAGTAAAACTAGTCCAATTCTGAATTACCCCACCATCCAAAACGACACCGCTTAACCACCCTTACCAAGAAAAATAAAAGCGAAAACCCCATTCTCTCCCCAAAACTAAAACCCCTCTAAACCGTTGCAAGAGTCGAACGAAGCTTGCTGAGAGTTGGAAGCCTCCCTTCTATTTGCGATACAAACAAGAAGAGGCCTTCCGCCTTCACAACCTCCAAATTTATCGGCGATTTCCACAAACTATCACTCATTTTATTATACTCTCAGCTCTTCTCTTCTGCGTCTCGCCTTCTTTCTCTCTCTCTCTCTCTCTCTCTTAATCTCCGACGGTTTACCTTTGTCTCTCTGAGAGGTTTTTGTGGCGATGGCTCAAGTGGTGGCTACTCGGTTGATTCACGGTGCATTTGTTGCGAATCCTGGGTCTGGATCTCTGCAGAGCCGAGCCGAGAGACTGCGGCCGACTTCTGGCTTCGAGGCTAAGGTTTTTGCACAAACCGAGAAGAGAAGCAGCCGCGGAGCTGTGCACGTCAGCGCGCCGATCACGGCGAGGAGATCTAGCGGTGTTGAGCCGCATGTGATTCCAGTTTCTCCTGAAGACGTGCCAAAGGTTCTGAGTCTTTCTTTTTTGTTCCTTTCTTTGCCAGGGGGTGGCTGGGGGGTCTGAGTTTAAGCATGGTGGTAAGCTTATGTTGCAGATGCTTGGTTCCAGCTTTATTAATGTTTTTTGTTTGGCGAAGTGATTCTCCATTCGTGTTGGAGATTTAGCTTCTTATGCATGTTCGAGGCTTTATGGACTATATTCAGTTCTGCAGTCTTAATATCATTTGAGGTTGCACGAATAAAAAGAAACGATCGCAGCTTAATTTAGCTGACTTAGCCTGGGTAGCTAACTTTTAGTTATTTATTTATGTGTCCTTTTTCGTTTTTCTTGAGTTACCCTATTTTCGTGTCATTGAATTTGGCTTCAGAGTTCGAGTCTGTGAAAATGTACTATGTAAAATTAAACTTTAAGAGTGTCATTGACAATATTTACTTGGGCATAACTCACACTGTTGAGGTGATTTGAACGTCTGTTTGGTGGCTAAACCATCATTGTGCAGATATGGATTAGTTATGTAATCTTTACCAAAAAGCATCAGCATTGCTTTTCTCTTGACCAGGCAGAAGAACAAAATCAATATTTACAGGGGATTCCACAAATTGGCGAGACATCAGTGGGTATATGGTCTAAGCCTACGGTGAGGCGCAAGACAAATATTGTTTGCACAATTGGCCCCTCAACCAACACCAGGGAAATGATATGGAAGCTGGCAGAGGCTGGAATGAATGTTGCTCGTCTTAATATGTCCCATGGAGACCATGCATCTCACCAAAAAGTAATTGACTTGGTTAAGGAATATAATGCCCAAGCAAAAGACAATGTTATTGCCATCATGCTTGACACTAAGGCAAGTCTTCTTTTGGGATGTGAACCATACATTGGTATCCACTCTTCATACTAGAAGAGCTGTATGTGAAATGTACGATACGGAATTTCAAATATCACGGCTAAGTAAATATTCATGTGATGTTTTGAGTGTCTAATGTATTTGTTTTCTAATGCCTGATGAATTTTGTTGACAGGGTCCTGAGGTTCGGAGTGGCGATTTACCTCAACCCATTACATTGACAACTGGCCAGGAATTTACTTTCACAATCCGAAGAGGAGTTGGCACAGCAGACTGTGTCAGTGTCAACTATGATGATTTTGTTAATGATGTAGAAGTTGGAGACATGCTACTTGTTGATGGTATAACCTATGAATCCTTTAATTGTGCTTTTCATCAACTGCAGACTATCTAGGAATAGAACATTTGAATCATCCATCTTGATGGAAAGTGGAGTATTGTTCACTCATTTTTTATTATGTTGTCCAAATTTTTTTTAGTGTGAAAATTTTGCATTCAGAAATCAAACATTTTGAATTTCTTCCTATGTGAAATATCTGTTTATCTGCTCACCAGCTCATACAATTTCTGGCCATTAAAAAGATCTTGACGTATGTGACATGTGGGCATGTGTACGCCTTTTAGATACTATGTTCAAGAGGAAATTATGATTCTGCTTTTATTCTTACTTTGTTAGTGACTATCGGTTTGCAGGTGGTATGATGTCATTAATGGTAAAATCAAAGACGGAAGATTCTGTGAAATGTGAAGTTGTTGATGGTGGAGAGCTTAAATCCCGACGACATCTTAATGTTCGTGGAAAAAGCGCAACACTGCCATCCATAACTGGTTAGATCAACAATGATACTTCTTACATTAGGATGATTTATTTCATGCTCAATAACAATGTTGTAAATGCATACTTGCCAATGTTGCTTCAACTGATGGGTATTATTTTATGTCCTCTTTCTTGCTTTGGGTGACAAATGGGATGATCCTTTCATGGTGACTTATAACAGAAAAGGACTGGGATGACATAAAATTTGGAGTGGACAACAAAGTTGACTTCTATGCTGTTTCCTTTGTCAAGGATGCAGCTGTAGTCCATGAACTGAAGAATTATCTGAAAGGTATATTTCAAGTACTAGGTCATTAATCACAATACATCTTGGAAGGCGTAATTGTATTTTGATGTATAACTGCTGCGTCTTTAGTTTCAACTATCTTAATGTTTTTCCCTGCAGATGCTGGTGCAGACATTCATGTCATTGTAAAAATTGAAAGTGCAGATTCCATACCAAATCTGCATTCAATTATAACTGCATCTGATGGGGTAAGAATATGAATATTTATTCCCCTGAAACCAGATGAAACTGCTCGAACAGCAAGATGTTCGGCTATGATTTAACAGCTGCTTGTCTCTTTCTTGATTCAGTACTCCCTTTTATCCTTCTACCTTGATGAATCATGCATATCAAATTAATTCCGCAAGCGAATATCTAAATGCCTTTTCTTTCTCAGGCTATGGTTGCGAGAGGGGATCTTGGTGCAGAGTTGCCAATTGAAGAGGTTCCTTTATTGCAGGTAGTATACTGATATGTTGTTAAGGAAACATATACATCTTTCCCCTGCCTTTATCTAGTCTAGAGCCTGTGGAACATGGGTAGCTGGATTTTCTAATGCTGGTTACATTATCTAGGCCATAAATTGATTTACAAACGCAATTTATCACAAATGCAGGAAGAAATTATTAGGATATGTCGTAGTATGGGGAAGGCAGTCATAGTTGCAACAAATATGCTCGAAAGCATGATTGTGCATCCTACTCCTACCCGAGCAGAGGTATCAGATATTGCTATTGCTGTTAGAGAAGGGGCAGATGCTGTTATGCTTTCTGGAGAAACTGCTCATGGGAAGTAAGTAACCATTTCTTTGGTATAATAATAGGGCAATTTTTTCACATACTTTTTTATGCATTTGTAAGGCTTCACCAAATAATTGAATTGATTTAGTTTCACTTCCGTGTTAGGTTCCCACTGAAAGCAGTCAGGGTCATGCACACAGTCTCTCTGCGGACTGAAGCTACAATGGTTGGTGTACAAACTCCAGCAAATTTGGGCCAAGCCTTCAAGGTCAGCCTATGTTTACTGCATACATGCTCCGTCACGCAAGTACATGCATGTACAGTCACTTACATTTTTATTGACCTATCATTTCTGTTCTCTGCAGAATCATATGAGCGAAATGTTTGCCTTCCATGCAACAATGATGTCTAACACCCTTGGAACTTCTATTGTTGTCTTCACTAGAACTGGCTTCATGGCTATTCTACTGAGCCATTTTCGACCATCTGGCACAATTTTTGCTTTCACAAATGAGTGAGTCATGTGAATTTACATACACAAACTGCTTTTTCAAAAAGCCAATGTGTAAGCAAAAGAGGTGAATCTCATGCAATTTAAATGCATGTCGGTGTCTTATCTAATAATCAAGTAGATCAGCAGGTCCTCCTTAACATGATTACTTTTGTGTAATAAAATGATTTTTCCGGCATTTCGAATACTTAGCCTTTTGGCAATTCTGCAGTTCTATTTGATTGATATATTTTATATAACTGTTCACAGGAAGAGAGTACAGCAGAGATTGGCCTTGTACCAAGGTGTTTGTCCCATACACATGGAGTTCTCTGCTGATGCTGAGGAAACATTTGCCAACGCTTTGGCTTTGTTACAGGTGAATACTCTTCTCTGCAATTATTTAAAAAAAAAGAAAATTACTCTTCTCTGCTGATGTTACAGGTGAATACTCTTCCTGAACTCTTCTCTGCTGAGTTTTGACTGTCAGGTATTTTAGACCAGTTTAACAGAGGCAATCATAAAATAGTAACAAAGAATTGATGGTAGATGAAGTTGTATTTCACAACCGGCCTTTAGCAAGAAACTATTTTCCAGATTGCAGTAAAGAATATATTAATTAGGGTAAATAGATTTTACCCCCTCAACTCTTCTCCAAGTCGCATTCACCTCCCTAAATTAATATACGTTAACATTAGCCCCCTTGATTTAACAAAAATACCCCTTTGCATGCCATATATATTTATATGTTCCTACTATATTTTAAATATTTTGCACATTAATTTACTATAAGATTATGTTTTACTTAGAAAAAAAGATATTCTTAATTAAAATGTGGAAAGAGTAATTAATAACTTGAGCATTATTGATCAAATTAAAGTAATATGTTAGTATGATATATACAAAACAAATACTAATCATTCAGAATTTGTTTTATTCATTTGATCTGAAGAAGTTATTAATTAACTAATCAAATATTCAAATGAGACTTGGCTATTCTTGACAAATGGATAAATATATTTAATTAACTTAAATAAAAGAAAAATTAAAAATTGAAGAAATGTTACACATTTTCGAAAAAATATGAATAAATACAGTTTTGATCTAATTTTCGTAAAAGATATATATTTGAAAATGAGATGTAATTATTCATCTGTGTCTATAAATCGTTAGATTGAGTAATTGATAATTTAAGTTTTTAAAAATTAATAATATCTTTTTACATTCGATGTTTTATTTTATTTATTTTACTCATATATTAATTAATCCTTAGTCTTTGAAGTTTAAATTACTTAACTGATAATTACTTTTTTTTTATTAAAATTAAAATATATTTGATTTATTTGAGGAATACTTTATGTTGAATTTAAGATGAAAGTTTTAGAAAGTATTTGTGCTTTAAAAAAAAAACCTATATATATATGTATACTAGGGCAATTTTGTCCAAACATGTAGTCAAGGGGGTTAAGGGGTATAATTATTAGTTTAGAAAGGTAAACAGCACATGTAATATAGTTGACGAGGGTAAAGTGAATTTAACCCTAATGATGATAAATAATGGTTGATATGTTGTTCTATAAGTTCATTTCAATTTGATGCAAAAGAAGGACCCAAATAACCGTATTTTGGTCTGACAGCACTATCCCTGAATTTTTTTTTTCAATCATGTGTTGTATGATTGGCATCTGTTTCTGTATGCATCTTCATTGCAGTCTGCTTACTTTAATATGTCTATTTTCTTATGATAACCTCTTGCCAAAATGTAGAAGCAAGGAATGGTGAAAGAAGGCGAGCAGGTTGCACTTGTTCAAAGTGGTAGACAACCTATTTGGCGGTTCCAGTCCACCCATAATATTCAGGTGAGGAAAGTATAGATGGGAAAGGAAATTAGAATCTATACCATGGCATTACGTTGACAGTCGATGCATAGATTGGAAAAAGAGTGTGGTGATGCCCTCGCTTGATTGATGCGTCTTGGATGCTTCAGCTTTTCACTTGGGGGCATGTGCTGTGGTGCCGTAACCATAAGTTATTTACTTTAGCTGAGTTCATTTCTTTTATATTTTGTACTTCTCCCCCATCCTTTTGAACTTCTACTAAATGGCACTGGGGTTCCTTGAACTTGTTACGGATTTGTCTGGTTGAGTGAAAGTAATGTGAGAGGTAGAAAGGTTGCTCAGTTTGTCGCCTGTCTGCTTCCTTAGCACTGTAACTTCTATTTTTAATCGTAAATGTAAAACTTAGTTTATGGAATCTTTGTTCACTTAAAAAGATGCCCTCGTCCCGTTTATCTTTGTGTTAACACGGCTTTCGGTTTGGATTTAGACATTGGCAACTTTCGTATCCTTGGATTAAAAATAAAGTAAATGATCATGAGGAGTTTCTAATCTCTAAATAAGAGATCTGACTGGAGGTGGTTCAGCACAGATCCCTGCAAAAGCCATAAACTGATTTTTTATCCTTCAACTAGGTCTCATCTCGTAGCAGACCACTGCGGATAGAAGGTATTAAACCAAATTACACAATCAGAAATAATGAACACCACAACCATAAGAGGCCATTATCCAGCAACCATTCAACGACATAGACAGAACAATACTTACAGCAATTATGTATTCACAGGAGACACATGATAGTTAAATGTATTCACAAGAGACACATGCAGTTTAACTATAACATAATGTAGCCACCCTACCTACCTAGATTACACACTTGACTTTAAAATTTCTTGAATACATCTATACCTGCTGCATAAATCAGAGACAAATACCTCATCCACCATGACCAGACCCAATAACTAACAAAGTACAGACTCCTCAACTTGAACCAACAGACAACTAAAACACAACCAACATAATGGCGTGAGGGATTCTGTTCATACCCATCTATGTGACATAGGAAAAGATTTCTCTGGCACCAATTCACCACTGTTGTCTTGAGTATTATTGCTTGTTGCAAAGGCTGTCCCTCCTTTAAGCATTGCCATCAGGCTACCTCCATGCACCCTGCCTTCAGGGAGAGAGAGCCGATCCAAGCAAGCATTTCCAACCACGAAATTTTCTTGTGCCATAATTGGCAGAGATATTGGTTGATGTCCATGACTTATTGAACCAACTGATCGTGCCCCATTGTTGTCAGTGGTGCAAGGATAAGGAATATGGGTTCCAGCTGGAAAAATGCCTTTCGTTTGAGTAGATGTGTTAGAACTCGTGTCCTGTGTCGTTGAAACCAACTCAAAGCTGCCATGGATATCTTTTTCCTGCACTTGCGCATTGTGGGCAGCACAGAGGCCAGATTTTCCCCTTGCAAACTTGTCACAAGGAACAGCACCTTGACTGCTGAACTCAGAACCCAACTGTCCCCAAGAGCATCGTTTCCCTCCACCATGCGCCTTGCAAAAATCAGTGCTTCCTTGTGCACTTTTTGGACAGCCTGCAAACTTGCACCTTTTTCCACCACCATGACGGACACAGTAGCTTGTACGACCCCTGGCACTCTTGGTACATCCAGGCATAGCACATCTTTTGCCCCCCCCATGACTAACACAAAATAAAGTTCCCCCGTGAACGCTCTTAGTGCATCCTTCTGATGTACATCTTTTCCCGCCACCGTGGCCCTTACAGAATGGAGTGCTCCCTTCTGCACCTTTTGTGCATCCCAAAACCGTGCACCTTCTGCCACCACCGTGAGCTTTACAGAACATTGTGCTCCCTTGAGCACCTTTTGTACACTCAGGGTATTGGCAGCGACGCCCACCTCCGTGGGATATGCAAAGGCCAGAGATGCCCTCAGCACTCTTACTGCAATTTTCCATCTTGCACCTTTTACCACCCCCATGACGGATGCAGAGGCCAGACTTACCTCTTGCTGCACGAGAGCAACCCTCATGACTACACCTCCTACCGCCACCATGACCTATGCAGTAGTCAGTACGGCCTTCGGCACTTTTAGTACACCCAAGATGCTGGCACCTCCGACCACCACCATGTGCCTTGCAAAATACAGTCCTGCCCTCAGCTCCCTTCTGACAACCAGCTTTTTGGCACCTCCTGCCACCTCCATGGGCAATACAGAGACCAGAAGCACCCCTTGCACCCCTGGTGCATCCTTCAAAACGACAAGTTTTCACTCTAGCTTTGCGTTGTTGCTGTTTGTTAAGTAGACAAGAAGCACTGCCAGCCAAACTTGGTGTCACCAATGCAGTTGAGGGGTTACTAGACACCACTGGATTAGGATTCCCACTGTCATGGACTTGGTCAAATGGGATGGAGATCTCTAGTGGACAATCCAAGGGGGCAACAAGAGGGCCAGTTTTCCACCGAGAAGATGTTGACCCTTCATCCACTAGTTGAAATGTAGGGGTTAAAACTGGTGACTCAGAGTAATTCTGGTAAGGAACGAATCCTTGGCTGCCAGTGGTTACATCAGATTCAGCAGGTCCAGTGGATAGACTTAATTGAAGGTTTAAAACAGGCCTCCGTACCGTAATTGCATTCAATGCCCCACCAGCAGAAACCTGCTTTGGATTGGATGACCTGCAATCTCCTATGTTGAGGTTGATACTCAGACCAAGATCTACAGAAGACTCCTCTTCAATTTCGTTCCCTGAGCATATGCTAGTGCAGGAACTTGATGAACGCCCCAACCCAAGAACCAGAGAAGACCCATCTTTGAATTTAATTGGTCGATCAACAGTAGTACATTTTCTCTTGCTTCCCTTGGAAACATAAGAGCCTGGCAGGCCAGGTGAATCAAAATCTAGAGTAGAAACAACAGTATAGTCAACAACTTCGCCCCCATCTCTTGATGCAGAGGCCAAAGTAGCTGTATGGCCATGGGTACCATCCATGCAATGAAATTCACGACTTCAACCGAACTAAAAGGTAAAATATATAGACACGAAAATAATATAAAGAATAGATTGCTGGATTTCTGTGGTCTACAGGGAAGAAGGAAGGGCCGCACAAGATCTAGTAGCTAAAAATCAACCAAAAGCTTCTGAAGATGAAGCAGCAACCACCACTAACAAAACCTGATGTGTCCTGGCGGTCCATGCTAAGAGCTAAGTATGCAACTTTAGCACTTCAAAAGTTGCAAGAATATCAACTGAGAAGCATTTACAACCGTCTCCAAGTGAAACTCACAACTGTCATCCTGTTTTAAGCAATCAAAATTCACTGTCAGCTGAGAGTTTCATATATAAACTGAGACAATTTAAGTCAATGAAACCAAAATTATCATGAACCAAGACCTTACAAGATAAAACTGATACCATTTAACATTAACTGAAATCCGAAATTAACATATTCCTATAGCTTTCTGCCAAGAGAACTAACTCTAGATGCATGCAGGTCCCTCCAGGCACAAACAAACACAGCGGGAAAAAAGTAGGACGATATACTCAATTTTGCACAGAATTAACTTTCCAGGTGAAATTGTATGCAAATCTTAGATCTGATAATCTACCTCAGGCATACTCGTATAGAAACATAATCCAAGATAACTGAAGAAAGATGTCAAACTGGCACTCTTTTATATTTTTTATCTTTTGCCATTTTTGGTTCAATAGCTGAAAAAGATCAAATCTGTTTTTCCAAGAAAAATTCCCTAATGGATCAGCAATTCACAGGAAAACTGTAAAGATGAATGAACTAGCAATGATCAGAAAAAGAGGACACAACGCGCCAACTAACAGTTTAAATAAAATTCATTCCAGGGCGAACTGTAAATTTACATGCAGTATGTTATCCCTCTTCAAGACATCAACTCCAATCAGTCAAGAATGTCCCGTTAATGGCATTTCTTTTAGAAACATAAAAGTCACAAACTTTCAAGTGAAACCCCAGGTCATCAACCCCTCCTGGCTCCTGCAATCCCATCCAAAAAAATGTAGACTTACCATCCTTGATTTAAGAATATAAACTATATACAAAACTTTTTCTTTTCTTTTTATAGTGAGTAAAAACTTCAATTTCAGACTTTATTATTCATATAAAAAAAGCAATTTCATACGGACAAATTGGAAAAAATCCGGACTACAGAAAATCAGACACAACTCACTGTGAACGCAAAAAGAAAAGGTATTATTTTTTCTTTCTTTATGCTTGACTGACAGTTCGAAGGCACCAATATAAACAAAAACAAAATAAAAATGAAAAAACTAGTCGGAAGAGAACTTAAATTACTTTCCATCTACTCAAATTTCAAAGCAACAGAATTTTCCTCTTTCCACCAACAAGACTTGAATCGCGAACGTGACAAAAAATGAAATTAAGTCCAATCACTCACACAACAGAAGGTACTGAATTATGCTCTTTATAGAAGGAAAAAAGCTCAATCACCTCAAGAAATTAAGGGAAATTGAAGCGGAAACTCAGCACGGAATGCGCCGCTGTGGAGAGAACTAGGGTTTTGGCGGTGCCGTCAAATCCGAGAGTGCTCGAGAAAGACAAAAAGACTGGTGGAGAAAATGAGATGAAAAAAGAGTGAGAATTCAATTAATAGTGGAACTGGAGGCGCATTTTAAGAAATTAGGCGCACGTTTGGTGGGGATATTATGAATCCACCGCGAGCGGCCTCACGTTTCTTCTTATGTGCCCTCGGTGGTCAACGATCTTGCAGATTGGATATACTTTTGCTTTTCACTATTGCCCGCACCCGATTTTTGCGACTATATAAAATAAAATTATGATACAAAATAATAAAAAAAAAAACTTAATTCAAGGACGCCCTCCTAAACTTCGACCTCTTCTAAAAAAATATTTAATTAATAATTATTAATTTTCTCCAATTTATTTTATATAAAATAATAATTTAATGATATTCATGACGTGGCTTATGCTCATCCAAACACGTACACAATACGTGCATGCATCCTGAACGAAGAGTAAGGACCATTCCGACAGAATAAGAAAAGTTTATGGGTGTTTCTGTAATTTTCAGAACTTAGTGTACTAATTCGCGTTCTGACAGAAAGCCAAGACGTTAGCACATGAAAGAATGAATGATGTAACCGCAACAAAATTGCAGATGACGTAACAGATGACGCCAATTGGGAGCGTCCCGTAGTCGCTAATGGTGCGCACCCGGGCCCCACTCCTAATCACTGAAATTTAGCAACTAATTATAATTTCCCTTTTTCCTTTGTCATAATTAGTTGTCATGGCACACCATACATACGTACATATAAAATTTTTTTTTTATATTTTAAAATAAAAATTAACAAAATAGATACATAGATTAGTATTAAATAGGAGTGGTTAAAAAATACAAACCGAATAATTTGATAATTTAAAAAATTAGTATCGTAATGTAACCACTATTTGAAAGTAATTAGGAATTTTTTTTATTAGTATAGATATATAATTAGTAAAGAAAATTACCATATATATATAATAGTTATGTCTTTAATTAATTCTAGAGATAATAACACTCTCCTCCCTTAAGAATTTGGTATAATTATACGTAGATATTTTCGTGGTTTGAAAATTTATATTTAATATACTGTAATTGCTTTTGTCTAATAATTAAGCTCCCCCATTAATCAAAATTCACTTAGTTTACAGATATTAAAAAAGTTAAATGAAAATTGATATTTACCTTTGATCAACTTATTGGTGACTTATTGTGGGTTAAATAAATTATTTTTGACTAAATCATCCTTTTAAAAGGTAAAAATGTACCTCCTCACATACATTAATATATAAAGATGCACAATGATAGTAAAAATATTTATTTACCTGTGATAAATCAATAATAAGTCAATCGAAAATAAGTATCCATTTTTTATTGTTAATACCAGTAAATTCGATAAATTTTGACTGATGTGGAGACTTATTTGTTAGATGAAGCAAACCCTAAATGTACTAGATAAATATTCCAAACGACATAGAGTTTACATATGATTACGTCAAATTCATAGGAGAAAAGTGTAATTATTCCTTAAAATTAACTAATAAAGTTATATTTGAATTAATAAACTTTTACCATATTAAGTGCAATCAGAATTTTCAAGAAAAATGTAAGTCGACGAATAATTCAAGTGTTTACATCTGTAATATAATTAAGACAAATAATTCATATAATAATAAAAATAAGCAATTATAGAATAATTATAATTATTGCTTATTACATGATTAGTTGGATTTGATTTATTGATATGCATATTTGATCCTTTTTTAATTTAAATTGGATATTCAAAATTTCTTTAAAATGAAGGAATCTTAGGGGACCAAAAACAAAAACAAGTGTGTGATATTAATGAAGGCGAGATTTGCCAGCTAAAAAGAGACTCTCAAAATCCTCAGCCAATAAACTATTTAGCTAAGCCTTCATTACCTCATAATTGTTTCCTAATTATTCTATAATCTCCCACTTTTCATTAATTATATATATTCAATAATATTTTTACTCGTTCCTTCAAGAATTTTACATATTTATGATGATATATATATATATATATATATTGTAAATTTATGCATTTTTGAAATGTATCATAAAAAATTAAAGCAAGCAAACGAGGCCTAGGTATGTGGGACGAAATTATTATGTTTGACTTAGTATTTGGTGAATAAACACATACACTCACCAAGTGGTACAACTTGGAAAGAGGAGAGGAAACACCAGGAATAAAATCCAACTTTAATCAAATCAGAATTCATCACATTTGGCAGGAAATATATACTCTTTTGCAGAGCCTGGATTTGCAGTCAGCTTAAACACCAGATAAAGGGACACGTCAACTTCACCAATTATTCCTTACTTTAGTGATCAGATTGAGATCTCACAATCTAAAGATCGTGAATTCGAGTTCTATAAATGTAGATGTTTAGTAGCATGTTGTTTCTTTATCTGCATTGATGTTGTTGGTTTAATTTAAAAGTATTAGTGTATTGCGTAACAGTATGCTAGTTATTCTACGACCATGTATTTTTTTTAGAGTATATATAAAAAAAAGTGGACAGGTAAAAGTTCACTTTTTGATGTGTAGAGAGAGCCATTAATTTAAAAGAGTATATAATTTGAAAAAGGGAAGAGAATATTACAGGTAATATTCTCCAAATTCCAACCTATCTTATGTTGAATAGTTATTTTGATTTCTATTTTTTGGGTTTGGAGTTTGTGGGAGTGTTTATGTGGCAAAAATTAGTTGCTTGTTAAGTGGAAAAACCTAAAGGGTTTTTGATGTGTTGTTGATATTGATAGGTATAAAAGTCTGCTAGTAATTTTGTATTAGCTGTATTTATTAAAAAAAGAAAAAAAGTTGGGTGCATATGTGTGTTTTTTATGTGGCTTTGTAGTATGTGTTTTGCACTTATGGTTTGTTTTGATTGGAGTTTCATAAATTTTATAATTGAGAAGACAGTTTACTATAAGTAGGTTGTCTTGGGATCTGTAAGTTGTATGAGTTTTTATTCTATAATTGATGTGGATTGTATTAGATGATTGTTATTTGTATTTGATAAAAGAATATTGTAAAATTGAATGATATCATCTTTTGTTTATTTAAAATAATAATAATAATAATAGTAATATTATGACATCACTAATTTCTAACTATTATTTTTAAAAGTACTAATATGTGAAAAGATGTTGCATGTGGAATGAAAAATGTTATGGTCTTTCTTATGGTACATAGTGATATCTGAATTGAATGTCAATGTGACATCCTCGTCGCTTTGGCCGAGTGGTTAAGGCGTGTGCCTGCTAAGTACATGGGGTTTCCCCGCGAGAGTTCGAATCTCTCAGGCGACGTTGACTGACTGTTTTGTATGTGACTGAGGCCACTCTTTCTTCTATTCCAATAATTTTGTAATTTATGGTATCTACTCCACTTATATTTCCTTCTTGCCTAATATTTTTTACTTGCCAAATACAAACTAAAAAATTTCAATTTGACCTACCAAACAATTCGTATCAATTTTTGTAGTTTGAATTTTGATACAAATGCGACTTGACTATTAAATAGTCTTTTTTTTTTTTTTATGAGTTATCCTATTTTGTTAGTCTATCATATTTAAATTTTGACGATAAAATATAATTTATCTTTGTACAATATTATTAAATACGAATAATATATGATATTAACTAGATTTGATTTAATCACATTACGTAATGAATAGTGTTCCACGCTATTTTTTTTTTCTTTTAGTTACAATGGAGATGGGGGACGGAAACTGAGCTTGAACTTGGAACATCTTTTTCTTTTTAAGGAGAAGTGATGCCAACTCAATTAAATATTAATGGCTAACATCTGCATTATTTTGTTCTATCATATTAAATCACGTTCCAATGACAATAAATAGAATCAATGTGATTATACTTATGATACGTATCACTTATATAAAGGGTTAAATGCAATTCACCATTCTGTGATATGTAAAATGAGCAAATATCTCGTAGAAAAAAAATAACAAATTATCCTCCTATATTTAAAAAATAAAGCAAATTACCCCTGTCAATAATTTAGATATGGATATAATTTGCTATTATATTTTTTACAAATTTTTTTTTTCTTATTTCTCATACACATGACATAAATTGGATTTTTTCCCCTTATATATATATATTGGACAAGTATAAAAAAAGATACATTTAATTGGCCAATTTGAACCATTCTTATAGTCAACGAAAAGAAGTGTTGGTAGCGGCTACAAATTGAAAATAAAAGCAATGACATTGACCACTTTTGATTCTTTGACCTTTATTATCATTCTATCAAAAATCAAAAGTGATTTATACTATCTAATATTCAATAATATGAAATCCAAAATTCTGTACTACGTTTCCTTCATCTTATTTCACATCTTCTTACATCTAATCAATTATGGGCATGTTTACTTCATTGGACTAGTCGGCATCATTACATCCTACACATTGAAGTAAATGAAAAATAATCTTATTAAATAGGTCTTAATAACATTTTGACTCATTTGAAAATGCAAAATTATACTTTGCTGAAAAAAAAAATTGAAATTATACTAACATCATTTTCAAAAATTTTTTGTTTACACATTATTTTGCTAGGATTTGGATAAAAATACTGACATTAGAAAAAAAGTTTATAAATTTATTCCTCATTTATTTTATACTTGTAAATGAATAAATATAATATATATTATATATAAAGTGAGATTAATCTCATTATATTTTTTTCCTTGTGAGTACAAAATTAATACATGAAAATATCAAATGAGGGCCAAAATTAAAAATTTATATAACATTTTTGCCAATGTCAATGTTTTTGTTCAAATCTTAATAAAAGATGATTATGTGTAAACAATGAATTTTCGAAGAAAATACAAATATAAATTTAAAATTTTATTGAAAAAAAGTATAATTTCACTTTTCAGGAGGAGCATCTAAACATAATTACTCATATTAAATAATCATATCACACATATAATTTCAGTTTAGTCATATTTTTTTATTAATTGCATCTTTAAAGTAAATATGCCCGATAAGTATTTTGTACTTATTATGTAATTATTTATTGTTAGATCAATACAATGCACTTGTTATTTACTAAATTTGAATTTGGTGCAATCAAATTGAAACTAAAACTTTTGAAAATTGGAGCAAATTATTGTTGCTATAAAATAACAACATGGAGTGGAAAAGAGAACTTCTGTCTTATTTCTAAAAGCGTGCAAACGACATTTCTCAATCCCAACTTCACACGCTTTTTACAATGGCGGCACTATATCCGCTTTGATCATCCCAATACTTTGACCAGAGCATCACCCCGCCATATTTCCTCGATCTTCGGATCACCGGAAGAATCTGCCCTGTCAGCACCTCCGGCGGGATGAAACCACTTCCGGCGGCCTGAGGTGCTGCCGGCAGGCCCAGGAATATCTTTCCAGCATTGACGGAAGTCGTCCAACGTATCCATGAATTCTCCAAATTATCCGTATTCCCTGAAGTGTACTGGCATGGAGGGTTATTGTAGAACTGAACCCAAACATAATCAAACAGGCTGGTATTCAGCGCCGCCCCCAATAACCGATCGGGAAACGGGCACTGCGGTGCACCTGTCACATACACTCTTCTCCCATTCCTGCTGTACGATTTCAAAAATCTTACGAGATCGTCGTAGTATAGCGACGATCCCAGCTCGATATCCAAGTCGATGCCGTCCAAAACGGCGTCTCCGAGAGGCCGGGTGGCGGAGGCGTCGCCTCCGCCAAGAAAATTGTTCCATAAATAAACGGACAAACTTTGGGCGTCTTCTCTGGAGGAGAGAGAATAGTTTCCGACGCCGCCGCCGATGGAGATCATGACCTTGATGCCACGACGCTGGCAGGCGCGGATTTCATCGCTGAAGACGCGGCAGGAGTTGGTGGCGGGATTGCAGTGGCCAGCGAGGTTGAGCTCGGGGATCTGGCCGCCGCCGAATTTGTAGAGGAAGGCTATGTTAACGTAGGAAAATCTGGCAGTGGAGCAGGTGTCAGCGAGGGTGCCCTCGTTGCCATTTTGACCCCAGTAGACGGCGATGCCGCCTTGACGGGCAGAGGCGGCGAGGAGGAAGCTTTGGAGGAGGAGGAGGAGAGGAGCAATGAGTTGACGTTTAATTTCCATTATTGGTGTGTAATAAATTAGTAAGAGTGGGTTTTCGGGGGGAAGAATTTGAGTGTTATTTATACAAGTGAATTTGAAAGTAGTAATACTTAGGATATTGAGGGATTTAAGAAGAAAAGAAAAAAAGAAGTAAAATAAGGTTGTATTAAATTATGAATGCAAAATTGAATAATAATGGTAATGCAGAGTGCAGGCGGAATGGGAATTAGAATATTTTGACTAGAAATGGCGTGAGTTGAAGTCAATGAAGCAATAAGCGTAGACTTTTTGTTTTGGTGAAGAGAAAACTAGACATGAAAGGTGCAATTAAGAACGTGGATTGACTCATTCAGCAAAGCTGCTACATTTATTTCATACTTGAACATGAGAAGAATGCTCAATAAATACATGTCTTACTACAAGAACTGAAAAGAAAAGCACTAAAATAAAGAATGAGTCATACAACAACTTTCTCTAAGTTAAGAATTTGAATACGTCGTGTTCAGACAAGGTAGATAAGATGTACATAGAAAGTTTTCAAACCAAATGCCTTTTCACCAACTTCTTTCTAAATTTGTTTAACTACACTGTTATTTTCTTTAAGAAGATCCAGTAGCAAACACCATCAATTATGCCCATCAATGTGTCTCTCATCACTTATCAGTCGTCCTGAAACAAAGCCTTGGAAACAGAGTATGAAGAGCTCACAAGATCCTTACGTGCTTTATCGCCTGAGCAAGCACGTTTATTTCCCGTCATTGGGGTCTCGCATACCACACTATAAGTAGGTGTTTGCCTATCCTTCCCTTTTGATTTGTTTGGGAGAGAATCAAGCTTACCTTTCAGTGCCTTGGGTTGCTTTGGGGCCCAAACTCTTTGCAAATCTCGGGCCTTGCTTATGAATGGGGCAAATCTTCTGGCCCTCTCCCTCCTCTCACGAGCTTCATTTAGGATTCGGGTGTGCTCATCTTTTCCTATATCTTGTGGACTTTCGCAATGATTGGCAAGAGGCTGAGAGGAGTTTCCTTCAGTTGAGAATGATAGGTGAATGCTGTTGGCTTCAGTCTTCTCATTTCTATCATACTTATCCTTCCATGATTGATTGCTATCCTCACTGTTAAACAGGAGACTTGGAGTCTCATCATCAACATCACCAAATGGCAGCAAATCCATTTCTGTGTATATCTTTTTCACAAAATCTTCAAGCTCATCTGCATACCTGGACAAATCTTGTGTTAGAACATTCAACGTTGACGCAGAGCGCACTGCAATCATGCCAGAAAGTTGATGGTGTTTCTGTGACAACTATTTCCTCAAATTTTCTTGAATACGATAAGGAAAGGTAGAACGAAAATTCAAAAGCTTCTCAATAAAAAACAACAGTGTTAGAAACATTATTAATTTGAAGTGAGTGTTTACCTTGCTCTGATAGTTCGTTCAACATAATCGTATAGGCTAATATGACCATGAATTCCTCCTGCCACAAGGTACTGAATGATCTCTAAAAGGGAACATATCTGCTTCAGCAGCTTCTGTTTTCTAGATTCCCCCATCATTTCTGAAGCAGCTGATCGCAGAATCTCTATCCGAAGTAAAATCTGTAACTCGTATCTTGTGCAAATTTAAGGAAATACATGAAAATAATAGGAAATGTAAATTCAACTATGTATACCTATCTGACACAGGAAACTAAAGTGAGGTATAAGGATACTCTCTGACTATATTTTCTGATGATGAACACTGATCAGAATCCTGGTGCATCTTCTTCATTTCTTTGGGTGCCTTTAGTAGAAGTTCAATTAATTTGCTACCAACAGCTTCCTTAGAAGAATCATCTAAATTTCTCATTGGTTGTTGACCTTCAGAACTATTTTCATCACAATTATGATGCAACCAATGAATGGATGATTTGACAACTCGCTCTGCCAGATTCTTCAAGTCCATTCCTGATTCCAAACTATGTTGGATCCTCTTGGAGAGACTGTTGAAAAAGGTTTCTGAAGTCTCTGGTTTTAAAACAGGACTAGCTCCCTCCTTTGCTGGAGATGGCTCAGACAAGAATGCATTACAAGCAGATAGTTCCTCTATCGACTTGGATCCCGGCAATGTTGTTAAGCAATATGGATCAAGTTTCGTAATTTGTTTCATCCAGCATTTAAGGAATTTTAGCTTCTTAGATTTTTCAGAATGTCTGGCAATGTAAAGCTCAAACAAGTCAATATCAGATCCTTCAAAGGCTGCCTTGTAAAAGGAATTCCATGTCATCTCCTGATACAGACGCCTTAAGCTTTTTTTCCTTTTCCCATCTCCACGTGGTTCACAATTATCAGAGGTTGAGGTATCAGTTTGGGAACCCAAACACCTGTTTGAGTTGCTCATGTCCTCATCACAAGTATCACGAGTTTTATTCTCTATCTTGGGCAATTTAGATCCACTTTTACCTCTACTTGACACATGATCAGCATCCAAGATGCAGATGAGAGCCAAATGAGTTGTGAAAGGCTTCAGAATACCCATAAATATATCTCTGTTGCTACTCGAGAGGGACACCAAGGCCCAGTACCCCTTTGTATGAAGAAAACTTAGAAACATTTGCCAGGTGGGTGGCTGACTTCTAGAAGTGACTCCACCCATTTCTCCATGCAGCATTTCCAGAACCCTGTCCGCAAAAAAGTCAACACCACTGTTCTTTTTGTTTTTCCTCTGCTCCAGGAAGCACTCCCGCACTAGAACAATCTCGGACGAGCCTCCAATCCTCTCACAGTCGTCGTATCTATGAACACTCTTGACATGTACTTTCATATTTTCTTTAGCTAGACGAATCCAAAATGCATCTTGACCGTGAAAACTCTGTGAATCTCTAGATTCAGCGGCATTCAGAATATCATCAGTTCTATTACTACAAGGCAAACTCTTCAAGTTTACAAACTCAAGATCGCAGCACTTGCATTCTAATGGCATCCCATTCACATCCAATATCTCAAGGCTCAATTCTCCACTATAAGTTTTCTTATTCAAGCCCCCGAAATCCATAAAGCCAACTGACACCCCAATTTTTGGATAGATCAACCCAAAAGGTAACAAAGCTGAACCTAAAACAATCAATTCACTAGAACAGAATCCCCATCCGATTTTCCTAATGCCATCCTTCAAGATGACTAGATTGTTCTCACGTTCATTTTTCTTCTCATAAACCCCTTCAAATTTCAGTTCCTCAATCTTAACATCAATCCAACACAGATGAATATCCCTAATAACAAATGCCTCCTTCACAACACAAAACACCTCATCAAACTCACGCAACTCCCAAAAATCAACCGAACAACTAACTGATTGACCAATCGCAGAAAGCAAAATAACCAAATTAGAAGGAACTTTTACAAAATCGCCATCATTACAATCATCCTCACCTAACAGATTGTCCTTCTCAGTCTCCCACGAGTAGTCGTGAATTAACTGAAGCAACGAGCTCACGGCATTCGAAGCACGCGCAGAGCATGGTGAATTCGGCAAATCAATGATGGTAGAAATAGAATCGAAAGTGATGGAGAGGGAAGCCAAGGTTTGGGCGGGAAGATTGAAGGAGAGTGATGGGGTAGATAGGTGGCGCGGGAGAACAGCGTCGGAGCGGAGGGGAGAGAGGGAGGAGAAGAAGAGCTTGTAAGCAGATAGGGAGGCAGAGAGCGGAGCGAATTGTAGCAGACGAGCTGCTACGGAAGTGACGGCGCGGAGGTAGGCGGTAGGGTTTTGGAGGGTGAGAAGTGGGTGGAGATCTATGAGGAGGACTAAGCGTTGGGTTTTGGAGAAGTTTACCGGTGGTAGATTTGCCGGAGTCATTGGTAGAAGCTTTTTGGTGGTGGTGGGGCTAATGTGCGCGGGATGTTTGTTGTTTCGGCATGGAAGGTTAATGTGCTTTGGAGGAAATAGGAGAAATTGGACGGATCGGAAAGAAGAGGCGAATTGCTAAAATGAGCCGAGGGGATCAGGCTATGGGGTTTGAGTGGGAAAATGCGGAAAAAACAGGCGGGCGAAATTTTAAATTGCTTTGAAAAGCGCGTTTCCTCCTAAAATCGTTACATCATTGTAGAGTTCGGGGAAAGAGAGCACGTGATGAAAAGGTAGTCACGTGACGAACGGGCACTGCGAAAGTGGATATCAGCGACGTCGTATTGAACCCTATCTTCATCTTCTCCAATTTTCTCTGCATGAAGACTGAACTCTGAACACTATCGACTCTGTATATTCTTGCAGCGAAGGGGATCATTGGAAAAGACGAGAATGCCCACCATGTCTACCTTCAGATTCTCAATTCTTGCACCTCCACCACTTTCAGTTCCAAGATTGTTTCCCCCCAGAAGCCCGTCAATTTCCAGGAAATTCCCACCTCGCCCACATCTTTTCTCCTCAGTTGCCAGCTCAAGAAGGACATTTTTCCACTCAAAGTCATCTGAAGAAGAATCGGATGTCTCGGAAGCAGAGGATGAATGGCTGCAGAAATTACCAGAAAAAAAGAAGGCTTTGTATTCTCACAGTTTGCCGTGTGTTGAAGCATGGCTGAAGAGTCTAGGATTTCATCAGAGTAGAGATGATAGAGCTGTCTGGTTTGTGGAGAATCCTGATTGGCATGCACAGCTTTCACTTGATGTCACTGATTTGTACATAAGGTTTGCGCTTTTATGGATTGAATATTTCCATTTTCTGCGTCTTGTCTTTCAAGATTGTGTGTTATGTGATTGAATTTGGTGGTGGTTGTTTTACTTCTCGTTTTAGTTAGTTAAGTTTTATGATGGGATTGGAGGTAGCTTAGCTTGGAAATTTGATCTTTGCTTTCTCCCAAGAAAAGATCTTTACAATTCTTCAGAGATGATATTGCCACTGGCAATAAGTCTATCGTCTTTCATTTTGCCCCTCAGTATCTCTAGTAGACAAGACCAGAATTTCAGGAGTTTTTCCCAGAACTTTCAAAAAAATTCAAGCTTACTATCATGACAGCTTCTATAAAATATCACTACTCGTTTGATGAAAGTATGCTGTAGTACCTTAGTGTAAGATGTAAAATTTCCAATGATCTTCTCTCGAAAATTGCTTCAAGACATTTCGGATGAGAGAGTTATGCTGGTCTTCTATTGGGCATTCTTGCTGTAAGCTTTGAGTAAGAAGATGGGATTCATATATTTGCAGCACTGAGTTTAATTCATTCATAACTCTCCAGCTTCACTTCTTGAGATTCAGAATCCAGTGATATGTCTCGTTCTTAATTATAGTCTGTGGTCTGAGAAATCCTCAAGCAATCAGTGCAAGATGTTCTTTTTTCCCACAACTCATTTGAAGGATCTTCCATCAGATTATGTTGTCAGTTGCAAGATCATCTGTAGTACTAATTGGTCTTGAGGTAGTATTTGGGACATGCTTTTTAGTACCATTTCTAAGCACAGCGAGTAGTTTACGTTTAGCCTTTAGATTCTTGCTTGATATCTCACTGTGATGGGCTGTCTTCCAATGTTCTTATTCAAATATCCGTTTATCCTTTCTTGATTTTAGTTATCTTTTGCGCTAACGACTGTAGGTATCTGAAGAATGGACCAGGAAATCTTGAGAAAGATGTTGAAAGGAGATTTAGTTACGCCCTAAGTAGAGAAGATATCGAAAATGCCATACTCGGAGGACCATGAGGTTGATAACCCATTAGTTTGTGTGGTTTCTTTTAACCGACCTCCCACAAAATTATTCTCCTACAAGACTTTGAGTGGGGTCTGCGTTGCCACCTGAATCACCCTCTCGTTGAAGTTGTCAGTTTATCACCACATAACTAATAGTATAATATTGAAGGGAGGAAATATTAATATGAGTAGAACTTTATTTTCTGTGTGTTGCCATTTTGCATTTGGTTCTTGCTGAAATTGAACTTCTGTGAATGGTCTGAGAACTCGTGCACCTACTGTCATGGAAGTTCTGGAAACCACAACTGAAAAACCAGCAGAATTGTAAACAGGAAAAATCTCACTTCATGCTGGTAGATTCTCTTGGACTTTTCCAAATTCACTTGCAATGAATTGTATTATCAAAGTTGGATCACTCAGATTTTTCAGTAGAGCTTTAGCCTGTAATCTGTTGGCAATTTAGTTTGGTAGTCCGATAGAATAGACGATGCTATTTTGGTGGAAAATGCTATTCTGTTACGTGTATGGTTCTTAATTATCTTGAAATAGCAAGCAGTATATTCTGTAAGGCTCTAGATAGAGATGGCACCATAATGAACAAGTTCATTTCATAAAACTGAAGCTATACAAGATCAGCAACATTGTTACATGTTAGGACTTCAAATACATTCCTTGATTTATTACAAAACCTGGACATCGACTCTTTTGTCATCTCTCCTACCTGTTCTCCTACCAGGTTGGATGTAGGAACATAGGCAGAAAGCATTTGCCTACCATCCGGTGAGGTTGGCTGAGCTGACGGAGTCCCTTCATCTAAAGTTAAGAGTGCAAACATTACATAAGATATTGCAGTGTCACTTATTTTGGTTCTGCGGAATGATGATGAGACCAATATTCCTGGACAAGCTGCCCAAACAATGAATCTTGTCTCTTCATTAGCTTCATTGGTTCATCAAATTCCACCAGTTTCCCTGTTTAACAAATAACATTAAACGGAAGACAGATGTAACTGAGAAATGGTGAACAGATGAAGAAGTAACAAACACTCACCATCACTAATGGCTAGAACCATTGTAGAATCCATCACTGTTGGTATTCTATGAGCCACAGTGATCACAGTGCAATCCGCAAATTCTGTCCTGATTGTCTTCTGCAAGATCATGTCGGTCGTATTGTCAATTGATGCAGTTGCTTCGTCTAGCACCAAGATCTTACTTCTCCTTAATAAAGCACGACCCAGACAGAACAATTGCCGCTGCCCCATGCTCCAGTTTGATCCATCTTCCACAACTGTGATCACATAGGTTTTGTTTGTTTGGTCATGACCAGAATATTGACTACTTACTAACAAAGTTTTGAGAAGCTTACCAGGTGAATCTAAGCCACCTTCTTTCTCCTGCACAGCCTCTTTGAGCTGACACTTTCCTAGAACCTTAAGATTCAAACCAAGAGAAGACAGATATTTCCAAGGAACTATTAATACAAAACCATAATTTCAATAAATGGGACAGCACCAAAACAATTTTAAAGCAATCAAATATTTACCTCCCATATTTCCTCATCAGTATGTTGACCTAATGGATTCAAATTGTATCTCACAGATCCAGTGAAAAGAGTCGGGTCTTGAGGTATGATTCCGAAACGCGACCTCAAATCATGAAGCCCGATTTTTGAGATGTCAATTCCATCCACAACAATCTTTCCTCCCGCAGGTTCTACCAGACGAAACAAGGCACCGATAAGAGTAGTCTTCCCACTGCCTGTTCGACCAACAATGCCAATTTTCTGTCCTCCTTCAAATATGCAACTTATCCCTCGTAAAACAAGTGGTGCATCTGGTCTATATTTGATCTGTTTCAATTAAGACTGACTTAGTATTATTGCAACTTTTTTCTTAGACAAAGAACCAATGCAAGAAAATGTTACCTGTAAGTCCTGAATCTCTACTTTACCCTCAGTTGGCCAGCTAACAGGGGGACGATTATCGTTTATCACTTCAGGTGCCTCACTAGGTATGTGCATATACTGGTCGAGTCTTTCTACAGAAATGATGTAGTTTGCCAACATGCACTGGTTATTAATGGAGAACACAAGGGACATATTCAGCGAGAGACCATAGGACAAAGCCATTCCGATGAATCCTGCAACAAGAATTGAAGATGGGAACTCTTCATGTAAATATGTGTCAAGATTATAACAATACAAAATGATTTATCATGAGTTAGTATTATCACGTACCAGAGCTAAAAGTTCCAGGAGGGAGTAAAACCATGCAGAGGCCTGCAAAGGCAAGAACGGTTGCACTAAGGGTTTCAAGCCTTTGGATCAACCACTCATTTGCTGAGAAATAGTGGAAGAAAGGACTGCCGTTTGTGTCGATCAGTTCAAGATTCTTGGCAAAAAACCGGTCTTCCTCTTTAAATGCTCGAATTGTAATGACTCCGGCTACAGATTCAGCAAGATGGTTTGCTACAAAAGATTTTGTGGTACCATTAATCCGCATCAACTCTTTAGCAGACGAGTAGTAGTACTTCTGCAGATGTGGGGGAATTCGCATCAGATTGTTAGCCCAATATTTACAAAATATTAAATAATGGAATGAGTATTCAATAATGAAAACAAACAATCACCTGTAAGCGAATAGCTAGACAGATCATTGGCACAGACACGAATAAAACTTGCCATGTGATAACAGCCAAAACTGCAAGGTTAGCATAGCAATTTGTGGTTGATCCAACAGTGAATACCAAGTTGAAGGGGACATCTAGATCAACGATACTCAAATCAGAGGAGACCTGTCGGAATAGCAATCATATGCAGACCCTTTAGTTCCGTAACTATCTTATTGTCATAAAATGTAAACTTTGATCCCCAGGTGGCAGAAAGATTTACCCGGCTTAGTATTCTTCCCAAAGGTGTAGAGTCATAAAATGACATTGGTGCACGAAACAAAGAAATCAGAAGCTGTGAAAATAATGCTCTGGATGACTTCATGCCCATGACGACGGTGGATAGCGTTCTAGTGAGCAAAAACAGAGATGACACAACTCCAATCAGCAAGTACACGATAATCAATCTCAACGTGTTCATATGTGGATCGTCAACATTTGCTGCCATCCAAGAGTTCTGTATTATCTGACCAATGACAAATGTTAAGTGACAGAGAGCAGCCACAGCGAACACCAAAAAGCCTCTATTGTTCTGCTTTAAATACAGAATATAGGGCTTAAATCCAGTGTCACCAACTTCCCTCTCTTCTTTCTTTATCAACTGATCAACTCCAGTTGCTTTAGCTTTCTTCTCTGCATAAGTCTTGTGAATCTCTTTTGAAGGAGCCTCACACTTTAGAGATGCAGTTACTTCTGAAAGCCGCTCCGCACCAGCAGTCTCTTTGTGTGCATGAACAAGATTCTGAAATTCTTGGCTTTTGTCCAGCAACTGAGTATAAGGAGCAGCATGCAAAATCTCCCCATCTGACATCAACTGTTCAAAAAATTCTGCTTACTTATCTTTCTCGTCACTGATTAGAAATTATAATCATTATCATTATACAAATGGAACGAGGAAGAAGAATAAGAGTTGCAACATATATTAAATTAATTTAGATAAATTCTACCATTTTAATAAGTAATAATTGCATTAATTAAGCTAACATCAGGATGAACTGATAATTTAACCAAGAAACTTAGAAATGAATGAAATGCCTCAGCACAAAAACTCACCAAAACAGAATCAAATGCAGGAAGAAAATCAACTTGATGAGTGACCAGTAAGACAGTCTTCACTGAAAGGGCTCCCATGACATAGTCCTGCAAAGTTTCCCATCAGATTGTAACTTATGATAAGGGAAAGGTCAGCTTATAACTTAAAATGATAATACTAACATTAAACAGGCTCGTGGCAGTGTGGGCGTCAACAGCACTAAAAGGATCATCCAAGAGATATATATCAGCATCCTTATACAGAGCACGAGCAAGCTGGATTCGTTGCTTTTGACCACCACTAAGGTTAACTCCTCTTTCTCCTATCTCAGTGAGATCGCCATAGGGTAGCAGCTCAAGGTCCTTTACTAGTGAACACCTCTCTAATGTATCTTGATACCTCTCGTTGTCCAAGGCAGAACCGAAGAGAATGTTATCTCGAATGCTTCCCGTCTGAATCCATGCTGATTGTGAGACATAGGCTATAGTCCCATGAACTTGAACCTGGAAAATATATTAGACCAAACAAGAATTGTTTATGTGGTACTGCAAGCTGGTGAAAATTATTTAACTATCAAATGAATGAAAACAAAGGCAAGTGACTCACAGTTCCTTCGGTTATTGGAACCTCTCCAAGAATTGCTGCAAGAAGGGTAGATTTGCCCGAACCCACTTCTCCACAAATAGCAATCTTGTCACCTTTTTGAACTGTCAAACTGAAGTTTCGAAGTGTGGGCTTCAGTGGATTCTCATCCCATGACAGATTGGCGGACTTGAAAGCAACACTTAGATTTGCATCATCTATTTCCGACTTTTTCACTCGGACATTTGCAGTTTCGAGCTCAGGTGCCTCAAGAAACTTCACTATCCTGGCAAATGCAACTTTAGCCTGAATAAACACTCCAATAACATCAGGAATGCTCCTAACAGGATCCTGAACCAGCCGCAAGGTTGCTACAAACGTGAAGACATTGCTAGAAGACAGTGGAACTCCAAGAAAATAGCAGGCGCCAAAAGTAGCTGCAGAGACTAATACAGGGGAAGACCAGAATAGGAATGAATTGTATGCTTTACGCAGTTGAACAGCTTTCAACCATTTATCTTCGATTTTCCTCAAACTTTCTATGACATGCCTGAAATGAGTTTCCCATGCATATAACTTCAACACCTTCATGTTCACAAGAGCCTCTGTCATAGCCTTCAACCTTTCATCTTGTGCCACCATGAGTTTGGATTGGAACTTATGTTGTAATTTAGCAAGGGGCATATTGCAAACGACAGTGAGAACTATAACTATCATGGCTGCAATTGTTGCGAGCCCGACAGCTTGGAAGAGAATAATGATTGCAAAACAGAGTTGGACGCTAGTTGTCCATATCTGGTGGAACCAGAACGGAAATTCACCAATACGGTAAGCATCTACTGTAACATAATTCATTATTTCACCGCTTGAATGAATCAGTTTAGCAGCATTCGATAATCTTAGTTGCTTCCAGTAAATGGCGGCTGTGAGTAGTGACCTTACCTTCAGACCAATTAATCGACATCTAAAGTACCACTGTCGTTGAGATACTGATTCCAGGATCTTTGTAAGGAAAAGTGTTAAAACCAGTATATATTTCTCATATGGGGAACTCTCTTGTCCTTCTGCAACCTTAATGAAGGCTTTGAGCAGCAAGGGACCAGCAGAAATAGTAATTACTTTCAGTAGAGCAAAGAACCCCGAGATGAAGATTTCTTTCCAGTGGCATAAGAGAATGGTTGTTAAGATTGAGGGCTGGGCTGATGGATCAGATTGTTTCCGTCTGTTATATATCTCTGCATATTGCAAGTAGCAAGACTCTGCTTTATCATCCTCACGCAAGTTGGGTATATCTTCATCCTCAAGAGTTTTCTCCTTTCCCCTTTTCATCAATGGATTCAACCACCAAAATGTAAATTTACTCAAACAACTTGCTTTTGCAAATGGAGTCATAATTCCGACAGAAGCAGTTTTACTGCTGCCGTTGTCAGTGCTGAGCAATGGATCATAAATATCATTTTCATCATCACCTCCATATCTGAAACCTTTGTAAGTACACAATATCAATAAACTCGATCCCACAAACCACAATACATCTAAGACTATCTTAATTGTCATCTCTTTTACAAGAATCGCGGTAAAAAGTGATAAACTGCAAGAAAGTCCAGCAGAGAGGAAGGCAAGAATCGATAACAGCCTCAAAGGAGCTCTTGGAAACTGCTGTCCCCTGAGGCTCACAGTTAATCCGAGCAACAACCAGATTAACCCATGAAGAATGAATAGCATCCACCAATGCAGAGGTAGATAAGCTTGAGTTCTTCTCAATTTCTCTTCTAAAATCCAGACTCCGAGAGCAAAATAAACAAATCCCAGAAAACCGTTATAAAGAGCTGACACCAGCTGCAAACTTGAAATTTTGCATAAAGATGCAGCCATATGTGAAGACTTGAATGATGTCTTGGAGAATATAGTGAAGAAGAACATGATCAGGAGCAGGACATCGAAACAAATTATTAAGGCATGATTGATGCATGAAGAAGGGCGGGTTAGAAAGATCAAATCAGCACGACACCCATTCTCCAGGCCGTCTGAACAATTGGTTTCCCCACAAAACAAAGTCCATAGACTCCCCATAACTCCTTAGTTTCTACACCTCTTGATCTCTGGAAAATTCATACAAAAAAAAACAATTAACATAGACAAGTGAGAAGTAAATCACCAACATGTCAAAAAGTTAAATCATCAACAAAAGAACTAGTGAACATTCTCTATACATGAAGATCCTCAAAACGAGAAATAATAATTTTGTTTGGCAATTAACATAAACTTCTAAAGACCCTTGATTCACACCAAAAATGGGGGAGGAGAAAAGGAGATATGAAATCATCGTACAGAGATTTGCTATGGGACAAGAAGTAAGTATGCTCGCTTCACACTGACATTCACATGACATGACATGAGAGTGCACCAAAACATTCATTACGGAAAATTAAGAAAGACTTGATCCTACTTTATTTGACTGCAAAACTCTCACCAATTACAGAATTACAGAAGTACTGTATCTAATCAGTTGGTGCAGCCACACAGTTCAAGAGTAGTTGCAACATTCTTCATCAATTAATAGTAAACAGGTAAGGAATATTAATGAGTTGTAATTGCATTCAGAAGGAACAAAAATTACTATTAAAAAAAAAAACAAGAGTGTATTCAGTGAATATAAAAACAAATATATATACATAAGCCCATTTCCAGATTTGAGCACCACAGCTGTTTGACACATGCAGAAAGACGACAGCATCCCAGACAAACACAATACGAAACAAACACGCAAACTTCGGGGAAATGATTAACTAAGAAATGACTTGTTTTCTCGTAGAAAAATACTCCTACATCAACGTTCAAGATCAATGAATAAACAATAGGAATACAAGAGAATAAAGAATCCAAGAGGGCAATACAATACTAGCCTGACAAAGCCCACAACCCTGCGGTCTGTTGCCAAGGTGTATTAATTTGCTCCTTCCCAAGTGAAAAACAAAATATAATCATATATATGAACCAAGAATCAAATATAAACACATGTTCTTCACAGTTCGCACGAGAGATACAGAGAGAGAGAAATCAAGAATCCAAGAATTTATACTTGCTTAGAAAGGTTGCTGAGTAGATCAGAGGGGGTTCAAGAATTCAAGAGATACGGGAGCATTTTTATGATCACGGCCCCAATGACGTACAGAAACACATCACTGTGTGCTGTCAGTGTATAGATACATTTAGATATAATATATATGTGTGTGTTGTTGGAATTTTGGGACTGAAGAATAATTGGCGTCATGGCTCACGTTTCGCACGGGAGGAGGAGGACAAGTGTCAAGTGTTCAACCAGCTTTCCATACTTCTCTTCCCTCGCTCACCCTCCTTTCGGCTGGGAACAAAACAAGCATTTCCTTTAACAGAAATCTCATAGTCTCATTCTTTCATATTTTAGTATGGGGTTTCATATTTTAGTATGGGGTGAGAGCAATTTATCCCATGACATATTAAAATGAACACATTATTTTTTTATAAAAGAAATATAATAATTTATTTTTTATATTTTTTAAAATGAAGCAATTTAACTCCTTATACAGGGAGTAGATTGCTTCATTTTAAAAATTATAGGGGAGTACATTGTTATATTTTAAAAAATATAGAAAGGTAAATCGTTATTTATTTTTTCATAAAGGGATAATTTGCTCGTTTGACAATATCACAAGAAGGTTGCTTGCATTTTTCCCTTTAAATATATTTAACAAAAAGCAAGTTGCCGTTGAGACTTACATGATTGGTAACGTCGAGATCCTACGATAAAAAAGTTGTGAATTTGAATTCTACAAAAATTAATATACGTATTTTTTTATTTATTTGTCTCGTTTAAATGTATTAATTGATTCAATTATTTTAAATTTAATTGTTGAATGATGTAAAACGCAATCTTATATTTCTATTTAAATTGATTTACGTTATTTTTCAAAGATAGCAATACCCGAATTCTATTGAGAACAATATCGTTTTGCAACCAAATACAAACAAAAAATAGCATTCAATTGTCACCCTCAACATCTAGTTTTCATGAATGATGGTTATTTTTCAAGAAACAACTCCCTTTAAAATGACCACAAATTAAGTGATCAGATTTGAAAGTGGTGATTATATATTTTTATAGGCATTCTTGGAAAGAAAACCTAATCATATTCGTTTTATTAAACACGACATTTAATGTTCCTATCTATGTTCAATAAAATTTAAATTCGTAATATTTAAATAAAAAAATAAAAATTTAATCACTAGAACCACTATGCTAATTGTGAAAAGTATATATATATTTATTACGAGAAAGAAAGGTAAGAAAAGCTTAAAGGAATTTAGGGATTTGGGATTATTAAGGCATTGTTACGTCAATTATGATTTCTCGTACTTTGGTGTAATCGATCATGCTGTCGATGCCTATGAATGCGACAATAGTTGACATGACAAGAATGTTTTCCCTTCACAAATTTATATCAAGATGGTGGTCAAGATGTTACTGTACACAAAATCAAATCAACATTTCACTTCTTGATGGAGATAGGGTTTCAAGATATCTGAGCCACAAGTTTCTTTTTTTTTTTTTTTTAATAAAAGCAATCCATTTATTATTTTTGAATGAATTGATTATAATGATTAATATCAAATAATTATATTTAACATAATCAATAATTATAATAATCATATATTAATCATCAGTATCAGATAACTACATATAATCAACAACTACTCAACACCTTTTATTAAAGTCAAATGACATCACACACGTTGGTGGAGTTCCAACCTGATCTTAAAGTCATGAGATCTCAATTTCACCAATTAAACTAGACTTCATTAGCATTAGCTCCTTACTCACACATACCCAAACTATATGTAGCATACATTTATTTGTTCGTACTTGTCTTTTTTTAAAAAAATAAATCAGCAATAAATTTATCATAAATTTCAATTATCAACATTAAATATATGTTAGTTATGAATATTAAATATGTATCACTAACCAATAACAAACCAAAAACTATATTAAAGTAAATTAATGTCTATATACTAGTGAACTCAAATCTATAATTTTTTTATTATGAAGCCGTAACTTCGTTAATTAAATTAAACATCATTGGCGAATGTATATTTTTAAATGCAAACGAAGAACTGGTCCTATTAGAAGAGATCACGTCAAGTAAATATTTTCGTCAATTATTTTTGTCTTGTTTCTTCTTGTTTTTATCTAAATTTTCTTCTCTGCTCTTTCTTATTTTAGTTTTTTATATTTTCATTCTCTCCTATCAATTATAATTCTTCTTAATTTCAAATATGACAAAATACAATATTTAACTATAGTTAATTATCATGGTTAAAAATAAAACAATCGTAGTTATTAACCACGATCATGTACCGGTTCTTGGCTGTGGTATCTACGACTAAAACATCTATCATGACTAAAAGTCATGGCAAGTATATCTATCATGATTCTTAGCCATGACACATAATTTTTCTTTACGGAAAATTTTTATTTTTGTATCAATTTTATTTAACTATGGTTAATAAATTTTAATTTATAATTATTAAAATTATAGCTAATAATTATTTATTTTTTCTCATGTATATCATTTCATTTTAATTCTTTCATTAAAATTGAATATGGCGTACGTCATTGCTCACGTCTCTCACAATAGCAAAGTGTTTTTTATACTTAGTTGGCTCTACGAAAATCACAAGGACCCCTTCCTTCTCTCTCGGAAAATAACAAAATTTGGTTTTGGCTTTTCATATGTTATTTATATAAGAAAAATTACATATTTTGGATAAAACACAAAAAGAAATTTGTAGTGATTTCGTCATGACGAAAAAGACCCTTACAGATATACACAACATATATTGTAATAATATTTTTTGAGTTAGGTCAAAATACACAAACATTTCTTATCAATTGTAAAATTACAGGTATAGAGATGATAGTATAACGTAAGTAAAATGGTATTTATATAAGTTTTTACTTCTGAATAGAGGTGTAGATGCCGTTAAAACTACAAATATATTTTATAATTTTATAAAAGTTATAGAATATTTGTGAATTTAGACTTAATTTTAAAGAAGGTCAATTCAATCTATTCATACATATATATATATATATATTAATAATTGATGTGAATTGCATGATTATTACTGTGATCCAGTGTCCACGTGAAATCACTAAAGCAAAAGTTGGAAAGCATAAATGTAATCATTGCAGTAGTATGAATTGTCAATTACTGGGTTCGGTGCTGTGTGAGTTGACGCTATCTCAAGAGTTTTCCAGGAAAAATAAATTGGACTTTTTTTGTTTTAATAATTAAATATATAGGATTTTTACCTAATGCAAATAATTAGTATTTTGAGTTACACTTAGATCGCTCTAAAACTATTAAATTATATTTTATTTCATTTTTTTTTAAAATTATATTATGGTCCCTCTAAATTTTTTTTATTTATATCTTAGTTTCTTTCGTTAGAATTTGAACTAAAAATACTGGCGCAAGTAAAGAAAATATATAAATTTTTAATTTTGTCCCTTATTTAACATTACATATAATTTTATACTTATAAAGTGATAAATATAATATATATATATATGAAGTGAGGTTAACATCATTACTTTTTTCTTTTTACAAGTATAAAATTATTACATAAAAATATTAAATGGTGGGTAAAATTAAAAATTTATACAATATTTTTGCTGACGTCAATATTTTTTGTCCAAATTCTAAATAAGATAGTCTGTTGGAAACAGTGATTTTTGGAGGAGGAGTTTTAAAACTTTTTTTGAAGAAAAGTGCAAGTTCACTTTTTTAGAAGAGATTTAAGTGTAATTAACCGATAATTAATTTTTAATAAACTGTCTTCCCCTTTGTTTTTTTAATAAAAATTGCACTTGGTAGATACTCTGACTTACATACATAGATTTGCTTTTATATTTAAAAAAAAATAAAAAATATGCAATTATAAAATCTCAGTCGATATAGATACGATGATCTAATATTTTATGATTTAGTACGCAATCGCTAGCTTCGCTTTCTAATTCAATAAATTGTAAACATGATGATCTATTGTGTATTTTATTTAATATATGATTATCATAAATATATAATCTATGTTTTAGGAATTAATTTTAATAAAGATGATGTGAGTTTTATTCCTTTTTTATTCAATTATTGATATATTCCCCGATTGAATAATTTGGTGGGTGGTCCATCTCAAAATCAACAAACTGTTCAAGTTGCCTTAAATTGACCCTACACACACACACACATATAGTCATCTTTTCTTCATTTAAGAAACAAATAAAAAAAAAATGTAGCAAAATGTCAAAAGTATTTCAAAGGAAAAACAATAATTATGATGTGTTAGTTTTAATCTTTAGTCCAAATTTACCTGTACGTGCACTCAATTAACTTATTACTGACTTATTATAGATTAAAATAATATTTTTTAGCCAAACTGTCCTTATAAATCTCCACACGCTAATACATCTAATGAGGTATAGCTTCATTCTTATAAGGTTAGTTTGATAACAATAAATAAATAAAAATTACTTGCAATAATAAGTTAATACTAAGCCAATTGGGATAAATATAAATTTTTATTTAATTTTTTTGCTAATGTCATTATATTCGGTTAATTTTAACTAATGCCCATATATATTTACTAGACAAAAATAATGCCAGTGGTATTAGATATAACTTCATAAATCATAAAAAATTTATGGGGTAAATTGCAATCTACTCCCTGTGTTATGAGAAATAGTCAAACAACCTTCTTATGAAAAATAAAATAGCAATTTATCCTCATATTTTTTAAAATGCTGCAATTTACTCTCTATATTTTTAAAATTAACGCATTTACCTCCTTAGACATGGAGGTAAATTGCTTCATAATTTGCTTATTTTTAATATTATAAGAGGTTAAATTGCATTAAATCCAAGATTTATATATAATTATACTAAACTTTAAGTTGAAGAAAAAAAATAGTATAATTATGGGTCTTTAATATAATATGACATATGCATGATGAGATAAAGCAAGATGATGGAGGAAAAACTGATAATGACTTCCACAAAAATGGCAGTACCCCACCAATTAAAATAAAAAATGGCAGATCCATAGAGTTGTATGAAAAATCAACAAACCCCTTTTCTCGTGAAAATGGGTGAACTGACAGATTACGGGTATTTCTTCTCTCTAACATTGGTGGAGGCAACACTTGAGA
Organism: Sesamum indicum; assembly: GCF_026168435.1. NCBI lineage: Eukaryota > Viridiplantae > Streptophyta > Magnoliopsida > Lamiales > Pedaliaceae > Sesamum > Sesamum indicum. The sequence continues at coordinate 12,288,044 of NC_142660.1, read as the reverse complement.
GCCTCTTATGGACCAAAATGGTTGGGTTAGAATTCTGTCTCACATCATCAGATACTCTTTTCATACAAAACAAAGTGGAGATGTTTGGAGAAATATTATAATCCTCTCATTTCTCTATTACCATAACTATATTATATTTAATTGGATTGACCAACACCTAATTTCTGTTATGAATATTCTTATGGAATAATTACATGGTCTTGGTATGAGATTTTGGCATAATTATATATAAAATTCTATACGATTTTAGAAATTATATCTACTACTCCTAACATTATTTTCATCTAATGAATAGATCATTTCGTTAGTTAAAATTCAATGAATTTGTTGATATAATAAAAATCAAACTACTTTGATAAGAGAGGAGAACAGACCACTTTGTATTGAAATTGTGTCTACAAATTTTTCTTTTATTGATGTCAAAATTGTATTATAGATAATTTATAAGCGATTTAGATTTTAAGAGCATATCTTGTTTGTAACGGAGATCGAAACTGAATCCATCTATAAAAGAATAAAAACATTGTAGTTTCAACTCTTAGTATGAGCAAACGGTCTAAGCTTATGCAAATCTCTCTTCTTCTGCTTAATTTCAACGTCCTTCAAATGGGTTGAGGAAGACGTACTTATAGTATTCGAAAATAAGGAAAGTAATTTTCATTTTACGTCTTGCCTGTCGAGACCATTTTTAGTAGCTTCCCGAAGGACGTTAGCATAATTTTCCTTATAGTCATCCCGTCAATATTCCTTTTGTCTGACGCTTTTTATTAATATTGATGTCGAAAATCACGTTTCGTAATTATTGCAGATGACGCGATGTAAAAAGACGTGCTGTTTTCAAAAAGAAAATGAGCATCCACTCTCACCCGTCACGTCCTCTCCCCCTGAGGAGAAAAAGACATGCTGAGCAGTGAACAAGACTGAGGACCATAAAACGACATGTAACTTCATTTATTTCCACCACCAAAACCAAGATTCTTGTCATGAAAATGTCAGTAATATCAGGACAATGTGAATTACCGAAAAGCAAATAATTACTTGGTGTTTTCAAGATTATGATCATGACATTCTACCATATATTTACATTTGGTCCGCAAACGCAGCGTTACATCTGCCCGACCAATTCAAGGTAGAAATGATGAACATAAGCCAAACAACTCGAAGCGTGCAGAATTTCTTTTACATGCACCATCCCTAAATTTAAATAACGCCCGACTCATGCAAGAATTTCTAATGGTCGTATGCATATTTAAAAAGACATGTACAGATACATTTGCATATCACTTCAGTAATCTTTGTCATTTTGATTATATATCAATGATTGTATCATTGATGATAACCGATTTAAGTATTTTATTATAAATGTTTACAATAAAAAGAAATTAATTTAATTTTGTCACTGTTTGATGGGTGAATATTACTGTCTGTCGAAGTGAGTCTTATGCCCAAAAAGAAGGGTCGTGCCTAGTCTCAATTTACAAAATAAGTAAAATAACTGATGAAAAAAAAAGAAAACTTAAGATCTAAACACGCCAAACTCTTGCACAGGATAGACATTAGTTTTTTGCTATTCAATTTCTTTGTTTTTTGGGGATATTTATACTATTCTAGCAATAAATGTTAGGGGGTGTAAAACCAATTCAACCCTCTTACCTACCACTAATTTGTAGATACAATACAATGTCAGGATTAATCGGGTAATAATAAAATAATTTAAATTGTATGGTCTTGATCTTTTATTATCGCTTATAGACAGGATTTGATTTCCTTTTACATCACCTTTTGACTTAACTTTTTATCTTCGTAAAAAATAATGATACTTCACTTTCACCTTTGGCTTTTTAGCTCCCATTTACTCCGCAAATTTCAAGTCATTTATGAATTCAACAAGATCTTCGTTTTTCGATGATTTTTCACCAAGCTTATTCCCTTGGTTGTAATTTTGCTAGGTATAGATAGAGATAGAGGAAATATTATTAAATCCAGATGAGGAGTCATCTTGGCTTGTCAAACTCTTACCCCTCTACACGCCTCTGTTACCTTAAGCCCCTGTCAATATGATTTTTGCATTGTAAACTTTGATGTTGATGGGGTGGTAAACCATTTAATTGAGAAAAGAACCAAAATGCCTCTTGTATGAGCTAAAAATATTAAAAATGCAATAAAATCTGTGCATTTAAGATCGGGTCGGGTTAGATCCCCGGACCCGATTGATGTGGAAATCATCTCGCTCCACGATCTCTGACAGTTGAGATTTTAGGATAAAGTCACGGGGCTCATTTAGTAAAGTAGATTTGGACCTATAAATATCTTTCTTCTAGAGAATTTATGGTATGACACATTTATTGCTTTCTAACTCATTTATTGTTTAAGATCGCCTACTTTTCATCTCAAACTTAAACTTAAACTGATTTGAGAATCGGAGGGTCTTAATCGGGGATGCACTCGGCTAGCCTAACGTGCTTGTTTCTTCTCAGGGACAACTTCGATATTTAGAACATATATAGCAAGTTTGAGACCCACCTTGAAGGGATCTCATATTTCGATCCGGATCAAATCTATTGTGTGTGGTTGGTATTCATGCTAAATTTATTGTCATTTTAATTTGTCTATTTCTTTAATTTAATCCAACGAAAGTCATTCATCCACGTCGAGTTTAAGACATTTACAAGAATTAAGATTCCTTGTAAGTTGTATCCAAACCCTTGTAACTTGTACGATTCTGCCCTTTTTTCCCCATATTGTAATTGGCTATTAAATACAAATAATTCCTATAAAAATTACAAATAATTATTAATTACTTAATGCATAAAAAAAAAAGAGTAAATTACAACTACCATTCTGAAGGTTTGATATAATTATAAATACCTTCTCGTTGTTTGAAAAATTATGAATACCCACTCTTACCGTAACGTCTGCCTAATAATGAGTCCGTTCCTTTAGGTTTCCATCCATTTTTTTTTTTTTTTGTGAACTGATTAGAATGACATTTTGAGTTATAAGTTATAATTAATATATATTTTATGAACAATATCTTGTGTAGATTATTTAATTTATCTATTCTAAAATATTTTATATTTTACAAATATTTTTTTTTAAAAATCAACCAGGGTAAAATAATAATGTTCATTTCATTGTTTAGAGGCTGCATAATTATTTTTTATCTAAAAATGGTATTTATAATTTTTTAAATAACAAAAAAATATTTATAATTATATCAAAACTTAAAAGAGATAATTGCAATATACCCAAAGAAAAACATGCTGTAGAGCTAGTCATGAATCATGACACGACTGCCCAGTAGAAGACAAGGATACAAGACGAAGGAAGATCTGTATGTAATTATTTGTCTTAATTGTGTCGATCACCTTAAATAATTAATTTAATGGTGGACACCAAATGGTATGTGCCCACCGTCAACCTCAATTTCTACAAGACAGGAAATAAAAATTGAAAGCGCTGTTGACATTGATATATACCAGTTAATTATTGCCCCAAAGTCGTTAAAATGTGAAGAGCGATTAATGTGAAACACAGTTTGTGTAGTATTTGTGTTGGGCTTTTTTTGTTGCCTGCTGTTGTTTCATTTTATGCTCAGCCCATTTGAATTGGGCTTTATGTTCTTCAATGGGGCCCAATGGTTTAAAACTGGCATTAATTAGGAATATTTATTATAATTATTTAATATCATTCCTTTTGTCACCTTTTTCAAATGACAAAAATGATATTAACACTGCCCCAGGAAGTCTTCTTATGTAAACTGAAAAAGATTTCAGCGCTTTTCCCTTTTTGTTCGGCACTGAAATCCATATACCCGTTGTCTTCACTGTGATCTCAAATCGGAGTCTCTTTGTCATTACGATTTTTTGTCTGTTTTGATTTTTTTTCGTTTCGCATCGAAGCTTCAAATCACTGGGGAAGTGATTGCTGCTGAGTTTTGGATTTGGTTAGTTATTCGGATCGGTGGTATTGAGCTCAGGAATTGAATCGAATAGGAAGAGAAGTTGAGGAAATTTAAAAGACAAAGCAAATGCAGAGCAAGGGATCGAGTGTGCGATTCACTGGAATGGTGATTCGGTCCCCAATTTCGACTCTCATGCTTTCCATGTTCGCAACTTTTGCTTCTCTATACGTCGCCGGACGGTGAGTTTTTGTAGTTTTTTCCAGTTACGTTGTTTTTATATATGTGGAATCTTCTTGTTGGTTTTGGCTGAGTTCGTTAGTTTTTCTCTAATTATGCAGTCGTGGAGACTTAATGAGTTAATTGTATTGATATGTCAACTGGTGACATTAGATACGTAAATTTGTGGAGTTGGAGTTGGATTAATCAACCATCAATTGTTTAATTTTTTTTTCTTTTTTTGTATTTTTTCAAATTTTGATATGAAAATGTGTATTAGAGATGATTAAATAGAAAAAGGAGAATGTTAAGGCAGGAATTTAGGAGAACCTTTTTTTAGATTAGAAATCGGTAGTTCTTTACTCTCAACCTTTACCATTTTGATTCAAGAGATGAAGTGAAAGTTAAAATCCTTGTATGCATTTCTGGTGCCAGAGTTGCACTGTAATCAACTATCAAGCATTTGGCTTTTTTTCTCTATATAAATAAAGGCTGGGGACAGAAAAAAGCGTGAGATTGATTTGTTGAATTTGGCGTGGCAGATTGTGGCAGGATGCAGAAAACAGGGTTTACTTGGCAAAAGAGCTCGACAGAATAACTGGCCTGGTACCTCTACATACATTGGGTTTTATTTCAATTTTTCCTACCTTGTATGTTTTTCTTTTCCTCTTTATTTAACTGAGTAGCTAACTTTTAATCTAGGTAAATCAGGATTCTCTTTTTCCAGTAAGGATGTATATACACTAGGGGCAAGTTTCAAATATTTCCGGACTTGGATTTGTATCTTTATATGGCAATGATGACTTAACTTTAAGCAACAACAAGTCTTAACAAAAGTCCACCTTTTTTATGACTGAACGTGCCCTGTCTTTCTGTTTTTAAATCAAACATTGCATAGACCATTTAAATTTATACATTTCTTGCTAGTATTTGGATATTATCCTTAAAACTTCTTATATTTCTTAGAAGAATAGAACAGATTTGCCTGTGTAGGCTGCATAATAAGAATTTTAGTGATTAAGTTGTGTTCAAACTTATGTCACAGGCATGATGATCTTATTTGCAATGTATGACATGTGTGAGGGCAAGATTAAGTTTCTCGACCTGCTTTAATTTCCAGTTAAATTTTTTTTATCGTGTTTAGTCAATTCCCTAACTAGATGGGTTCGCATGCGTTGCCAATGCAACTTAAAATCATCTTTTATACTCAGGGAAAAACTGTAATGTCAGTCGACGATTCATGGAAAATCATAGAATGCAGGTGACATAAAATTTCCTGGCTTTTCTTTCTCACAAGTAGTTCTTTCATATTTGAGTGTTAGTATATGCAACTTTTATCAAGATCCCATGCCTATCAGGGAACAACGGAAGAAATTATCAGGCTTGGAGATGGAACTTGCTGCTGCCAGACAGGAAGGTTTTGTTTCAAAACATTTATCCGAGATCAATAGAACTCCTAAGAGGAGACCGCTTGTAGTGGTAGGAATATTTACGGGATTTGGTCGTAAGAGCAACAGAGATGCTATACGGAAGGCATGGATGGGCATTGGTAGGTTATCATTTGAAGCTCACAATAGATTGTAACCTTGATTGGAGTTGTTCATTCCAACTTTTTGTTTTGTTCCATTTTTCGTACTTTCTTTATAGTTCGTGTCGTATGGACAGCTATGTATCCATGAAATTGGTTTGCTTGTTTGCATTTTCCTACTTTTATTATTGCCAGAACTATCGCATGTAAGTCATACTCCCATATATACAGGTGCAACTTTGAAGAAGATGGAAGAAGAGAAGGGCATCATTATTCGTTTTGTAATAGGCAGAAGGTATGTTTTTCCTTCTCTCTCTCTCTCTCTCTCTCTCTCTCTTTTATTTGTAGTTATCACTGCAATAGTGTTTTATCCATCTTTTATACATAGTATATCACTGCAATAGTGTTTTATCCAATACTACGGTAAATTGCAGCTCCAATCGAGGAGACAGCATGGATAGAAGTATTGATGGCGAGAACAAACAAACAAATGATATTTTTATTCTTGTAAGTTGTTTGGCTCTGCATCTCATTGGGGGTTCTATTATATGCATACTGCACAACCAGTTCAATGTATTATCTCTTCTTAGCAATTTTGTTTCCTGTATGCTTTCATTGTGACATTCACGTAGTTGGGGAATTATTGCTTGGAAAATGTAGAATTTGTTAATGGACTGAGCTTTATGCTGCAAACTGTTAGAAATTATCACTAGTATTCTGGAGAATTGACTTTAAGTTGGATTGCAGTTTCCATGCTGTTTCTTTTTTTTGTGTAGACTAATAATTCTGGGGTTCTATGTGCATGCATTCTTACAACTATAGTTGACCAATCTTCCTTTGGTTCCTTCTTTAGGAAAACCATGTAGAGACACCTGAGGAACTTCCAAACAAGACAAAATTATTCTTTGCTCTTGCTGCAGAAAAATGGGATGCTGACTACTATGCAAAAGTCAATGATGATGTCTATGTAAATGTTGGTAGGTGCAAGTATGATTACCTGCGAATACTTCTACATGATGAGCTTTGTCCTTCTCATCTAGTATGGCAGCAAAAATCTTGACAGCATTCTGCGAGATATGAAATGATCTATATATCTTCTCTACAGATGCCTTGACAAATGTACTTACTGCTCATTTGGAGAAACCTCGTGTCTATATCGGGTGCATGAAATCAGGAGAAGTTTTCTCTGAACGGTGAGTATTGGCAAACTTTGACACAAATCATAAATTTTAAAGCAGTGATGGAGCACATCTCGGTGTCATATATTGTCAATGGCTCTTAAGAGGTCGTCTTTGCTTGTAATTGGCAGGGGCCAGAAATGGTATGAACCAGATTGGTGGAAATTTGGGGATGGGAAAACGTAAGTATTTAACTTAATACTCTCTGGAACATTCTCTTTGCTTTATTTAATTTTACTACCAGGTGCCAGTGATTGCATTAACATGCCTTCCTCCCTCTGTGTATGTGTGTGTGTGTCTCTCTCTCTGCGTGCTCTCGTCGTGATCAATTTTATTCAGTTCATATTTATTTTTCTCTTCACGAATATTGTTCTTGTGAACAGTTACTTCCGCCATGCTTCAGGTGAGATGTTCGTGATATCCCAGGCTTTGGCCAAGTTCATCTCAATCAACAGGTAACTTCTGCTTTGGGTCATATGAGCAGCTTTGAGTGCCAAACAGTAAGAAGCAAAATTTACATCTGCTTTTTGGTTGCAGATCTATGCTTCGTGTTTATGCCCATGACGATGTCAGTGCTGGTTCCTGGTTTATTGGGCTGGATGTCAAGCATGTTGATGAAAGGAAGTTTTGTTGCTCAGCCTGGTCCTCAGGTGTGTGTCTCTCTCTCTCTTTTCGTCCTCTCCACCCTTCAAATGTGGTGGCTTTGAAAATTTAACCGATTATTGCTGGACCTTAACTTCACAATATCTAAGTTGAACCCGCTATGACTTCATCTGCAGGAGCTTTATGTTCAGGCGTATAATCCTATTGATGACTCCAAGAACAGTACAAAGCAACCGGCATTGCTTCTATTCTTTACAACAACACTGACAAATCTATTGCACATAGGACTAGATTATTTCAGGAGGCATTCTTTTCCCATCATCTGCTAAACTTTTCCATACAACTACACCGGAGATACAGAATCATATTTGCAGCCAGTTGGCTATATCACATGTACTAATTCCTTGTACAACCGAATGTAACATTTTTGTGTTATAGCATTTATAGTTTCCGAGGCTGGTGTTTGTCTCCGTATTGTTAGTCTGAAATTATTTACTAGCGCATATTTGCAGGTTTGCCGTTTTGGAGCATCTATGCAGTCTCATGCCTGATGCATAGGGAAATAGGCTCCTGATCGTGCTTATAAATGATTGCTAAACGTATTGTGACAAATCTATTAATTATAAGTTTAGAGAATTTTGTCAACAATAATTTGGTTGAATTAACATCACCCAATAGGGATTCTGGATTTAAAATAAGGTTTTCTTCACCTCTGTTTCTTTAATAAAAGGAGATCCTACTATGTAGGATGTGGATGTCTATGTTGATGCTACATAGAATCTTGGCACTATTGTTCTTTAGACTTGACCGGGTGATAGGATAAGTCAAAATTAAATTTAAGATAAAGAAAACACGAAATTAAGAATAAGTTGTTTATTTAGTTATATTGTGTTGTTTGGATAAAAATGTATTTTTGTTTAGTTTGAGTTATAACTTTAACAATAAGGTTAATTTTAATATCACCCTTCAAGACATAAGAAAAAGAAGTTATAGAAATTAAAAAATTACAAATTCTTAAGTTTTGAACACCTTAATAGTTCTTAAAAAATTTATATTATTCACATAAATTAAGTAATTAGGAGTTAAATGGGCCTGCTTTTATTTTTTTCTTTTTATATATAAAATAAATGCACGCAATATTTCCAGTGGGCTTTGCTTAAGCAATACGATAATGAAATTGGCTTCTTTGTATTTTAGTTTTGGGTCAATTTTCTCTACTCTTTTTTCTCTTGTAAGTTGTAACCGTATAGCAGACCCAGCTATATTTTCATGTTCATAACAGAATAGTCAATTCTCCTCGATCGGGAAACATCATTGGATTTTGATTTCCCCCAACAATGGAGTACGATTTCAGAAAACGTGATTCCAACATCCCAGCGTACAGTAGGCCTTCATCCGCCACCTCGTCGTCCACCACCGCTGCTCATCCGATGTATGGTCAACCTCAGTCACTCTACCCCAAGATCGGTGGCGCCGCCGCCCCACCCGGCCGAAACCCCCCTTTTCACCACGCTCCCCCTCCTCCATCCAGTTGTATGCCTCTTCTTTTTCTGTTGCGCACTCTTTTCCGACTAGAATTGGTTTTTTATTATTTTCATGTTCTATTTTTTGGTGTTTGGTTTGCAGCTGGGTTGGGGATTAGGGTTGCTATAAAGCCAGAATATCGAATTACGCCTCCGGTATATGTCTTTTACCTGGATAAAATTTGCTTAAAAAACGATTTTTGGATGTCTATTTTTTGCCTGAACTAGAAGGCTGATTGATTCGGAATTTTGTAGCCTGCGTTGTTGCCGCAACTGGGAGAGATTCCGCGAAGTAATTTCCACTTTGATTTCGAGTTTGAGAGGCAGGTTTTAACTGAAGCAGTGAAGGAAAACCCAAACTGGAGCAGGCTTGGGATTGAAACTGTTCCGCCGAGGGCAACTGAACCACCATCTTCTTATGTATGTCCCTTCTCATAATTTATTCATGCATTTTCAATGCATATTATGATGTATGGATCATTAGGTATGCTCATGGACTCGTTTTCAGCATTGATCCCTGTTTCCACGCCATGGCCTGCTAGTGCTTAGCTTATGATCAGTGCCCCTTTATCTTAAGTTTGTTTAGATTTTGAGTTCTGTACTTAATGAACTCTTTCTTGATCTTGGTGGATTGATGGCTCATCATGGGATAAAATTGGAATTTGAATGCAGGGGCCTGCTACAGATCCCATTGTGAGCAAATATATAGCGGCAGGTCTCAACAGAGAAGCTGTGGCACTTGCAGTTGCAAATTATGGAGACAATCCCACCAAAGTAATATCTCTGTTTCCTTTTTGCGATTTTTAATCTTCGTATCACAGAAAGAAAGAACACTCTTCTTGCTTCTGCACTGATTTCGTCATTGAACGCTAATTATCATGTGATCTGCATATAGTTTCTGCTACTACTCTTTGCTGCATGTAACATGGGTTAGACTTTCCTATCCACTCATACCACAATAATGTTAGTTCAGCAACCTGTTATGTCATCTTTATGCTGTTGGGTGCGTGTATATTCTGTCTTTTGAGGGAGCACAGATTCTAACATCATCACAAAATTGAGACTGCACTAAGTTAAACATCTTTGTTAAATTTAGAAGGCAACTGGTGATGATCATTCTTCTTATTCTCAGGTTAAGGAATTTGCCAATGGATTTACTCTTTTGCGAGAAATGGGATTCTCGCCCAACAATGTTGCGGAAGCATTGTTCATGTATGACAATGATACGGACAAGGCATTGGCTCATTTTCTCAACAGTACATCCTGAAATAGCAGTATTGGAACATCATATGGTGTTATTGATATGAAGTTTAATTGGTAGTATGATATAAGATTAATTCGTTTTAGTTGGAAAGAATGGGTTTGTAAGATATTGTATGATTGTATAGGGATTTTCGTTGACGAATGGCACAAATCCTTTGTTTCCTGTGCTTTGTTTCAGTTTGGATATACGGAGTTGGTCTTACTGTTCCTTGTGAGTATTATTTACGGCCATGCCCTATCTCTGAATAAGCCTATATAATGGCTTCATATTGAGCACTGAAAGCCAATTTTTTGCATTTGGCTGCACAAAACAAGCTTAAGATACAACAGTGCCTTGTCTAGATCCTCTATGGTATTGCACCTTATATATACTAGAATACAAGATGCAATACAAATTTAAAATGAAGAATCTATATAGAAAAAGCGCTGCATGGCTACAAATTAAAAATATGGTCGTTAGCACCAAATATAGCAGCATTAAACTGTCTAGTATTCAGATCTCCGCCTTCCAGAGCAGAACCGAAACGATCAAGCCACTGAACAGGGCTTGGATTTTCAGCCTCCTCCACCCACTCCGAAGTCATGTCTATGTCATCCAGTTGAAGGGGATCTACTTCTGAAGATATCAATTTCAAAGATTTTTCTAATTTGAGATTGTAGTTGATATAAAGTAAGTCGTTTAGTGTTTCCTTATCGATCTTGTTGCGCTTCTCGGAATGGATCTGTTGAAACGTGCTCCACTGCCTCTCGAAAGTAGAAGTGCTGCAGACCTGACTGAGTATTCGAATTGCCACTCGTTGCAACATGGGAGCAGCATCACCAAATTGTTCCCACCAAATGCCTGCAGTTCAATCAACGTTGATCAACTCTTAGCAAGCATAATAGGTAGTTATTCAGAGAGACAAGCAACGATCCTAGGCTCTTTTCCCAGGGCCAAAGATAAAAATAGGCAAGTTAAGAGTTGGCCCCCTCCATCTGATCATGGATTGCCTTTTTATTTGATTCAGAACTTCCCTAACCCACTTAATAAAATCGTGTATTGTAAGAGATCTACGGTTTAAAGAAACAACCCGCAAAGAATAATTCTCTGACCAAGCAGTTCAAAAATAGAACTCTCGTGATCCTCCACCCCACCATATCCCATTATCTTTTCTTTTCAAACATAAGAGCAGACTCAAGCAGGAAATGTATTTTGATCAAGGGGTTCAGGGGGAAATAGGCAGGGTTTCCTATTTGGTAATTATGGGAACAAGAAAAGTCTTTTGAGAATTGAAAATCCGATCCTCATATTATATTGCACAAGGTAACAAGCAACTGCTGGCAATAGAATAAAAGGAAATTCATATAAGGTAACATATGAAATCTTGCTTCTGGCAAAACCAGAATGGATAACGTAAAACTAAAAATGCAAACTTACCAGGGGAAACAGTATCAATTGCCTCCTTTGCAAGGTTACAGCCAAACATCCCGCTTCCCCTTGAGAATAAAAGAATCTGGTTTGTTATATCACGCCTTAGTTCGGGTGTCGGAAGAAGCTTCTCCAGAACTCTGAAAAAGTCTTCCTTAATGGATCCAAGAAATTTAATTTCTGGATTATACTGGATGCTGGGGTTCAGAAAGGCTGCTGCTGAATGTAGAGGGGAATGCAGGTTGTTCTGCCACTTCTTGTCTACAATGTCCAAAAATGTCTTGCATTTAATCTCATCCATAATGTAATATGTCCGTATAGACTCCTTTGCTCTCGTCATCAACTCATAAATGAAACCTACTGCAGGCTTCCCTCCCGATACTTCCCTCATTACTTTCAAAAATGGCTCAGACACAGCAACACTTTCTTCTACTGCTCGCCAAAATTCATTATCATCAAGAATGCCAACACAAGTTGCTGTCTGAGGCTTGTTTGCAGAGGACGAATTTGCAGAAAATTCTGGGCTATTGAACATATGTTTCAGTCTTGATTTCTGCTTCAGCATAGATTGCAAAGATAGAAAATTTGAGACAGCCTTGGTAATGCCACTCCGAATGATTTCTTGTCCTCCAGTAAACTTTTTCATCATATCAAGCATTGACGAGTTGTTGTATATATACTTTGAAACAACCTGTGCCTGTAAAATACACCTATTAATCCAATCCACCTTACAGAATTCCTCCAAGATCCCATTCATGCATTGCGAGGCACAAGGGGTCACAAAAACAGAGCCGTAATTCTGCAGGATATGGTTTGCTAAGCCATGGAAGTTTAGAGCATTATCTATAATTATCTGAACAACATTTTCTGGGCCAAAATCTTGAATTATGGAATCGAACAAATCAGAGAGGTACTTTATATTTTTATAATATGAAGATACATCAACTGATTTGTGGAAGAAGGTTCTGGAGGGGGATGAAACTAAGAAATTAATCAAAGCCCTTGATTTGTTGTCTGTCCATGTTTCTGCAATAATAGTGCAACCAGTCATAGCCCACTCTCTTTCAATGTCTTTTGAATGTAAACTCACTTCAGATTTGATCCTTTCCAACCATGTCGTTTTTAAAGCTTCTGCAGAGGGTCCTATAAATCCACTACCACATTTTCTCACTGCATCAAGCATTTGCTGATAAGATGAAGAACGGGCTACACTGAAGTCCAATTTATTCTCAAAAAAGAAAAGAGCGATACTTCTCTCTGCATTTTCTTGTTCATTTCTGGAAGAAGAATTCGACGAGGTGATGGATGAAAACACTTTTCCAACCAGCGTTGCTGATTCCACAGCCATGAGAGTCTTCCCAGCGGAGATGCTTACAGCCACAGGGGATTTAACTTCTGGTATCTTTTGCATCTTAGTTACTGAAATTTCCTTACTGTCCTCTTTTGACGCTATAATTTCCCTTACCCTTTCAGTGACATCATCTCTTACTTTGGTGCATGGATTTACACCTTTACTGGGAAGTCGAGATAAATGATGCTTCAACCTGCTAATGCCACCATTAAGAATTCTATCGCAGAATTTGCATCTGACCTTGTTTCCTTCTAACCTATCAGCATATTCCCAGCAAACATCTTTCTCTCGCACCACTGCCGAAAAGGAAGAAAACGATTACTTACAAATTTACATGCCCACATTACCATAATATTGGCATTCTTTTCACTAGGCAACATTTGATGAGGAAACTCAGTGATGTAATCTCGCTCATTCTGAAAATACAAGGTTGTTGACAAAAGAAGGGAAGACATTTCAAAAAACAAAAAGACAATTGTCAAACTTGACCTAGTATAGTTCCAATTACTCCTGTGGAAGAGAAGATCTCTGCTTCAAAGACTCATGTGAATGACAACTGAGCATTCACATAAAGAAAACATCAGCTGGAAACCATGAAATTGGACAAACACATGCAAGACATAAACCATGCACACAAATTCAGTCCATGCATGGAATTATAAACGAAAATGCACTTGAATGTCACCTATTTTGACCATACTCCTCGATGTTAAAACACCCTTGCCAACTTCTTGGTTGACTGAAGCAATTGCAATCTAAACAACTTCAATTTGATTTAAATTTCTTTCAGAAATAAGCCACACACCATGACAGTACAATGTTAAGCTTCAAAGAGAAAGTTCAAAATTTCGAGAGAAACTTTATAATGCATACCCACTGCTGTTAAATAAACGTCAGAAGAAATCTTTCAACAATCAACCATTTGAATACAATAAAATGGCAATTCAACTAAATAACATATCCAAGAAAAAACTCATAAATATGCCAGGAGAAAGAAACAGAGCAACTCACTTAGTACGAAAGATCTTGCCGTGCCCCCCCTGTGCTCGCCTACAGCAGCACAAACAACAACAAACTGAAAAACAAAAGGAACACAATCACCAAAAACCCAATGGAAAAACAAATTACTAATAATTAAACATAGTGAAAAGTATTCATAATTTTCAAAACACTAAACAGTCTAACATACAATTACCAAATTCTAACTCAAAATTTTCTTTCATTTTATTGCTCTAATCACTTTCAAACAGTTAATTAACTTTCAGCTTACCTACCCCCCACCCCCACCCAGGGTAAGGGGGTAAGTATTACTGGAGCTGCAGATATCAATCACTACTTGTTTCTCATGAATTCATTGTTAATCATGCTTTATTCATAGCTATATTCAATTAAAATTGGTAAAAAGAAAAAGGAAAATCCGATTCTCGCTAATTTTCTTCCATTTTCTCAGGAACATTTAACGAGACAAAAAAAAAATAAAAACGAAAAAGCACGAGAAAATGAAGAAGGAAGAACGAAGAAGAAGAAGAAGAAAAACCTACAAGGAGAGATGCTCGGAGGGTTTGCAGATCTGGAGAGAGAAAGACTCATCTGATTTCTCGCGATATTTTGAGACTTTAGTCTTTAACAATCGACCCGATTTTTTGGAATTTTCATTTTTTCTTTATTACCGACTAATTTTATCTTCTCGTCCTCTCGTTCAAAGTTTACTTTGATTTTCCCTCATTCTTTGCTTGTCTGCCGATATATCGCGTCTTTATCTGTCTACGTGGCCCAATCATCTTCGTTCCAGCCGGAACATTCATTTTCTCTTATTTTTTATAGGGAAAAATCATTTTCTCTTAAATAACCTTAATAAGGCCGATTTCTTAATTACATGAGTTATATTATTAAAAATATCATATTACGTCTAATTGAATAATTGAATTTTACTTATTTTATTAAAAAAATAGTAATTTATATCAGAATCAGGCCTCCATAATACAAAGTAAACACCTTATAAAAGTATAATGAACAAATTATCCAATTTAGTAATACAAAGTAAATGGTGATTGATTTAATTTTAGAAAACAAAATTTTTCTTTATGATAAAAATACGAAAATCAAATATGATACGAAAAGTCCGTTGAGATATAACCCATAGATTTGAACTACAAAATTGTGTTATGTGTTCAAATTCTACCGTTTTCATCATAAATATAAATATATATATATATATATATATTCCTTTCTAAATTAATTATTACAAGTTGCTCTACTGCTTCCATGTTTTGTTTATTATTTAGTGTAGTTATGAACACATACAATTCTTCAGTATAAGATCCTCAAATTTAAGGTAAATTACAATAGTTAATATTACAATAGACAACACCTATTATACAATATAACAACATTCCACGTATATAGTTGGGTTCGAATCCTGAGTATTTATCAGATAATTATTAATTTTAAAAAAATAAAAAAAATAAAATCTATAATTGTAATAAATTTCAATAGAATTTATAATATATCCATTAATATATGAGAATTATTGGGTGAGTAGTTGAGTGATCACTGCATGCTCACATGCAAGAAGGAAAAGGAATATATATAATAAATATATATTTGCGTTGCAATTGGGAGTGAGATTTGGTAGTAGAAAAGTGTCATGTGCCTAAAATTAGATTAAGATTGACTAATATTTAGTTTATTTTTTCATTTATTTTTTGGGTCGGAATTGTCGGCTGAATTTTTCTGAAATAGTTTGTGATGTGATGTGATATTAATCATCTTCATGTGTTGCTCATACTTATGTATTCAATGTGACATGGACGTCCTATATTTATTATTTTTATTTTATTTATTATGTATTAATATTGTATTTTATATCCATTTTATATTTAAAGAATTTTTTTTGACTTATAATTCTGAGTATATGATCTGTATAAACTCCATAAATTTATAATTTTTATATAATCTGTAAAAAATTTTACATAAATTTTGCATGTATTGTTATATATATTAGACTTTTTTTAAAAATAAATTATCTATACAAATTTAAACCGAACAAATATATACTATAAAGGATGCAAATCTATAATATAATTAATATATATATTATTCTATATTTTTAAAGTAATGATACGCTATATTTTTATTATGTGGATATGTAATTAAACAAAAATTTATAAGTTATATAACATACTTTTTTCTATAATATTATACGCATTTATTGACACATATTTACATATATTTTTTAACATAATTTATTTACTTTGTAAATATATTTGCATATATTGAGCTTATAATTTTTTTTTTGTGTTTCATAATTTATAAAAATTAAGATTTTGTGAAGTACCCTTCAAAGCATTCTTATCATGACTCAGCTCAAACTCAGACCTCAATTTTGTGAGTTACTTTTATATAATTTGAATTATGATATATTGCTTAAGCAATACTTGAAATCCCCATGAGAAGGTTATGCTGTGGTAGATTATATATTTATTTTCCTATATGCAGATTAAATAATTTATAAAATATGAAAAAAAGCTTTCTTATTAGTAATGAAATCTAGATAATGCAAAAATAGGAGAAATTGCATTTGTAATCTCACACGAAAGAGAGTGTTGCATTTTGATTCTATGATTTACGGATTAGTATATTTGTTCCTTCAAATTAAAAAATTATAGCATTTAGAACAAAAAATGCTATAATTTTATTCTATGCAACCAAATGTGCTAACTCTATAAACTGTGAGAATCAAAATACAACACTCTCTATTATATGGAATCAAAGGTGCAACATTCGTTACAATATCGGACCAAAAATACGATTTTTTTTCGCTAAAATAACAGAATATTGTTCAGTACCATAACTGAACAAGTCCATATTGTGCTGAAATTTTTATTAAATATTGCAAGATGACATGAAATCTTTACCTAACGCACAACATAAAAAATTAAAAACAATTGCTTGTGGATGCATATATAATTATAATAATTACATGTCCACAAATACATCATAAACTCTTATTATTATGTTCTTTTTTAGCAAAATTTTACTCCAACAGAAAAAAGGGAAGAACAGTTTTCGCTACTACACAAACGGCAACACTCGTGCAGAGAAGTGCCATTTACGTGACTCAACTCTTCCCTGCCACCTTCATTCCACAACGCCAAATAATTCAATTCAAATGGGTTTTTCTTCTACTCTGCAACAGTACCTGTGATCTTTACGCCACAGCACGTGCAGTTCCCCGTATTCCCGCGCCATTAAAGTGCTGGGGAAGATAGTTATATAAATAAAATAAACAAGAAACAAAAACCCAACCCTCTGCTTTTGCTTTCTCAAACCACTTTCAATCATTTATTGCTCTTGTCGTCTTTACTCTCTGCCCCAATCATTCTCATTTCCGCTCCCTCAAGCAAGAAATCACTCGCTTCTATTCATCACCGCCACCAACCGGTGTGTGTTTGGATTCTTGTATGTGGGTGTCCTTTATTTGGTTTTAATTAATAGTGCATGTTTTGTCTGTGTGCTTATATTCTTTTTGGAATTTCTGTAACTGTAACTGCCGTTTGTTCTTTCTGGGCCCTTTTTTCAGAATTCTTGGTTAGTGGGTCGGGGGCTGGAAAGTTCTTTCAGCTTTGAATTGGAGGTGCGTGCTTGTTTTTCAGCTGTATCTTTTGTGGGGTTCTTTTGTTTTCTTGGAGGGAGTGAAGTTGTTATTTTTGATGCATCAAGTTCTTGAGTATGATATTGAAAATGGTGAAGATTTAGAAAGCCCAGATAGTATTGAATACTGTTCTTTGTCCAAGCTTGACAGAAGAAACAGGAAAGTTGGATATGAACAGGTGATCAGAGTCAGTGAAGGTGGGAAGAAAAAAGATTTCTCTTTGGCTGCTTTTTTTGTTTTATTTTATTGAAACCTAACCATTGAATTTGGTTGTTGACCTAACATTGTTTTGGAATATTAAAACAAACGACAATTTTCGTGATGGCTTCTTTTAATTGATAGCTGTTATGTTGAATTTTTGTTTCTTTCTTTAATTTTCTGTTCTTTTTCTGGTTTTATAGAGATGGCAGGGAGTAAGTACACTGTTTGAGGGCTTTCAGGTTTTGACTAAAGAGACTGAGACAAGAAATGGGCAACAAGATAATCTTTTCGGCAATTTTAGTGTATGGTACGCTGTTCGTACTAGCAACAGCTGAACCTGTTGATGATAAGCGGGCTTTGCTTGATTTCATCGGTAACATTTCTCACTCCCGGAATCTGAACTGGGATGAGAGAACTTCTGCTTGTAATAGCTGGACTGGAGTTACTTGCAATCATGACAGATCAAAAATTATAGCTGTTCGATTACCTGCTATTGGATTCAAAGGCCGCATCCCTCCCAACACTCTTAGCCGCTTAGCGGCACTTCAGATCTTGAGTCTGAGATCTAATGATATTAGCGGTCCTTTTCCGTCTGATCTTTTGAAGCTTGGGAATTTGACAGGTCTTTATCTTCAGTTCAATAATTTTCAGGGTCCATTGCCATTGGACTTTTCGGTCTGGAAAAATCTTTCAGTCTTGAACTTGTCGAATAATGATTTTAATGGGAGCATCCCATCTTCAATTTCGAGTTTGACTCATTTGACAGCTCTTGATCTTGCTAATAACTCACTTTCCGGTGATGTTCCTGATCTCAATATCCCGACTCTGCAACGATTAGATTTGTCCAACAATAATCTTACTGGGGTTGTGCCTCAAACTCTTGTTAGATTTCCTAGTTCAGCCTTTTCAGGTAACAATGTTACACTCCAAAATTTGCCGCCTCCGGTTCTTTCGCCAACAGCCGTACCCAAGAAGCATTCCTGGAAGTTTAGTGAACCTGCCATTCTTGGAATTGTTATTGGTAGTTGTGCAGCGGCATTCATTTTGATTGCCTTGCTATTAATTGTTACGTACAGAAAGAAGAAAGATGATAAGTCGATCCCAGGTGCATCACAGAAGAAAGAAAAATCGACAAAGAGGATGGCTTCTGAACACCAGGATGAGAATGGCAGAGTAATATTTTTTGAGGGATGTAATCTTGTATTTGACCTTGAAGATCTGTTGAGGGCTTCTGCGGAGGTTCTTGGGAAGGGGGCCTTCGGAACTACGTACAAAGCAGCACTAGAGGATTCAACCACAGTTGCGGTAAAGAGATTGAAGGAAGTTATTGTTGGGAAAAAGGACTTTGAGCAGCAGATGGAGGTTGTTGGGAATATCAGGCACGAGAATGTGGCTCCGTTAAGGGCTTATTACTATTCCAAGGATGAAAAGCTCATGGTTTACGATTATTACAATCAGGGGAGCATGTCAGCTTTGCTCCATGGTATGTTCTGAGACTTAAACATTAATATGCTTCTCAATGTTGCATTAATTGGTATTGTTGATTCTGTCCAAATTTTTCTGCGTTGTATGATAGAAGCAAGATTTGTTTTCTTGGTGGCATATCTCGACCTTATATAGTCTTAAAGCATTTCACTGCTAGGCTGGATCATTTTGCTGAAAAAGATTGCAGTGCTTGGACTAAAGTCAGATTGAGCTGAACTGTTTACTGCTTTAGTACTACACCTATTTAGGGTATTGATTATACTACATTAATACGTGTTATCGCATGACCTGCTTCAGCCTAATGTGTTGTTCTATAACACTAAAAACACATATCCAAAAGAAATCGTTGATGTTTTATGTATTCATTTTTGTACAATTTTTGAGTGGGCACAAATCTGATGCATTCACCACCTCTGCAGCAAAAAGAGGCGAGGATCGGATTCCTCTTAATTGGGAAACACGAGTAAAGATCGCAATTGGTGCAGCAAAGGGCATTGCTCACATCCACTCACAATGCGGTGGCAAGCTTGTGCATGGAAACATTAAGGCTTCAAATATTTTCCTCAACTCCCAACTACACGGCTGCGTCTCTGATCTCGGGTTAGCAACACTGATGAGTCCAATTGCACCACCAGTTATGCGTACAGCAGGTTATCGTGCCCCTGAAATCACAGACACCAGAAAGGTGTATCAGCCATCCGATGTATACAGCTTTGGAGTTCTCCTGCTTGAACTTCTAACCGGCAAGTCCCCTGTCCATGCATCGGGCGGTGAAGAGGTCATCCACCTGGTAAGATGGGTTCATTCCGTCGTTCGTGAGGAATGGACGGGTGAAGTATTCGATGTTGAGCTCTTGAGGTACCCTAACATAGAGGAAGAAATGGTGGCAATGCTGCAAATAGGGTTGAGCTGTGTGGCAAGAATGCCGGAACAGAGGCCGAAAATCGGTGAAGTGGTGAAAATGCTGGAGGAGATTAGAAGTTCCAATACAGACAATAGTCCATCTGCTGGAACCAGATCTCCAGGTTCAACTCCAGCATTAACTCCATATGTGGGTGAGATTGGACCGTCTTCAGTCCATACTTAGATTCTTGCTTACAAAAGTTAGTTCAAGAGTAGTTGTTTTTTCTTCCTAGTATTTGTTTTTTCCTTTGTTAAATGATAAATTTGTCCAGTTCTTACTAGGAAGCTACTGCTCACATGGTCTGGTAATGGTTTAGTTTTGTATAATGCAATTTGCTTGAGGAATTGGTGGGTTAGGAGATTGTTAAACCTACCTGATCCATGCAAAGTCAAAAGTCAGGTTTGTTTAATAATTGCTGAAATTCATTTATTATGATTCAAAAAATGGATCTCTCTGTCCATGTGCTCAGGAATGTATATCAGCAATCTAATAGGGAAAATTCTAATTTAAATCAGGTTAAGTCGAATAAAATCATCACAAAATAAGTATGATATATCTGAACTGTACTTTAATTACATTTTAAGTAATTACTATATATTAGTTCAGATTCAATTAGGTCCAATTTGTGTTAGAATTTCTCTAACACTCTAAAAGTTAAGAAGCCCAAAAGTGGAGGGCGATGGCCGTGGCTCAGTGGTGAGGAGGGCGCGGCCACTGCCGCTGTTTTTTTTTAATATAAATTAATTTAATTAAAATAATATTTTATTATTAATGAATATATATAATATTATATATATTAGATGTGAGTTAAGGACAAAAATATAAAAAAAAAAGTACTTTCATAGCCAATTCATAATCAAAGCGTGTGTGGGCCAAATTTTGTATAGAGAGATTTTTTTTAACTTTATTTTATATCATAGGAGGGTAATTGGTACTTTAATTTTCATAAAATTTTTTTTGAACATTTCGATTATGACAAGGGTCTCTCAAGTTTTCCATATATATAAAATTTCGAGACACAAGAAGATATTATTACTTGGCTGCCTCTAATCTTATGCTAACTTTTGTATTGGATACTTAGCAGACATAAAAATTCCATATTCTGGGTTCGCCAATGTGCGAAGTTAAGTTAAAACAAACACTGAAATCTTAAAGAAACTGATAAAAGGAGGCGTGGGGTTCTGTTAAGTCATAAATATATGATGAGTGTCGAAGTCACCAAAAAATAATTCCTACTACACTTGTGAAAGTGGGAGTAGGGTCGATCCACAGAGATTGGTTTTAAGTTAATTTCTTTGAGAAAATAGAAAATAATGGGGGGAAGGTTGTGATAAATAGAAGGGATCAAAAACTAAATAATTAAAAATACCTGATAGAGATATGAGAGAGAGATTTCCCGGTTAAGGCTAGGATTATGCTTGATTCTCGTGAGTTGATCATTGATGCAAGAATAACACATGTATGAACAAATAAACCAGTTATGGTCGTTGGTACGACCTAACAACCTCACCTTTCCTTACCTTTTCGTTAGCCAAGGTACGACCGTTGGCTAAATCTCTAATTAATAGACAACCTTAGGAACGTCCACAAGATTTAATCTATTAACAGCATTAAGAATTAGAAAGGCCTGATTCTAATCAACAAACTCCTACGAGGACAATTCGTTTAAACTAGATCATGCATTCCCCATAACATAATTAAATACTGTGACATAACTAATCATGCTACGTTGCCACTAAGTATTGAACTAAATAAACAATTACACGGATTTATAAAGTTCAATTAGCTAAGCAAACCTTCTTGATAATGAACAACCGGCCGAATCATTCATAAATCAGATGTTTGTGATTAAAGCACAGAGAATAACATGAATATTTGTTTGACAAGTGTAGAACGCAGATTAGATCTCACAACATAATAGGAATCAAGCAATCACCATACCTTAACCAGGAAATAAGGAATTTAGCCGGACATATTAATGGAAGAACACACTAGAAAGTAGAATTCCATTAATTCCGGTAGCAAAATAAAATAAAAGAGAAGAGATGAACAGAGAATTTTATAGAGTTCTAACATAAAAAACTGGATGTCTTCTAATGAAGAGATCCCCCCTATTTATAACAAAAGTTCCCTACGAATCTAAACGTAGTCGGGGGGATAGATACGTGATAAACTCTAAAAAGGTAAATAGATTACAAAAGATAAGCTCAAAAGAATCCTTTCTAAATCTAAACACTTGATTCCTTTATCTCTTGGGGAAATCGTTCGTGCTTATCCTTATCCCGAGTTGACTACTCCATTAAGCGTGGGCGCACTTTGTCAATTTTGCAGAAACGTCCTTGTAATCTTCCTTTTTGCTGAATATGCAATAAAATCACACAATTAGGAATATTTTGGCTTAAAAAGGAAGATTAAATTGCTATAAAATCATTATAATTGCAGAGTTATCAATATACCACATATTTAAATTTAGTAAGATATTCTCTGCTGATTGTTTTAAAGATTAACTAATGATTTATATTAGTAAATATATGAAACTTTGATCTCTACCATATTATAGAGAGATATAAATGTCTTTATCTGTATAAAAATATTATACAAATCGTATTACACACAAGTGAAATGCATAAAATATATATATATTTTTAAATTCAAAGGGGATGCATTGTAAACCCAAGCTAATCTTTGTTTTTGGTTGGGGTTGGGGTTTCTAATGCCAGCTTTCACCCAAACTATACTTTGAAGTTTACTTTTTCAGTCGATTTCTTCTTTGAAATTAGTGAATATGGCTAAAGAAAACGACCGACTTATGCGAAAAGCCTATGCATATTAGTCCTTTTCCCTTCAAAGACGCACCAATATATGCTCCTTCGCTCCACTCTATGCCGTCGAAGAGAAATCCTAGCGTTGATTCATCCTCCTCATATTCCAATTTTAGTTCACCATCGCTTAACGATGGTGTTTCTTAACTTTTCAGGCCTTGGCGCCTCCCACGCTTCATCCCCTCATCAGCAGCATCATAGTAGGCCTTGATCCAGAGCCTATTTCGCTTCAACTTCACCCCTTTCCCTCCATTTCCAATTGAATTCTGATGAAAATCTTTAACTTGAATTCTTGTTTGTTTTAGAAAGTTGTGATGACATTGGAGTTTCCTACTGAGAAAATGGAGAAAAAAACCATGAGAAAAGTGAACCATCTCTCAGGTATACTCAACTGTACTAAGTACATCCTCATCAAAATCCATCAACCCCTCGAACTTCTAGTAATTCTATTTTCGGGTTGTGTAAGCTTTTTGCAGGGTTGGAGACGATTACCTCTGGTTTAAACTTAAAGGGGAATAAGAATTTATTTTCTTTCAAGTGAAAGGAGGCAGAGTGGACTGTTGCACTTACCGGAGACGTAGATCCGGTGGCTGTGATGGGCACGTTAAGGCAGCTTTACCGGACAGAGATAGTGTCTTTTGGGCCTGCCCAAGTATCCAAGAACAACAAGGATGAGCCCCAAAAATGCTCGCCTAAGGATTTGGCGCAGCTGGTCCAGGCATATCGCACCTATCATTGTCAGTTATCATGTCCGTGGCAACCTTATCAGAAGCATGCGGGGTGTTGAAGGTGCGGCGGGTTGGCCGAATTTTACTAATGTTCTAGCCCAACTCCATATTTATGAGTATGGATTTATATTATTAAAGTTTGACTTAATTTTCATCAACATTCTACTCTGTAATTTGTTTTGGTAGGGACAGATCAAGCCTGTCCTCGGCCCACGTGTGCACATATTTTTCTAAATATTAGCGGTTATAGTATGAATATATAATAAATAATTTTTTATATTTTAAAATATATTAATTGAATAGTTAAATTAATATAGAAGTTCAACTTCTGTCTATTTCCTCTTATAACAACAGAGTGCTTCAGCTTCTTTCTATCTTCTTTCTACGACTTCATTTAAATTGAAAAGTTTAAAACTTAGAATATGAGTTTATGCTAATAAAAGTGAGTTTTCTTCATTCCTGCCTATAGAGAAAGATGGGATTTAAAATTTGAATAGGGTGTGTTATATTATTTATGGGATAGTGGTCGGGTACAAATAATCATAAATGCATTAAAAAATAAAAATAGTTAAAGTGTGTGATAATGAAGGTTAAACCAGTCATTTGAACTAAATTACAATTTTGATATAGGTTGAGCGTAAATGAAAATGAAATAAAAAAAGACTTATGAGTCAAGGGCTAACGTAATCCTTGCCATTGGCTTTTTTCCCCACTCAATATTCATCAATATATGAGGCTTTAATGATTCATCACAAGCTCATTGCCGGATGAAAACTCAAACTCAGACAGTTAAAAGACATGTCTGAAATCTATGATAACTGGGAGAGGCTGGTGGCTGCCGTTCTCCGCCGGGAGCAGTTCCGGCGGCTCTGCAACCAGCACTCGAGAAATTCTAGCATCAGCTCATCGTCCTCGGACTTTAGTTTCAGTTCGCCGCTGCACGACATCGAATTTCTTAACTTTTCGGTCCCCGGCGCCGCCGCCTCCCATAATTCGTCTTCTCAACAGCAAACTCATCGCCAGGCAGCCTTTATCTCGGAGTCTGTCTCTCCGGAAACAGCACCAATCAACGCAGACCCGCTTGCAGTAATGTCCTTTTGATCATTTTTTAACTTTCAACTGATTTTTGGCCGCCATATGTGTTGTCTTTCCATTTCACTCTGCTGACCCTGGAAAGTTTTTCCAGCTTTTTCACTGACTTCTGCTTGTTTCCCAGACCTTCTTGTATAAAGTGGTGCTCAAAGTGGATGTACATGATGACAGAGAAATCAGAAAGGCCCTCAAAGTAGTTTCTTCTTTTTCCGGTATTACATTTTGCATTCCATAATTTCTGTGGAATCATTAGATCACCGCGGTTCCCTATAATTCCTAAGTTCAAGATTCTTCTAAACCTCTGCAGTACGGAGTTTGTTTCTGTAATAGCCGTCTTAATACTACTCTTGTTTTAATGTAGGGCTCCAGTCTGTTTCTTTGGACAGGACGCAGAAAAAGTTCACATTAGTTGGGGATTTCGATCCAATTTCAATGGTCCAAAAATTGAGAAAATCATTGCGTACAGAAATAGTCTCAGTTGGCCGAACAATGTTGCAATCTAGTACAGCTCCAGTTCAGTCCATGGCAGCAGCTTCAGACTCTGTTCCTGCTCCTCCATCATCTGTTCCAATCTAGTCCAGCTCCAGCTCAGTCCATGGCAGCAGCTTCAGACTCTGTTTCTGCTCCTTCATCATCTGTTGCTTCTCGTTAACGTGTCGCTCGTGTCATTTGTATAAAATCGCACTTTACGTTTTTATTAGTTAGTGTTGGCAGATTAGTTGGCAAGTGATGTGGCAGTCAGTCGGTTAGTCAGTTAGATTAGTTGCTGTTCTTCTTCTTCATTTCGGGCCTTCTGTATGTATATTTAAATGGGCAGCTGTAACTTCTTCTTTGAATGAATGAAGAACCAAGTTCTGTTCATTCTTATTTTGCAATATCTTGGCTATTTATGCAGCGATTCATATTGGATTTTATCAAACAAAAGTGGGCTGATCATGTGCTTTCTCATGGAATATGTTTCTTTTACTGATAGCCGAAAGCCCTGCTTCACTGATCCTGTCAATACTTGAATAAAACCATGAAGTTTTCAGCCTTCTCTTTTATACATCTATGTGTAAATTTCTTCCTTACAATAAATAATTGCCACAGCTGACACTAATACCTACATCAGAAAATTTCCAGACAAAATACATTACTTACATTCATTCTTGTCCAACATATCCACTACTTGTTCCATGGTTGGTCTGTCTTCTGGTTTATTTTCCACACAAGATAAGGCTACGGCCAGCATCTCCCACATCCCTTGCTTCACAACAGGATTCTTCAGAAGCTTTTTATCAAACGCCAAAGAAGTCCATCCGTCACGAGCATTATAAAGAGCCCAATCAGCAAACGTTAGAGGCCTGCCGATGAAACGCAAAGGGGACCTTCCAGTTAGAAGTTCAATCAGCAGAACCCCAAAGCTGTAGACGTCAGAGGCCTGGGTACTCATCCCCACTTTCTTGTCCTCCGGAGCATTGTAATTCGTATTTATACAAGTGAGAACGCCGATATCAGAGATGCAGCCGTATTGTTCTGAGTTGAGGAAAATGTTGGAGGCCTTTATGTTTCCATGTACAACCATCGCACTCCTTAGTCCGTGGATATGTGCAAGACCCTTTGCTGCACCAATTGCGATTCTGAGACGGGTTCCCCAGTCTAAGTGAACGCGATTCTTGCCTTTTCTTTCCAGGAAAACAGGATGAGAAAAATTGAGTGGCAATGATTATATTACTATCAGAAATTATTGTAATTAACCAGATAACTAAATGAACATACCATGTAACATTGTTTCCAGGCTTCCTTGAGGAAAGTATTCAAGAATTTCGAGGCATTCATCTTCATTTATGTAGTATCCCATCATCTTAACTATATTCTCATGCTCGCTACCGGCACAAAGCTTTATCTTCTTCTCCAACATATCATGTGCCCAGTTCTCTCTGCTAATTCTCTTCACCACAAACATAAAATCTTCTCTTAACCTCACTAGATACGCATTTCCAAACGAGTCTATTGTGTCTCCAAGAGCGACGGAAGGAGCTATTAACAATTCATCGAGCCCAAATGCAAAAGGGGAGCCCTTGAAAATTACTAGCTGGCCCGATTCTTCTTTAGCCATCTCTTTTCTTACGCTAGCTTTGATATTGGCTGAAATTTGGAGAGGTCGATACATATCGAACATAAAAGTTCCATCTTCTCGGTACGAGAATCCACTGGAAAGTGGAGAAGCTAAGCTGAAACTTGAACTGAAATCTGAGGATACCGATGATCGGAGGCTTGGGGTTCTCGAATGGTCATGGCAGATTTGCCAGAGCTGCTCTCGGCGCAGCACAGCAGCCACCAGCCTCTCCCAGTTGTCATAAATTGCCGACATCTTGGATCAGATTTGTTAGGAAATGCTGATGCTTAAGTTTCCAGGAGAAGGAAAACCAGGAAAGGAAACTGAAAATATCGTGGAAGCTACGACGGAAGACAACTCCCTCATGGAGTTCACAGTCAACCCGTTCTTCTGTTTACCAAAATAAAACAATGTCTGAGAAATTGAAGGAAGCTTCATTTTTAGTTTCTCTTAATATAGTTAATGTAAGACTACTACTAAACCATCGAAAAAGAGAATAGAAAAGTTGTAAGCCGACTGATTAAAAGCATGTGTTGGTTGTCCGTCACTTTGATTGGTGAAAATAATACACTTGTCTTTGAAAACCTCTTTATTCTCAATTGTATATAAAAATATGGGGTTAAATATAATTTATCCCTTTCTGTTAATAAAAAAGTCTCCGTAAAAAAATAAAGTATAATTTATCCCTTTGTAATTTAAAAAATATGGTAATTTACCTCCCTCCGTAAATTTTCACAATTTCATTATTTTTTAAATCACAAGGGTGTAAATTGCATTGTGTTTTCTAATAAAGGTTTTTTTGTACTTTTTCATTAACACAGGGGTAAATTACATTTAACCCTAAAAATATGAGTACATTACCTTATATCTTCTCAATAAAAATATCAAATATAATTTGCAGACCAGTTTCCTCAATCGCATTTGGTGTTCCAGGCTAGGACTACATGGAGATGAGAAACATGTTACATTGTTGCAATAACTAGATGTCTGATGTCGTGTTGATGCTAGAAAATAAATAAAACTATTGTTCTTCTTATGTTATCTTAATAAGATTATTAAGTAACTTTCTTCCTTCAAATAAATAATTGCAACAACTAACAGTAAAACCTACATCCGAAAAATTCCAGACACAAGATTTTGCTTAAAGATATGGTACTCCAGCATATCTACTACTTCTGCCATGGTTGGTGCTACTTCCCGTGAAACTGATGATATGATGCTTGGGGTTCTCGAGTGATCATGGCAGATTTTCCACATCAGCTCTCTGCGGAGGACGGCAGCCACCAACCTCTCCCAGTTTCTTGACATGTTTGATCCAATCACCACCCTGATGTCCTAATAGAAAATTGATGCAAAATTTCAGGAGTAGAAAATCAGGTAAATGAATTGAATAGATTCTTGAAGGGATTGCTTGTTGAAATCGTCAAGATTAATTATTAATTTGAAAATTATAATAATAATAGAATCAGGTCGAATTTTCGGGAACTATTGATTAATTTCTCAATTTCAATTGTAGTAATCCAATGGGGGATTTTGGATTGAGAACTACTAGTAATTAATATAAACTAAACAAAAAGTAGAGATAAAATTACTAGGAATAATCAGTAGAGAAAGATTCCAACTCAAAGGAGTGTATCACCCAATTATTATGTTAATCATTAATCACACAAGAATAATTTTACAACCCAACATTCAACTTTGAAATCGATATAATAAATTTTTGTTTTCCTCTTGTAATGGATTTGACTCAAGCATTTAACTCAAAACTTATTATCCTACTAACTCGACACGATAACATCCCATATTGATTCAACAATAGCATGTGTATCAGTGAAAACAATTGAACCTAGATCAAACAATTAAAATAGCTGTAATAATCTAACCTAATTTTCTTGTCCCTAAAAATAAATCTTGCAAAGCACTAATTAATTTGTTTGCGACTCATACCATTCATTCATGACAATTACGGATTACTGAAATCATGGACAACAATAGAACAATTAATATTGAGTTGAATTGGTTAGATCGATTTACCAATAATAACTATTCATAAACAGTAAATTAAGACAAAAAATACTCGACGAAATCAGATAAAATCAAGATCTCAAAACATAACCATTGAATTCCACGTGTTCCTTGAATAAAACATGAGGATTAGCTACAGATCATGTGTGCAGAAAATTCTAAAATTCTATAAAAAAAAACTTAGATTAAAAAGAAAGGAAGAGATGAGAGATGATCTAAATTAAGATAGTTATAAAATATGGAATTGGATTTATGGTCTTCCAACTTAACAGTATGGAAAAGAAAACAAATCGCAGTAACAAATCTTTTCATATTTCCCACTTTTGTGCACATAGACTTGAGCATTGTCACGCCTAATTGAGTATCTCTTCTCTTGACATAACAACTTCTATATTAAAAAAATATATATAATTCAAAATGTATGCACTAAAATTCTTTCAAAATACTCAAAAATAAACATGCATACAAGTTTTGAATTGTAACTTATCGTGAAGCTTCAGGAAAAGGGAGCCCTTCTAAGGTTCAGCGGCAACGCGTTATTGCATTTTGACAGAAAAAACAATGTGTAAGAAATTGAAGGAAGCTTTGTTTTAGTTTCTCTAATTTAGTGTGTCTGAGTGGCCTGATGTTACGTGGAGCGCATCCACTCCTTCTTTAATTTTCTTTTCTGGTTGGTGAAATGGGGAAACATATACTTCTCTTTCAGAACAGAAGCCTTCAATAAATAACAAAGTCAATTAGTACTTGTGTATTAATCTAACTTCTGAAATTGTATGAATGAGTTCAACTATTGCATCTTGAACTGTATAATCTTGATAATTTGTTGAAGGGGAGATAAGATCATGTCTATGATATATGACAACTGGGAGAGGCTAGTAGCAGCCGTGCTAAAGAGAGAGGAGATTAGGCAACTATGCCTTCAGCCATCGAGAAGCCCCAGCATCTGTTCTGATTCTGAATCTTCGGATTGCAGTGCCAGTTTCCAGTCGAGAGATGTGCGGTTACGGAAGAGAGTGGCTTCTGTTGGGAAGCCAGTTCCCAAGGTAGTTTTCGTTGGGGGATCTAGTCCAGATTTTCGCCTAAAAGATATTGTGAAGTTCTGCCATGAGCTGGGCAATGGAACATTTTGGACTTCGTTCCTCGGTGAATTATTGCAGGATGTGGAAGTCTCAGACCAAGAACTTCTGGTTAGTGGAACTGAAGTGGTAATCAAGCTATGGAAGAAAGTGAAATTGCCAGAAGAAGAATTCAAGCAGCAGATGAAGATTTTTGGAAATTGTAGGCATGAAAATGTGGCTGCACCCTTGGCATACTACTTCTCGGAAAAGGCTAATGAAAAGCTCATCGTCTATGATTACCATAGCCAAGGAAGTGTGTCCGACATGTTACTCGGTACAATCAAAACCATAAATCATATTGCATTCACAATGTTCTCTATGGCTTCTCTCAGATCTCTTGTCCTTTTTTGTTTAAGTGTTGGGGGTAAATTATCTTTTCCATCCATTATCTCTCGGAAAATGGGATTTGAAACTAAGTTGAAAATTTTTGGGTAAAAAATGGGATTAAAAAGAAAAAATTCCTTCTTTAAGGGACAAAAAAGGTAATTTAGCCTTTTAAGCCTAGAGACAATCTCAACCAAAGAAACTGAGATTGTTAATCCTTTATTCTAATTCATAAGGTGAACATGCAGGGAAATCGCCTACACCCAACTGGGAAACTCGTCTAAGAATTGCAATTGGTGCAGCACGGGGCATTGCTCATGTCCACGCACAGTCTGGTGGGAAACTAGCCCACGGAAACATAAAGGCATCTAATATTTTTCTCAACTCTCAACAGTATGGCTGTGTGTCTGATTTTAGTTTGACAGGGATCATGGCTAAGCCACGACGAGGCAATCCATGGTACCATACCCCGCCATACGGTCCCGCGAGTATATCCCAGGAAATTGATGTGTATAACTTTGGAAATTTATTGCTTGAACTTCTTACTGGTAAGTCATCCATGGAGGCGCATGGTTTTGAGGATGATATGGACCTGGAAACATGGGTTCGTTCCATCAAATCCCAGGATTGGACTTCTGAGTTGTTTGATCAATGTCTCAGAAGACCAATCAGGAATGAAAAGGATATGATAGAGATGGTGAAAACAGAGATTCCAGGCGTTGATTTAGAGGTCCAGGATTCAGTCACAGATTGGGAGGCACTGAGAGCAATTCTTCGCTCGCATTTTCGCTCGATGGCCCGTGTTCCAGCTGGCTACTTCACAGCTCAGGACTTGGCGGAGATGATAGAAATGAAGCGTGTTGCAATGAGGTGCTTGAGAGATAGGCCTAAGATGACTGAAGTAGTTTTGATGCTAGAGAATATCAAAGCAAGTCTGAGTAATAGGAAACCAGAACATGACCGATAAGAATTCAATATTAGTGAGAGACCTTTGATTTGGATGTGTGTTTTGACTAAAATAATGTAATGAATTGTTTCCATTTCGAAATATGAAATATATGAGAAAATCATTTGAAGATTTTCCTTTTTCCCTCTCTTTTCTTCAGTTTTTTCTGCATCTCAAATATCTATATCCAAGTTTTTTCTAACTCCTCTGGAGTTCATTTCTGATGGTGTCTTATTGAAATATGGATATTATATAATGATACGTTTTATGTATGAAACTGGGGTCATATATATTTTCTTGCTTCGTACTCGTCTTGACCATGCTGTTTCTGCTATTCAGTTTAGAAAATGGTCTACTGATAAGATCGCATTTTGTTCTTATTTCATGTGATCATACTTTTATTACGAATAATCTGATTTATGAATGATAAGTACCGTTATTCATTGTCAAGAATATTTGCCTAATCAATCGAACTTCCAATTCCGTAATTGTTTGTTTAGTTCAATAACTAGTGGTAACACAATATAATTGATTATGTAGAAGTTTTCGATTATGCTGTGGAGAATGTACTATTTAACTTATATAAATCCTCATAGGAATTTATTGATTAAAATTGAGCCTTTCTAGTTCTTAATGTTGTCACTAAATTAAATCTTGAAAATGTTCCCGAGATTGTTTACTGATTAGGGATTTAGTTAATCGACGTTCCTTGACTGTCCAAAGGTAAGGTTGTTAGGTCGTACTAATGGCCATAACCAATTTATCTATCATGAATGATTGTCGTTTTGCATACATGATCGACCATAAAATTAAGCATGATCTTATTTTTTAACTAAAATATCCTTATTATATTTATTCTTCTTGAAATACTCTTTTCTTCTCTTTAATTTTAGATCTAAATTTTTAATCAAAACTCCTTTATTTTTATTAAATTTCTACTTTTGAAGGAATTAATTTAAAATTAATTTCCGTGAATTCGACCCTACTTATCACTTTCACAAATTTTTAATAAAATAATATTTTTAATAAATTCGACATCAATCATCTATGAATTTCCCATCTTTTTCCGATGCCTAACCCGAACAAGTTTTGGATTTTTTTTTTAAGTGAAAAACAAAGAAATCTGCAGCAAAGACAAGAATGTGTTCTATTTAAAATATCAAACATATAAGAATAACTCCGTCTTTCATTAATAAAAGTAGTTGCAATGATTCAAATCAATCTCTAAGCATACCAAACCATTAGCATTTTTTCAGGACTCGAGTTCGGGGCAGATGTCACGAATCTATGACAACTGGGAAGGCTTGTGGCAGCTGTTCTACGGAAACAGCAGCTATGGGAACTTTTCCATGATCAGTCGAGGAGCCCCAGTATACTCTCTGAGTCATCTGATTTTAATTCCAGTTTCTATTTGACTTCTTCTCTTCATGATCTGCTCTTTGACTTTCCAAGTCCCGGAAGTTCATCTTCATATTCTGAAGGTCCCGTTGCAGAGTCGGGAGAAGCTCTTCCAAAGCTGGTTTTTACTACAAAGTTCAGTCCACCCTTTGAACTGGAAGATCTGTTGAGGGCTTCTGCAAAGTATCTTGGGAAGGGGACGTTCGGGAGCGCATATGCCGCTGCTCTACATTACGGGACTAAGATTGTGATAAAGAGACTGAAGTTGGTGAGTGTTTCTGAACCACAATTCAGACGACACATGGAGGTTGTTGGGAATATCAGGGATGAAAACGTCACCACCTTAAGGGCTTACTTCTGTTCCAAAGATGAAAAGCTTTTGTTATATGATTTTTATAGTAACGGCAGCGTCTCCTCACTGTTACACGGTATGTTTAGTTCTGTAACTTCATTTTCTATTACTGTGTTCTTACTTTTGGTATCTCTGACGACTGTGATCTGATGCATCATTTTCATGTTCCCAGGGGAAAATGGCGAGAATCGGGCTAGTGTAGACTGGCCAACCCGAATGAGAATTGCTGTTGGTGCAGCAAGGGGTATTGCCCACATATACACACAAATTGGTGGGAAGCTTGTCCATGGAAACATCAAAGCTTCAAATATTTTCCTGAATTCACAAAGGTACGGCTGCATATCTGATCTTGGGATGGCATACGTGGCAGCAACGGCGTTCATGCCGAATTCATACTGCTATGCTCCAGAAGTCGAGAACACTCAAAATGTATCCCAAGCATCTGATGTCTATAGCTTTGGGGTTTTGCTGCTTGAACTTCTTACTAAAAAATCTCCTGTACAAGTCAGTGGCAGTGAAGCCGTCGATTTAGTCAAGTTGGCTAATTCTGTTAATCGTAAGAAATGGATTGCTAAAATATTTGATACTGATGTACAGAAGAATCGTACTGTAGAGAAACAGATGGAAAAGATGTTGCAAATAGGCATGATGTGTGTAGCAAAATCCCCAAAGAGAAGACCAAGAATGTCTGAAGTTGTGAAGGTGATAGAGGATAGTATGTTGATTATGGTAAATCAGTTTTCTGTAAGAACAAAAATGAACAAACTGATGTTTTTTGAGGATGCTCGTTACACATTTGACCTTGAGGATCTGCTGAGGGCTTCTGCTGAGGTGCTTGGAAGGGGAACGTTTGGGGTTTCATACAAGGTAATACTGGACAACGGAATAACAATTGTCGTGAAGAGGTCGAAGGAAGTGGTTGTTGCAAAAAAAGAATTCCAGCGGCATATGGAGGTAATGAGCAGGATGCAGGGGCACGAAAATGTTTCTGAATTAAGGGCACACTACTATTCAGTGGACGAAAAGCTATTGGTGTATGATTATCACAGTCAGGGCAGTGTATCTGCCTTGCTACATGGTATGCAGAAGATTACTACTACTTCGCCTTGTTCTTTCATGGTCTTTGCAATTTCCTCATAATTTGATGCACTTTTGTGAACTTTGCAGGGAAACGAGGTTCAGGCAGGAAACCTTTAGATTGGAAGGCTCGATTAAGAATTGCAGTAGGTGCAGCAAGAGGGTTTGCTCACATCCACAAGCAAGATGGCGGGAAATTTTTGCATGGAAATATAAGAACTTCAAACATTTTCCTAAACGAGCAACGACATGGCCGTGTCTCCGATGTTGGATTGGCAACATTGTCGAGCCCAACTACATTATTAGTTATGAGAACTGCTGGATACTGTGCCCCTGAAGTCATGGACATCAAGAAAATATCCCAAGCTTCCGACGTCTACAGCTTTGGAGTTGTACTACTCGAACTCATCTCTGGAAAGAGGCCTATCCACACGACTGGTGATGGCAAGGTCATTTCACTAGTCAGGTGGATTGAAACTGTTAAACGGGAGGAGTGGACAGATGAAGTGTTTGATGCTGAGCTTCTGAGGTATCAGCATGACAATGAGGCTATGCTACAATTGCTGCAAATAGCAATGGGTTGTGTTGATAGTGTCCCCAAGCGCAGGCCTAAAATGGCTGATGTATTGATGGAGCTGGAGGCGATTAGTGAAACTGAAACAGTGAGCAGCCCTTCTGTAGAATAAAGATTGGGGGATCAGTTCGTGTTGGAGCCTCTTGTTTCACTATATGTAAGTCTGGTAGGACTTGTTTGTCCAATGTTCCGGTGGATGTCTGTGAATTGAGTGCATGCAATTGGTGCTTCTTGAGTTGGTCTCAAAAAGTTAAAAGTGAGATTAATAGATTTTGGCATTAGAAAATGAAAATGTTTCCAAGATGAAACCCAACCAACTTGTAAATAAGTCGTCAAGCTTGACTTTGGTAAACACTAAGGACAACACAAAAAAAGACGTGAGAATAGAAGTCCTTTGGTGCACACACAATTTCTTTCGTTGTCCTACGTCCAGTCCTTCGTAGAAATTTCTGCGAAACTTAATATTATTAAGCTCACGGCAAAGTTCATCGACTTCAAACGTTATATAGTGTGTTATTGACTTGATTGATTTCAATCATCTGGGAAAGAGAAGACTTTGAAGCTTCAGAAGAGATGAGCAAAGTGTACGATGACTGGGAGAGGCTGGTCCAGGCCACGCTTCGAAGAGATGAGCTTTGGCGAATCTGCCACGACCATTCCAGGACCCCGAGCGGTGGCTCCACTACTTCCGGGACCAGTCAAGGCTCAAGTTCCCCTGTTCCTGAGGTGGCGCCTAAGAGTTCACGTACACGGGTTTCACCCTTGAATCACCAGAATCAACAAAACGGGGCCAAATTCAACAACAAAGAGTCTCTGAGAAGAGGGAAATCAAGAACTCGTATGGACACGAGTGTCGGCTCCACTAGTTCTGGTTCGGGTTCTCCCGTTCTTGAGGTGGCTGGCAAGAGTTTAAGCACATGGGTTTCGCCTTTGAACCACCGGAGTCAACAAGGTGAAGCCATATTCAATAACGAAAAGTCTCTGAGGAGAAGGAAATCAAGAATCCGTTTGGATCGATGGATTTTGACTCGATGGCGTTCCATTACGTTTAGGACCCAACCAACTGATGCATAACTTGACCAAGAAGTCAAGTTTTTGTGGAGTTAATAAGCTGTTGAAAGCAAGTAATCTTCCTCGAGCGCCTATGATTTGTTCTTTTTATTCATTTGTTAGCCAGTACCCTTAGAACTTTTTTGCAAGTGTGTCTTTTCTTCTCTCTAGCATTTGTTTTCCATTTTCATTCTTATAGCTCAATTTCTCCATTCGACGTCCCAACAAATCCTTCCAAGCTAAAAGCATACAATATCAAATGCCTAAAAGTATTTAACAGTAAAAAATAGAGATCCAAAAAAGATCTTGGTTGTGGGCCTGGTGTCACAAACTTTGATTAAGAGGTCAGTCTCATGGGCACACAAGTATGCTAAAACAGGTGGCTACATTTATGTATTTGAATTCAAGGGTTGAATTCTTTTACAAAGTAAAGGCCATTTTGATTTAAATCACAATCGTTCGAAAATTTGGTTGTGCTTCAATGATTGATCTGGTGGTCATTTTCAAACCTTACTACCCTTTCTCAGAGTTGTGCTGTATCTTTCCTTTATCACAAAAGTCTATGCAACTGCTGTTTTTCTCGAATTTTCTTTCAGATGCAATCAAACATCATCATGATCGGGGCTATCAAAACTCTATGAAACTGTGTTGGTTTGATCTTTAAGCTCAAGCGAAGATGGTTAAATTTTACGACAACTGGGAGAGGCTAGTGGAAGCTGTGATGCGTAGAGAACAGCTCCGGACTCTTAGTCTATCAGATTCAAGAACCCCCAGCGCAAGATCACTCGATTCAGATTTTAGTTTTAGTTCAAGTTCTCAGTATGATGAGGTTTCTTTTAGAATCACTCCATCTCCTCTGCACCCAGATTCAGTTAAGCTTAGACTCGAACAAAGTCTTAAAGAAGGGAAACAGAGAGGAAATGGAAAAGCGCCTGCAAAGAGGAGAAGTGCTATGTGGAAAGGCCTGTCAATATTTGTAAGACTGATTGAATTAGGTGTATAACATCTCATTGTCTACAATGTTTTCTATGTTTATGGATCTCATTCCGTTCCTTAAAGATCGGAGACTTGTTTTTCATTTGAAACAGAGTGGTTTCTCCTCCAAGAAGGACTATGGCAGAGAGGAAATAGAGATTCAATGGGCTAATAAAGCTCAGAGAACACTGCATGGCCTTGAACCAATGAAAACAGCTGGTGTTTCTAGCAAGAAGATCTATGAAGATCTTTCTCTGCCGGCAGAAAAGGACAAGAAGAGAGCTGAGTTTGCAAGGTTCGTATCCGCTTGTTTATTCAGGTTAACACTTGTAAAGGTAACCTCTTTGTGCATATCCGGACACGAACTTTATGATATTTTCTTTGTTTCTGTTTTAGGCTTCAAGAACTGCATACTCTCAAGGGTCATATTGAATCAGTTATGAAAGCAAAAGGCCTCGATATCAACTCAATTGATCATTACTACACAGTTTGAAGACGGAGTAGACTTGGCAAAAGATGAATGCATAAACTGGAAGCTTTAGAATGTGAAGAACAGAAACACCCGCCTTAATTACTAAAGCATCCTTGTTTATGTTGAAGGTCTCCCATTTTTTGCTCTGCATAGTTTTCGTCCTCCGGAAACTTTCGGTTGTGGTTCTATTGTTCGGTTATACCTATCTATGATGAAATGAATGCAATTTATCTGCAAAAAGCCAAAAACTGATGTTCTCGTCTCTATGTTTTGTATCACCTTATGCTCTTTTTCTTTTTTTCAATCTATATAGTCCAACAGTAAGAAACCGTCAACTAGGATCCTGCTGGTTCATGAACTGTGTCTATCAATAGAAACTGATTTTGTAGTATACCAAGTCTTATGAAAATCTATTCCCTGGAACTGTCATTTTGTTCGTTCCACATTGAGTGAAGGGTCGAACGAGTACTGACCTCTATTCCCTACAGCAACAACTCCTGGAGATTTCAAAGAGAAATTATGTCTTCTGGACTATTACTGATTGCTTTATTTTTGCTGAGCTTATCATAATGGAAACTTGCTGCAGTGCTTATGTTCAGTAGTGAGGTAGGAGTCTCCACAGAAGAGGAGGCAAATACTGAAAACTGAAAGGACTTTCTGTGTTAAAGCCCAAATAGACATGTCTCGGATCTACGACAACTGGGAGAGGTTGGTGGCAGCCGTGCTGAAGAGAGAGCAGATTCGACAGCTCTGCTACGCCCCCTCCAGCAGCTCAGGCAGCACCCTCTCATCAGATTTCAGTACTATCTCAACTTCTCAACCTGATGAATCTAGTCAAATTGAGAATGAGTTGACTGAACCATACAAACCAGGGGTGCATGTTACACTTGAAGCCTCTGGAGATGAAAGCATAAAGGTCAAACGGGTACGCTTCAGGTATGTCCTTTTGCCTGAGTTTGGAGAAAAAAATCTTAGAATGATTAGTTTTGTTTTCTTTCAACATATATTATCTTTGGAATATCTCTTCCCTTTTGCCTATTGTTGTGTATGCAGCCCGAGAAAATTCAACGAAAAAGAAGCAGAGACGTGGTGGCTTAACAACAGAGACAAAGTTTACAAGAAATATAATGATCTAGCAGCGCTTGCCCAACTTAAGAAATTATCAATTTCGGGCAAGGCTGGATCTGCCTCAACTGTTACATTTCTCGATATAAGTGAAGAAAGTAATGAACAGCCACTATCTCAGACCACATTTGACCAGAACATGAAATCCAGAAATTCAAAGGTCGAGGGAACTGCTAGTCACATTGCGGATGTGTGGATTGAAACTTATGAACCTGGGGTGCATGTAACACTTAGCGCCTTCAGAGATGGAAGTAGAGACATCATACGGATACGATTCAGGTACTTATCTTTCGCCCTAATCTTTTTGCTTAAAATGAGTGTTTCACTATTTGAATGCTAAACTATGTTAACATCAAGTTAAATAGGTGAACCTTTTATATATAGTTTCAGTTTTACCATCGGAAGTAGCTAAAATTCTATATTTTCTTAAGTACAAAATGCCTTTTTTCTTTCTGATCAGTAGTGCGACAATGCTTTAAGGGTTAAACTAAAATCTATGAATTAAATACAATTCCACTAGATAACTTCTACCATCTCTTTTCTCTATAAATAAACTGTTTTGTTGTCATGTGCAGCCGGAGAAGATTCCGGGAGCACGAAGCAGAAGCCTGGTGGCTGGAGAATCGAGAAAAAGTTTACAAGAAATACAGTGTCATCCATCCTTAGCCTGAATCAGGCAACAACCAGTTTGCAGTTTGCTGGTCTGAAGAATCAGTTTACTTTGTTTCTGTTTCAGGCTTCGGGAATTACACACTCTCAGGGGTCATATTGAATCAGTTATAGATGAAAAAGGCCTGGATATTGATTTAGGTCATCATCACCATACAGTAAGAAGACAGACTAAACCGGGCAAAAATGAGTACATAAGCTGGAAACTCAAAATCTGAAGAAGAGAAAGACTGCCTTAATTTGCTAAGGAATCCCAGTCTATTCGGAAGCTTTCCTATTTCTTTGCAGTGTATTGTTTCTATGTTTCAGATTAGATTATACTATTATTCTGTTATTCCGAGTCCCAAATGAATTAATGACTTTACCTGCAAAAAGTGAAAACTATGTTCTCATCTCCACCTTTAGCCACACCAACAGTAAGATATGAACAACTACAATCCTACATAAACAGTTCCTATGAGCAGAAACTGATTTTTTTGCATGCTAAGTTGTTTTAAGATGATTTACTCCCTTGAACTTTCACTTGCTTTGTTCCTTGTTTGAGTTGAGAGATGACAAACATGCACCTCACTTCCTAGTTCCTACAGCAAGAACTCTGGAGATTCCTAAGAAAACTTGTATGCGGTGATCTGTCGTCTGGACCATCATAAAGGAGCGCTCATAACATATTGAGATAGGATTTTTCACCAAACAGTAGGGAAATAAAGGAATGCTGAAAATGAGACAAGTTTTTCAGAATACAAATAGTACTGCCTTTCCTCTTTTCTTCTTTTGAAGGAGATGGCTGGTGACTTAAAATTTATTAAATTGCTTTCTTTAGAGTTTGTTCAACAGCTGACCTTGGCAAAACGTGTCTAGCACTTCCACATTTCTCCTGATGAATATTTCTTGAGATTTCAAGCTGCAAAAAGTTAAGGTTTCAATGACAATCACATATAGGACTAATATGTTATGATCACCAAAAAAGCAGAAGTATTTTGAACCATCCCGTAGCCAAAGCCAAAATAGACATGTCTTTGGTCTACGACAACTGGGAGAGGTTGGTCGAAGCCGCACTGAAAAAAGAGGGGATTCGGAAATTTCACCATGCCCCCTGGACAAGCTCAAGCATCAGATCTCAGCCATGGTTCAACTTCTCGATTTGATGAAAACTCAAAATCTATTGAAACTGAGAATGAGGCTACTGAAGAAAACAGCAACTGCGAGGTGTTGGTAGCAGCCGTGCTGAAAAGAGAGCAGATACGGCCAATGTGCCACACCCCCTCAAGAAGCTTAAGCATCAGCTCCATATCATCAGATTTCGATCCTACTGCAAATGACCGTGATCAGTCGGCTGAACAACACGAACCATCAGGGTGGTCATCCAAAGCCTCCAGAGATCAAAGCATAGAGGTCAAAAAGGCATGCTTCAGGTACCTCCTATAAGATGAGATTGCAGAGAATTGCTTCAAATGATTATATTTCTTTTTTCGACATTCTGCTGGATTTAAGAGTTGAATAGCTGTTATGTTGTACTATCTCTTCTCTTTGCCTATTTTTATGCAGCCAGAGAAAAAATTAAAGGAAAAAGCAAAAACCTGGTGGCTTAACAAAAGAGACAAAGTTTATAAGAATATAATGATCTCCTCTTGCTCGCCCGAATCAGGCAGTCATCAATTTCAGGCCAGGATCGCTCAGCCTCCGAAACCCATTTCTCAACAAAAGTGAAGAAAGTAATCAACTTGGTGGACCTGGAAGATATGAACGGCCATTGTATGAGACCACTTTAATGGAATATGTGAAATCTCGAAATTCAGAGGTCAGGGAAACTGCTAGTCAGCTTGTGGTTGATAGGAACCAGGGGTAGATGCAACAATTAGAGCCCTTAGAGGTGCAACCAGAGACATCATACGGATATGATTCAGGAACTTAAACTTTCAGATTACTCTTTTTGTCTTAAAATGGATGTCACTATTTGAATACTAAACTCCGTTAACATGAAGTTAAACAAGTGAAGCTTTAATCCCTTACACTTTTACCATCGGAATTAGCTACAATTCTGTACTTTTAAATAACAACATACCTTTTTCTTTTAAATGCTTTTGAAGGGGTAAACTATCATCTATGAGATACTACTCCAGTAGACAACTTTTACCATCTCTTTTCTCTATAGATAATTTGTTTGTTGATGTGCAGTCGGCGACATTCCGGGAGCACCAAGCAGAGACCTGGTGGCTCATAGTTAATGTGAAATACA
Source organism: Sesamum indicum (assembly GCF_026168435.1). Classification (NCBI taxonomy): domain Eukaryota; kingdom Viridiplantae; phylum Streptophyta; class Magnoliopsida; order Lamiales; family Pedaliaceae; genus Sesamum; species Sesamum indicum. The sequence continues at coordinate 12,246,745 of NC_142660.1, read as the reverse complement.
ATGTCGTCCGGGCTAGCCTGAATCAGGCTGCAACGAGTCTCTAGTCAGGCTCCCCACTATTGCTTGTTACTACATTATTATGTCTCTGCATGATAGTTATCTTTCGTTTTCATTCTATCCTATGATGCATGATAGTTATGCAGCAGTAATTATGTGAATGCCCTGACATATGCTCGCAAGGTTGTGTGGAAATGCAAGTATGCAACACAGCTTACAATGCTCGGATTATAATATTCAGGTTGTTCCGCCAAGCTGTTTAATAGATAATATTCAAATCTTTTCTGCCTTTGTTGGTGAATCATATAATGTCTTGTCATGAGGAAGAAGATGAGAAGATGCTTGGAAGAATGGGTTACAAGTCTCGAAGAATACCAGATTGTCTCACTAAGATGAAGTGCTCTAGCACAAAAGTCTAAAATCAATGTACTTGACTTCGACCTTAGCAGTCCACAACTACACGCAGTCTCCTTCTCGCCACATTCCTTCAAATTTCAAGGAAGAAAAGGCTTCACAAAAGTCTAAAATATATGTACTTGACTTTGAGCTAAGCAGTCCACTACTACACGCAGTCTCCTTCTCGCCACATTCCTTGAAATCAAGGAAGAAAAGGCTTCAACCAAAACAATATAGTCAAAACTAAAACATATCTGGGGAGAAGACCTGAACCCTTCCATGTCTCAGGTCTACGACAACTGGGAGAGGTTGGTGTCAGCCGTGGTGAAGAGGGAGCAGATCTGGCAACTCTGCCATGATCATTCCAGAAGCCCCAGCATCAGCTCCCAATCATCCGATTTCAGTTCTGTCCTTCACGATGATGACTTGATGACTTCTCCTCTTTACCAGGAACGCAGAGAAGGGACCGGGCTTCCCCGGGTGACAGGGCCATCAGTTTCTGGCCAGGCTTCCTCAGGCCCGAAAGAGCAGTTTCCAAGAAGAAGATACGAAAATAATCCCCGCAACAACCCTGATGAACTTCTCTTAGCACTTGGGAGAACCCAAGAACCAATGCTGGAAACAAATTTTGATGAAATCTTGAAATCCGCTAATCTAGACGGGCCTTTTGCAAGAGTTGGCCAACCTGATGAGTGTGAGTGGATTCAGCGATACGAACCTGGCGTGTACGTTACACTTGTATGCCTTAAAAACGGAAGCACAGACGTGGAGCGGGTGCGCTTCAGGTTGATTTCCTTACATCAAGTTCCCTGACATGCTACTGATTCTGATTTGAATCATGAGTTTACCGGAAGATGTTCTCCGGACAAATAATTAACTTGTGCCAACTCTTCTCTGTTTTCCTGATAGTAATTGTTTTGATGTAAATGCAGCCGGAGAATATTCGAGAAGCAAGAAGCAGAGGCCTGGTGGATCAAGAATCGAGAACAAGTTTATTACAGATATAACGCTCGAGCCGGGCTAACCCGAATACAACTTTTACGAGACAGCCGTCGCCAACAACTTCTTAGGATCCGTTTGTTTGATGACGAACGACATCTCTATTGGGCATTTAGTTCTCGGACATCAGAACTTTTAGGAGCGCCCGACAACCGGCGGCAGAGAGGACTGACGGTTTAGGTTGCAACTACAGGGAACATATCTCCCTAAATCCTGGAGGTTTGGTATCGCCTTCTATTTTTGTACTGATGCAGAAATGAATTGACCGAAATTCCCTATTTCTCTTTGAGTTTCTTTTCTAAATGCATACTTAACTTTCCTACAAAAAGTCCCACCACGCTCATAAACAAAAACAATGATTAATTAAATAAACAGAATAAACAATTATATTTCAAGTGTGATCTAACCAATAGTACAAATAAAACCAACTGAATCAAGATATGCATGTTATGAACATACATACATACATGCCTACACACTTATTTGCAATGGAAAAGGAGAAAAAAATCATTAATTTCTTATACACATTATTCATTTAAAATTTGTTAAATGAATTAATAAAAAACTCTATTTAATGAATATAAAAACTTATTTAGATGGGTCTTAATTAGTAGCTTTTATTATTAGTTTCTCTATTTATGGGCTTTACTTTCACTTGCTTTGTTCCTTGTTTGAGTTGAGAGACGACAAACATGCACCTCACTTCCTAGTTCCTACAGCAAGAACTCTGGAAATTCCTAAGAAAACTTGTATGCAGTGATCTGTCGTCTGGACCATCATAAAGGAGCGCTCATAACATATTGAGATAGGATTCTTCACCAAAGAGTAGGGAAATAAAGGAATGCTGAAAATGAGACAAGTTTTTCAGAATACAAATAGTACTGCCTTTCCTCTTTTCTTCTTTTGAAGGGGATGGCTGGTGACTTAAAATTTATTAAATTGCTTTTTTGGAGTTTGTTCAACAGCTGACCTCGGCAAAACGTGTCTAGCACTTCCACATTTCTCCTGATGAATATTTCTTGAAATTTCAAGCTGCAAAAAGTTAAGGTTTCAATGACAATCATATATAGGACTAATATGTTATGATCACCAAAAAGAGGGGATTCGGAAATTTCACCATGCCCCCTGGAGAAGCTCAAGCATCAGATCTCAGCCCTGGTTGTTCAACTTCTCGATTTGATGAAAACTCAAAATCTATTGAAACTGAGAATGAGGCTACTGAAGAAAACAGCAACTGGGAGAGGTTGGTAGCAGCCGTGCTGAAAAGAGAGCAGATACGGCAAATGTGCCACACCCCCTCAAGAAGCTCAAGCATCAGCTCCATATCATCAGATTTGGATCCTAGTTCAGCTTCTCAATTTGATGAAAACATAAAGTCTACTGCAATTGACCGTGATCAGCCGGATGAACAACACGAACCATCAGGGTGTTCATCCAAAGCCTCCAGAGATCAAAGCATAGAGGTCAAACAGGCATGCTTCAGGTACCTCCTCTCAGATGAGATTGCAGAGAATTGCTTAAAATGATTATTTTTCTTTTTTCGACATTCTGCAGGATTTAGGAGTTGAATAGCTGTTATTTTGTACCATCTCTTCTCTTTGCCTATTTTTATGCAGCCAGAGAAAATTAAAGGAAAAGGCAATAACCTGGTGGCTTAACAAAAGAGACAAAGTTTACAAGAAATATAATGATCTCCTCTTGTTCGCCCGAATCAGGCGGTCATCAATTTCAGGCCAGGCTCGCTCAGCCTCCGAAGCCCATTCTCAACAAAAGTGAAGAAAGTAATCAACTTGGTGGACCTGGAAGATATGAACGGCCATTGTATGAGACCACTTTAAAGGAATATGTGAAATCCAGAAATTCAGAGGTCAGGGAAACTGCTACTCAGCTTGTGGTTAATAGGAACCAGGGGTAGATGCAACAATTAGAGCCCTTGGAGATGCAACCAGAGACATCTGTGATTCAGGAACTTAAACTTTCAGATTACTCTTTTTGTCTTAAAATGGATGTCACTATTTGAATGCTAAACTCTGTTAACATGAAGTTAAACAAGTGAAGCTTTTATCCTTTATACTCTTACCATTGGAATTAGCTACAATTCTGTACTTTTAAATAACAACATACCTTTTTCTTTTAAATGCTTTTGAAGGGGTAAACTATTATCAATGAGATACTACTCCAGTAGACAACTTTTACAATCTCTTTTCTCTATAGATAATTTGTTTGTTGTGATGTGTCGTCGGTGAACATTCCATGAGCACCAAGCAGAGGCCCGGTGGCTCATCAAGAAGAAGTTAATGTGAAATACAATGCCGTCCTGGCTAGCCTGAATCGGGCTGCAACGAGTTTCTAGTCAGGCTCCCTACTATTGCTTGTTACTTGATGGGTGTCGAATCCACCAAAAATAATTCCTACGAACACTTTTGTAGATGTGTGAGTAGGGTCGAATCCACAGAGATTGGTTTTAAATTAATTCCTTCAAAAACGAAAATAATTAGGGGGAGTTTTGATTGTGAAAAAGAATAAAACTAAAAATTAGAAGAGATAAATATAAGAGAAGAGTATTCCAGTTAAAGATAGGATCACACTTAATTTCACGGTTGATCATAGATGCAAAGATAACAATTATTCATGATAGATAAATTGGTTATGGCAATTGGTACGACCTAACGACCTCACCTTTCCTTACCTTGTGGATAGTCAAGGAACGTCCGTTGACTAAATCCCTAATCAGTAAACAACCTTGGGAACGTCCTCAAGATTTAATTTACCGACAGCATTAAGAACTAGAAAGGCCCAATTCTAACCAATAAATTCCTACGAGGACTTATTTAAGTTAGATTGTGCATTCCCCACAACATAATCGAAAACTTCTACATAATCAATTATGTTGTGTTACCACTAGTTATCGAACTAAACAAACAATTACGGATTTGAAAGTTCAATTGGCTAGGCAAATATTCTTGACAATAAATCAGATTATTTGTAATAAAAGCATAGAGAACAACACAAATACCAATATGAATAAAAGTAGAAAGCATAAATTAGATCTCACAACCCGTTGGATTTAAGCGTTCACCAAGTCTTCAACCGGAATGAGAGGTTTAGCTAGACATGCTCATGGAAGAACGCATGAAAAGCAAAATAATATAAAAACGTAGAGAAATAAAAGAGTTCAAAAGTTGTCTCTTAAAGTGAATTACATCACCTATTTATAATAGCTAGATACCTAGTTCTACTAGGATTAGAAGTAGATTCCTAATTGAACTAAAAGACTTATAGAGATAAAATCCTAATCCTAGTTAAACTCTTCCTTCATCAAAGGTAGCCCAAGCAGCTCCAAACTCTTGCCAAAAATTGAGTTTGAGTCTTGTTTGAATTTTCATTTTGGTGTTTTTCTTCATTTTCCATTTCTTTTATCCTAATGCTGCAAAATAATATTTAATTAGGAGCATTTGGTCACAAAATAGGCTAAAATATTATATGAAATAAGCACAAAATGCGATCCTATCAAATATCCCCCCACTTAACCCTTTGCTCGTCCTCGATGCAAAGAAATAGAGATAAAATAGTTGAAGAAGTTCAAACTTTATGGATCGCTGACGAAAGTAACAAGCAAGAATCTAGTTGAGTGTTCAAAGAATGACACATCATATGATAAAAGACAACTGAATAAGTTTCAAACAAGTTTTCACAAGATGATCTTCATGAAAACTAAGCATGGAAAACAAGAGATCAAGAGATCTTATATTTTGGTTGTAATGGGGCTTTGGTTTGGGGGTAGGAAAAATAAGGAAAAATGAGGTGAAAATCCAAGGAACTAAATTAGAGCACCAAGTAATAGATGTAGGAATCCAAGTTTTTCAAAATTAATTTATCTCATACTCTTTCATGTCCCACTTTCCTCAACTTGAGCTATGCCTTTCTTTTAAAGAGAGAACATATATTTTTTTCTTCTCTCTTTTTTTTTTTTTTACCTTCCTTTTCTTTTTTTTTTCTTTTTCTCTTTTTTTTTGTAAGGCATTTTCTCTTTCATTTTTTTTTATTTAAGGCATAGAGCAAGATTTTCATGTGACATGTTAGCTCATAAATGTCCTTTATAATAATTGAGATATCCCCCCACTTAATGTCAAAACATATACTTAGAATACATCTTTGTTTCCTTGATGCTCTACTAGTCCTTGGAAGGGCCAAACAAGGATAATAAAAAGACGGTAGAGTTTGTTTATACTTGGGGTTGCATAACAAGGAATTAAGGCTTATAAGGCTCAAATGGGCTTACTAAGGGGATTTGTATGTAGGTGGTCTTTTTAAGCTAAAGGGGTTTTTATCCTAGCGCCTAATCATTTTCAAGTGTATGCATAAAGATGTGGCCTCGATATGGTTCAGAGCAAGTTCTAGGAAGACAAAATCATGAAGCATTATCTCTCAAGAAAAGAAAAATTGTAGATTTTTATGAGTGTATAGGCTCAAAATTCCTCTCTAGGTAGGTTATGTCCACCAATTTTCCACATTCAATTTTCAAATTAAATCACCATTTGCAAAAATAAGTTCTTAACCGTAAGTTGTCAGGAGTCATTAGATGCACATCCTTATCACACATTACCAAATTATTACTTGATTAACCTAAGTCTTTGATCATAAAGCTAGTGTGAGAACAAGATACAGTGATATTTGCTTCAACAATTATGGAAGGGGTAACAAGCATCAATCAAAATAATTAATCCACCAAGACTTATTTTCTATCAAAGCAATCAAAACACCCTCCCCCCACTTAATTCCACATTGTCCCCAATGTGGTAAGCATGCATATCTAGGAAGATAAAATAAAAAATAAGAGAAAGGGAGAAAGAGAGCGTCTCTTAGTGATTCGTGGGTAGATGGTGGAACTGCGGGAGCTCGAGAATTGTGAGACCTTGGATGAGAGGAAGAGTTCCTTGTGGATGTTCATACCTGCGAAAAATCGATTTTAGTGGTATAACAACATTCACAAGAAGAGAGAAATAAACAATTGAGAAAAATAAAAGGACATGGGTTGCCTCCCAAGAAGCGCCTTTCTTTAGCGTCTTTGGCTAGACGTTGTTGTGGCTCAACTCAAATGAGTTAGACACTCTAAATCCACTTCTTCTATGTAATGCACCCGGTGATGGTGTGGATTTAGGAGAACTTGGCGGTCCATGTATGACTTCTTCCTCGAACTTATTTTGTCGTGAAAGACTTTATTCTTGTAAGTTTTTGGATTCGAGGTGAGACTTTCGGTAATTGCTGTCTTAAATGCTCCTCCACCATCGAACACAGCATTTTTTTGCACCAAAGGGTCAATAAAATCAATGAGAAAAATAGAATGCACATCATTAGAATATTTCATGGCGCCACCAATTTTAAAACTCATAACCTCATTATCAAATTCCATAGAGAGAATTCCGGCATCAACATCAATTTTGGTTTTTGAGGTTTTAAGAAATGGTCTTCCTAGCAAGATGGATGTAGAATTAGGAGAAATATCCCCCCTTATATTAAGCACATAAAAATCAGCAGGAAAAACCAATTCATTAACTTGCACAAGTACATCCTCAAGAACTCCTTTGGGGTAAACTACGGAATGATCAACAAGTTGAAGAATAACCCCCGTTTTTTTCAATGGGCCAACATTTAAAGATTCATAAATGGTAAGAGGCATAATATTGATAGAAGCACCCAAATCACACATTGCTTTTTCTATTCCAATCTTTCCAATTTTGCAAGGGATAGAAAACGTACCTGGATCATTGCATTTAGGAGGTAGTTTTCGTTGAAAAATGGCAGATACATTTTCTCCCATACTTACCCTTTCATTATCTCTCAATTTGGATTTGTTGGTGCACAATTCCTTGAGAAATTTTGCATAGCGAGGTACTTGTTTAATTGCATTAAGTAGGGGAATATTTACCTCAACTTTGAGTAAAGTTTCAAGAATCTCCTTTTCCTCTTCCTCCTCTTTGGACTTGGATAATCTCTCTGGGAAGGGGGGTTTGGACATGAACACCTTGGAATTGTCCTCGCTGACTTGGTTGGGTTTTTCAATTTCTTTTGGAGGAATTTCGAATGCATCCTCAGTTTTGCCATGTTGTGCGTGCCCACGCCTGGTGCTATTTTCGAGTTGTAGCTCTTTTTCACTGTACAAGGTAATAGCACTAACGTTTTGTTTAGAATTAATAATAGTTTGGGAGGGGAACTTACCTTGAGACTCCAAACGGCTAACGGAGGAGGCTAGTTGGCTCATTTGGGATTCCAAATTTTGTATGCTTGAGCGGGTTTCTTGTTGGAATTGTTGGGTGCTCAAGGCGAGTGTCTTCACGATATCCTCCAAGGGCGTACCATTATTGGGATTGGTTTGAGGTGGTGGTGGTGGTGGTTGGTGTGGAACTCTTTGAAAGTTTTGAGGTTGATTGTCATACCTCAAATTTGGGTGATCTCTCCATCCAGGGTTGTAGGTATTGAAAAATGGGTCATGTCTCCTTTGTTGTTGCCCAAAAAATCCACCGACGGTGTCAGCATGTTCGGTTGATTCTTCGTGAAGTGTAGGACAAGCGTCGGTGTAATGTCCCGAAGATGTACATATCCCACAAGTTTTGACTTGTTGAATGCTTCCCCCTATAAATTTTTCAACAAGAGAAGTAAGTTTATCTAAACGTTCATCAATAAAAGTACTTACCTCGTTTACCCTTTGTGGGGGGTTGTCGTTTCTACTACCGAATTGTTGATTATTAGCCGCCATGGTTGTGATTAGTTGGCGTGCTTCGGTAGGAGTTTTGTCATACAAAGCACCTCCACTAGCTGCATCCACCAAGCTTCTATTTGCCTCAGACAATCCTTCATAAAAATATTGAATTAGAAGATGGTCGGGAATTTGGTGATGAGGGCAACTCTCCACCAATTGTTTGAATCTCCCCCAATACTCATAGAAACTTTTACCGGAGAATTGGCGTATTCCACTTATTTCCTTCCGGATGTTTGTAGTCCTTGAAGCGGGGAAGTAGTTCTCAAGAAATAGTTTCTTGAGCTCGTTCCAATTAACAATAGATCCCAAAGGTAAGGAGTAGAGCCAATCTTTTGCTTTATCTCCCAATGAGAATGGAAAGGCCCTTAACTTGACTTGTTCTTCGGTGACTCCTTGAGGTCTCATGCCGGAACATACCACATGGAATTGTTTGAGGTGTTTGTGTGGGTCTTCACCTGCAAGGCCACGAAAAGTAGGAAGTAAATGAATTAGGCCAGATTTAAGTTCAAAATATCAACATTTAAATTAGGATATTCAATGTAAATTGGTTGTTGATTTAAGTCAAAGGAAGTCATCTCTTTGATCGTTCGTTCTAGATTTTGAGCCATGACTTCGTCTTTGGAGTCGTTAGACGTGGACACGTCTAACTCAGAGTCTGCTGCTGGGTTGGAAGAAGTAGAAGCCTCTTCCTTGTGTTGCTTGGTTTCTTTTCGGAGCCTACGAGCGGTCTTCTCGATCTTTGGGTCAAATTCAAGTTCACCTGTACGAGAAGAACGTGACATAAAACCAAGTAACAAGAAAAAGAAATTAATTTAAAGACACCAATCCCCGGCAACGGCGCCAAAATTTGATGGGTGTCGAATCCACCAAAAATAATTCCTACGAACACTTTTGTAGATGTGTGAGTAGGGTCGAATCCACAGAGATTGGTTTTAAATTAATTCCTTCAAAAACGAAAATAATTAGGGGGAGTTTTGATTGTGAAAAAGAATAAAACTAAAAATTAGAAGAGATAAATATAAGAGAAGAGTATTCCAGTTAAAGATAGGATCACACTTAATTTCACGGTTGATCATAGATGCAAAGATAACAATTATTCATGATAGATAAATTGGTTATGGCAATTGGTACGACCTAACGACCTCACCTTTCCTTACCTTGTGGATAGTCAAGGAACGTCCGTTGACTAAATCCCTAATCAGTAAACAACCTTGGGAACGTCCTCAAGATTTAATTTACCGACAGCATTAAGAACTAGAAAGGCCCAATTCTAACCAATAAATTCCTACGAGGACTTATTTAAGTTAGATTGTGCATTCCCCACAACATAATCGAAAACTTCTACATAATCAATTATGTTGTGTTACCACTAGTTATCGAACTAAACAAACAATTACGGATTTGAAAGTTCAATTGGCTAGGCAAATATTCTTGACAATAAATCAGATTATTTGTAATAAAAGCATAGAGAACAACACAAATACCAATATGAATAAAAGTAGAAAGCATAAATTAGATCTCACAACCCGTTGGATTTAAGCGTTCACCAAGTCTTCAACCGGAATGAGAGGTTTAGCTAGACATGCTCATGGAAGAACGCATGAAAAGCAAAATAATATAAAAACGTAGAGAAATAAAAGAGTTCAAAAGTTGTCTCTTAAAGTGAATTACATCACCTATTTATAATAGCTAGATACCTAGTTCTACTAGGATTAGAAGTAGATTCCTAATTGAACTAAAAGACTTATAGAGATAAAATCCTAATCCTAGTTAAACTCTTCCTTCATCAAAGGTAGCCCAAGCAGCTCCAAACTCTTGCCAAAAATTGAGTTTGAGTCTTGTTTGAATTTTCATTTTGGTGTTTTTCTTCATTTTCCATTTCTTTTATCCTAATGCTGCAAAATAATATTTAATTAGGAGCATTTGGTCACAAAATAGGCTAAAATATTATATGAAATGAGCACAAAATGCGATCCTATCATTACTACATCATCATGTCTCTGCCTGATAGTTATCTTTCGTTTTCATTCTATCCTGTGATGCATGATAGTTATGGAGCGGTAATTATGTGAATGCATATGCTCGCAAGGTTGTGAGGATATGCAACTATGCAACACAGCTTACAAGAGCTCGGATTATAATATTCAGGTTGTTCCGCCAAGCTGTTTAATAGATAATATTCAAGTTTTTTCTGCCTTTGTTGGTGAATGATATAATGTGTCTTGTCATGAGCAAGAAGATGAGAAGATGCTTGGAAGAATGGGTTACAAGTCTCGAAGAATACCAGATTGTCCCACTAAGATGAAGTGCTCTAGCACAAAAGTCAAAAATATATGTACTTGACTTTGACCTTAGCAGTCCACAACTACACGCAGTCTCCTTCACGCCACATTCCTTGAAATTTCAAGGAAGAAAAGGCTTCAATCAAAACAATATAGTCAAAACTAAAACATATCCGGGGAGAAGACCTGAACCCTTCCATGTCTCAGGTCTACGACAACTGGGAGAGGTTGGTGTCAGCCGTGGTGAAGAGGGAGCAGATCTGGCAACTCTGCCATGATCATTCCAGAAGCCCCAGCATCTGCTCCCAATCTTCCGATTTCAGTTCTGTCCTTTACGATGGTGACTTGATGACTTCTCCTCTTTACCAGGAACGCAGAGCACTTGGGAGAACCCAAGAACCAATGCTGGAAACAAATTTTGATGAAATCTTGGAATCCGCGAATCTAGACGGGCCTCTTGCAAGCGTTTGCCGACCTGATGAGCTTGAGTGGATTCAGCGATACGAACCTGGCGTGTACGTTACACTTGTATGCCTTAAAGACGGAAGCACAGACGTGGAGCGCGTGCGCTTCAGGTTGATTTTCCTTACATCAAGTTCCTAACACGTTACTGATCCTGATTTGAATCATGAGTTTACTAGAAGATGCTCTCGTGACAGATAATTAACTTGTGCCATCTCTTCTCCGCTTTCCTGACAGTAATTGTTTTGATGTAAATGCAGCCGGAGAATATTCAAGGCGCAAGAAGCAGAGGCCTGGTGGATCAAGAATCGAGAACAAGTTTATTACAGATATAACGCTCGGGCTGGGCTAACCAGAATACAACTTTTACGAGCTCCCGACAGCCGTCGTCAACAACTTCTTAGGATGCGTGCGTTTGATGGCTAATACATCTCTATTGGGCATTTAGTTCTCGGACATCATAACTTTTACGAGCGTCTGACGACCGGCCGCAGAGAGGACTGAGGGAGATATTTCTGAGAACAAGTAAAATACCAATCCCTGTGCACTTCTTACAGCACTGAGGCAATCTTTGCTCTAAATATAATGTATTAGAAGTTCGAAAATGTATGTGATATATCTCCCTAAATTATATCTTTGTGTTTGGATTTGTGTTTTAAGTGTTTTGTTTTGTATTTTGAAAATATAGAGAGAAAAATAGAGATAAGTAAGTGTGTGTTGAAAATACATGATATATATGAATTTGTGTTTTGGGGTAATATTTTAAAATAAGTGGTGTAGATTTGATAATGGGATTTGGGAGACACAATCACGGTTCATTGTCAAATCATATATTTTTTATATATATTTTTATATATAAATATGTATATTGATACATATTTATGTTTAATGTTATATTTTTTGGAGATAAAAAATATTATTTATTGTCCAATCATGTTTGTTTTATATTATATATAAAAAGTTGAAAAACAAAAAAATACACAGATAAAGGATAAAAATAAAAAAACTAACATTAAGTGAGTTTTATCTTATTTCGAAAAATACGAAAACATAAATCCAAACACAGCACGGTTTGGTATTGACTTCTACTTTTGTACAAAATAAAAACTCACTGCTGCAGAAATGAATTGGGGGAAGTTGCTTTTTCCTCTTTGAGTTTCTTCTCTAATGCATGCTTAACTTCTCTACAAAACGTCCACCGCACTCGTAAACGACGATTAATTAAATAAATAACTATATTATGCACATATCAACTGTGCTCTAACCAATGTTACAAATTAAACTAACTGCATCAAGATATGCATGTTATGAACGAACATACATACATGTCTATGCACTTATTTGCAATGGAAAAGGAGAAAAAAACTCAATAATTGCTTATACACATTATTCATTTAAAACTTTTTAATGAAATAAAAAACAATCTATTTTAATGAATATAAAAACTTATTTAGATGTGTCTTAATTAGTAGTTTTTCTATTATTAGTTTCTCTATTTATGGACTTTGTTTTTCTCCACTTTGCAGTGGTAGTTTATTTTCATAATTAATTTATTATTGATTTATTTGATCTGGACATATAGTCTAATTTAAAATTATTAATTTAATATATCAAGTAAAATATAATATATAGTCTTAATAAAAGGAAAATGAAAAAGATACCAAAAGAAAAGGCATGGAATACTTTGACTAACCAAATTCCAAACATTCAAAAGTGAATATTCATCATTCAACACAATGAGAGCCACTTTTTTGGGAAAATTACATATTTGATCTCATACATTAGGGGTGTTGCACTTTTAGTTTCGTATTTTGCAAGTTAATATTTTTTGTCTCATAAAATTAAAAAAAAAACATTGCAAACGTGGTCCCAAAGTCTATCAGATTTGATTCTATAGGATTACAGCATGAGACCACATTTGTGATATTTTTTAAACCTATATGATCAAAAATATTAATTTCTTAAAGTATGGGATCAAAAGTGCAACACTTTTTGTCTTATAAGATTAAAGGTGCAATCCCCCCTTTTTATATACGGCACTCAATTCCAATATATTCTTTAATTGTAAAATATGATAATTATTTTATTAATTCGAATATAATCTGATGGGAACAAAACATATATCCAAATAAGATAAACATACAATTTATATATATATATATATAAGCAATAATTATAAGATTATATTATTTTTTTTAATTAATTAAATAATACATCAATATGACAAATATCCATTGTAAGTCAACAATGTAGCTATTCTTTCTAATGTCTATATTAATAATAAAAAGAACCATCTATGTTTACAAACAACAGTAAGTGACACTGCTACACCAATTCTTAAACATAACAATCATATCTATGTCAAATACATTTTAAAATTAATTGTAATTATTTTTTTAAATAAAAGTGACTCCACACCATTTTAACATCACTATATCAACTTTTTATTGTGTCGATAATATTTTAAATTAATTTTTATTTATTATTTTTAAAATATAATTTATTAATTCATATATTTGATTTTCATTTATAATATACTTTACATTATAAAAAATGATTTATTATTTACAAGTAAATAAGATGGGAAGGACAGGTAGCTAATAGTGAATAGCAGATAGGTTTTTGGTTGGACAGTGACAGTGACAGTGACAGGAGATGAGAATGAAGTTGATGAGGACATTTCATTGTCTCTTTTCCTACACATAAAAATTCAAAATAAATAAATAAAAATCACAATCAAACTCCAGCAGTGCTCCAGTTCAGCGACTGCGCCAAATGGAATAAAACCCGATTCACCTAAAAACGCGTTCAGTGAAGGTCTAAAGAAAAGTTGCTATTGCCAAAACCACGATTAGCCGCCCAACTTGCTCCAACTTTGATTTCTCATGCACTCAATACTCCAACTCATCATCTATCCCAACTATTTCTTCTCCCTCTAATTTCTTTATTAAACACATCTTTTTACTCAATAACCAATAATTTTCTCATTATATATATATTTATTATGAGAAACGAGTAGGTTGAAAATAATAAATTTGATCAAATTTTGGCTATATATCGATTTTCATAAATTTTTTTGACCACATTCTTTTAAATTAGAATGTGTGGCACGGCATATTCAGATGAATATGCATAGTTAAATTTTAAAAATTAAAATTTATTTTTAAAAGAATATTTCTATTGAAGAAGTTAAAAACATTAAAATGAAAAAAATAATAAGAAAGTTATAAAAAAAATTAATGTTAGTGAAAATTGACAAGAGTGGTTAATTTGGGTTAGAAGAGTGCATAGTTAATAAATTCATTAATTAGTTAAATTAATATTAAAAAGTATATAAATTGTTAGGTTAAAAAAATAAGACACTAAAAATGTACCCACTTAATAATATATATATATATATATATATATATAATGAAACGGCGTATTTTGTCCATTTTAAATTGTAATTATTATATCTATCTTTTCATTAAATAGTATTTAATATGATATCAATTTGAAATTCTTATAATGATGATACGTTATATAATTCGTATGTTTTTTATTTTTTTGGTATAAGAAAAAGGTAGAAACAAATAAATGCAATATAATTATTATGGGGAAATTATTTAAAGTGGAGATTATTACCCATAATTAGCTAATTATTCATAAATTATGTAGTTTTTTTTTTCTGAAGTAAATATATATATTTTGGTGGTTTGGGTGCAAAACTCCAAAGTGGAAATGGGCAGTGAATGGAGCCCACAAGATAAATTGGAATCACCCAATGTCAACATACTCAAAATGATTCTTCAATAACTAATCATTTCTGTAATAAAAAAAAAAGAAAGAAATAATAGTTTGTGTAATTATTCATCAATCAGTGCCCTATAAAACTCATTTCCTCACGTTACCAACATTTCCTCTGCGAATTTTTCATTTTTCCTCTTCACTTTTCCAAGTAATAAAGCTTTCCCCTCGAGTTACGCAGGCAGGAGGATCTAATCTTTCTCTCAGGTACAATTTCGAATGATTTCGGTCCAATTCTTGTTTTATCTGTTTGATTCTTGTGTAATATTGTCTGAAGAGAATAGATCTGGGTTGTTTGTTGTTGGATCGTAGGAATCGCTTATGGCTTCAAAGCGGATCTTGAAGGAGCTCAAGGATCTTCAGAAGGATCCTCCTACCTCTTGCAGTGCTGGTATATTACTAACATCCCTTGAAGATTTATATTAAAAAGACTTGATTTTGATTTCTTTATGTAACTGGGTTCTTTGAAGGAAAAGTGTTTCTGTGTTTTGTTTTTTGTTTTTTGTTTTTTTATAAAAAAAATTGGTTTAATGTTTTTGCTTTGTGGGCTTGTTTATCTTGGATTGGATCTTCATAAAGCAATTTTTGGGTATTTAAGCTGAGCTATTCTCGGTCTTTTTCGTCAGAGAATTTTTTATGGTAGTGATTAGTGTAAGAGGTCACAGTTTTCATTAATCTTTGTGGGTGGCCTGGATGATCTATTGTGTGTACAAGTGAAAGCTTTGGTTTTTATTTGGCTTACTCGATTTATGTTTATTGTTTTATTTTCCTATTCTTTCTTTTAGATTTTGCCTGTTCGAATTAATTATGAGGTTCTGCGATCTTTTCTTTTCTACCTCGAGGCGAGGGGGTGGTGAGGTGGCTTGATTCAGAAAGTCCTGTTCCTATGGGGTCCTACGATTAATAGACTGATTTTTTAAGCAAGTGCGTGAAAATACATAAGTTTTTTGAGAATCCCATTCTTGTGATGGTATCAGAACTTTGAAATTTGAAGAGTAATGAGTGAGATTCAGGAAGAGACACTATTAAAGATACAATTTCCAGATCTGATTTGGGTGAAATGATGAGCCAATAGTCTTGGCTGTATTAGGTTCATGTATTCTCTTAGGTATATCAATATATTCTCTTAACAATGTTTGATTTAATAAGCTACTTTTCTAGAATAACCATTAACCCTTGCCATGCAGAGTAACACATTCCATTTGATGAGATTTTCCTTTAGGCTAGTTTGAATAATAATCTGGTTGCAATCTTTAAAAACCAATGCAGGAGATGTATCAGAAATGATTTCCGAAAATCAGCTCTATGTGTAGACTTACCTTATTTTTTAACACTATCCTCCACTGTTACTCATGTGAATAATTGTTACCCCTGTCCTGGCTCAGTTGTTTTTGGAAGAGTGGAATGTAATAGGAAAGGGTAGACCATGACTTTTGTGAATGAGCCTTTCTATCCTCAGTTATTCAACAAGTTGTGTGAGTACCCTTTTTGATTTCTTGACCAACTTCTATCTTTATCTTTCTGATTTTTGTACTTCGCTATTTTTGTGTGAACCTTTACGATTCTGAACTCTTTGTAATTTCTCTTTGTGACCTTATTTAAGTGTACCATGCTTCTCAGTACAGAATTCTTACACAAATTTTCATTTTGTGATGCTAATATTTTTCAGGCCCTGTTGCTGAGGACATGTTTCATTGGCAAGCTACAATCATGGGTCCTCCAGATAGCCCATACTCTGGTGGAGTCTTCCTAGTTACCATTCATTTTCCTCCAGACTACCCTTTCAAGCCTCCTAAGGTATTTCACGTGCCTAATTGTCTCTTTTTACATTCAATCTGTTCTTTTACATTTTCAAGAACACAAGCATCACTATCATATCTTTGATTTCAATGGTTCTTATGTTTGGTGTCTTTGGTCAATTCTATATGTGGCATCATCTCTTCCAGCCTGCCGTTATTCTGTACTCAAGTTCTCCCATGATGCCTTTTCTTTGATTATTTGCAGTTCTCATGCATTCATCTTGATGAATTTGCAGGTTGCTTTCAGGACGAAAGTTTTCCACCCAAATATAAACAGCAACGGGAGCATATGCCTCGACATATTGAAGGAGCAGTGGAGCCCTGCGCTAACTATTTCCAAGGTCCATATTTTTTCAGTTCTGATCCCTAAATTCTACTTGGTCAACCTTTTATCAAAATAATCTCTGATAGAATTCATCCTCTTATCCCATTCATAGTATTTTTAGATTCAAGTTGCTGAAGGTGTCAACTTGTTTTTGCATCCAATTGCAGGTGTTGCTTTCCATATGCTCTTTGTTGACTGACCCAAATCCTGATGATCCTTTGGTGCCTGAAATTGCCCATATGTACAAAACTGACAGGTCCAAGTATGAGACTACTGCAAGGAGCTGGACTCAGAAGTATGCCATGGGCTAACCATGTTTGGTATGGACGAGGGGATAGCCCGCCCTTACCTTAAAATACTTCGGTCTTACATTTTATGTATGAAATAGTCTGATCTATCTTTTGAAGTCTTAAATTTGGACTAAATAGAGGTCCAAGATGTGCTCTGAAGAAAAGGAAAGACATGTTGCTTTCAAACTGTTTGTATGTGTAGTTCATCTTTGAAATGTTTCCTACAATTTTATATCGTGCACTTGTTATCTTGATTGCTTATTTCTTCCTTCTTAACTCCAACCTAAACATTTTCTTGGCCTGTGAGAATGTGATGTTGCTGTTTAGATAGATGGTGATTATGGAAAATACAGTGATCCTTCACCTGGATATACATCAAGAATCTAATTTGTCTAACGTGGCATTCTGTATTGGCTTGTGCTCTGAGTATGATAATTTCTTACCATGGAATGGTAGATAAATATTCAACATGGTTTATACTTGCCGGGAAGAAAGTATTAAAGGTGATACGGCGCATTGAAATTGTTCGTCACTGGTGTACTATGGAAACCAACTCTAGTGCTTGAATACATAATATCGTCGTTCTCTTGTTGATTTCCATGATTTGGCGTTTATTGGGATACAATTGAATACCTGGTGAAAAATGTGATCTTGTCCTTGGAGCTTACATTTCTGCCAACTCTGTTACCCATCACACCCGACAAACTTACTTCAGGCCTGATTTTAGATCTCATATAACATTCCAATCTGCAATGTTCTTTCTGATGGGATTTCAAGTGTTGAAACTGCTGACCTGCTGTTCTTCTGAAGAAACCTGTATAGATAATCTATCATGAATTGGGCAAGCATTCCACTTTCCTTGTTTGCTTTGAGGATTGTCCGGCCTATTATGAATAAAGTTTCTTTCTGCGCAGCTGATTGAATTTTTTGCTTTTCATTCCTTGTATCAATAATCCCTTCAAGTTGAGTCACTACTGAAGCAACATAATCATGTCCTTTCATATCCTGAGAGTCCTTGTAACCATACTGCACCAAACACCTGTATACCCCTTGATTTCCCAGTTTCCCGACAATCCACCTATCCTCTGGCAGAACAGTTTTGATTGGTAGAGTTCTGGTAGTAACGACCACCATGACTTCCCGTACTGAGTTTGTGTTTTGAACATAATGATGAATAATGGGTGGAATGCCATATACAAGATCTGTAAAGAAAAAGCAAATCCCTGGTGTTCGGTAGATGTTGCTACTCGATAACATTTGGTCCATTTCCCTTATGTTCATCTCTCTTTCTGCTTCATATGCAATCCGTTTACTCCGTCCGTATGTCCATGATAGCATGACACTCAAGAAGAAAGCCGAGATGGCATAAGGTGCCCATCCTCCTTGTGGGATTTTGTTTAGCAAGGATGTCATGAATATGCTCTCTATCAACATGTAAGGCAAGAAAAAGGCTAGGACGAAAACTACGCTTGTCTTCCATATAATCAGCATCACTAAACTTGTCAAGAATGTGGTTATAATCATAACCCATATCACAACTACACCTGTAAACATCATGGAAAGCTCAATCACGACATGGTCATCCATATTATCATTAAACTTGTGAAGACTTTGGTTGTAACCATAACCCACCACACCTGTAAGCATCACGGAAAGCTTCTCTACGTGATCATGTTATTTACATAAATTTTTGACTGATCTTTCAACAGGTTTTGATGCCTTTACGTTTGCCAATTTGCTTGGGTGGTAGAGATCACTTGCGATCTGCTGGTCCTAGACGCTTCCAAGCAATACCCAATTTTGGACAGTGATTTTAATGTTGTTGGAAAGATAAAAGTCTTACCATATGCATTTGCTAGTTCAACGCCACCTTTGAATCCAACGACAAGACCGACTGTGAGAATCATGAGAATGTAGTTGATCTCAGGGGAGTAGACTTGGCCTTCGTGCTGGGAAGATGTATGAATTATGTTAACCCGTGGGAAGCAATCCAGAAAAAGTGACTGTTTTATGATGGAAAAGCATGCAGAGATCATCGACTGGCTGGAAACAACTGCAGCTAGTGTAGAAATAACGAACATTGGCCAGTACACAGGCTCCGGGAGTGAACTGTAGTAGGCATCTGTGATTTTCTCAGGGTTCTTAACTAGATAAGCCGTCTGACCAGCATATGTGATGACTAATGCTGGATACACAACAAAGGAGAAACCAATCTGCATAAGAAGGCAATATCATTCTTATGAAATATAAATAAGTAACAGGGTATCAAGAACAAGAAACTTCACGAACTCTTGGTTGTTGTTAACCTGGATTGCCCTTCTGTTGAAGTGACCCAAATCAGCAAACATGGCCTCAGCCCCTGTATCATAAACCATAAGAATGAACTCAAACATAAAAAATGAGCCTTGGAGGCATAATTTCATTAGTTTTTGAGCTGTTAAATGCTATAAGTATGCCGATAAAGATACCTGTTATGCCCAAGAAAACAGCTCGAAGAAGATCCCATGCAGTCTTGCCGTTATTCATAAAGAACTTGACAATGTAGTGTGGGGAGACAGCTTTGAGAATAGATGGATGATAGTTGATAATATTATACACACCAATTGAGGTATTGGTGGCAAACCACATTAGCATTATAGGAGAGAAAGAGAAGCTAACTTTTCTAGTTCCACAACGTTGGCAAGCGAAGAGGGCTAACAGAAGCACAACTGACAGCCAAACTACATGGTCTGAAACAATCAAGAAACTAGTCAAAGTATATGTTCATAACACAAAATTACTCCTTGTTTCTTGGATAAGATCATCATTCAGTATATATATGTGTGTGTGTGTGTGTGGGTGTGTGTATGAATTTACTCAGCAAACCTTGTGTTATTTTGGAGGAACGGGACTGGATTCCTTGTAGGGCTGAAAGAACTGCATAATTTTAATAACAAGAACTCCAGTTGATAGGTTTTTGTAAGAATTTGTTGCTAAAACCATTCTCAGATACAACAGAACAAGATCTATGCAACAAAGAATTTACCACAAGTTGCAGGAGTCAGTGCTCCATCTCCAATAACCATGCAAGTTCCTAGCAAAGCAAGAACAGTAAGAAAGTCCTGAGCAGTAGAGCTCCTCTCAAGAAATTTCTTTATTTTTTTGCCCAAATTAAACCTCCCTCCACCATCACATGTCACATTCGTTTTGGTTTCCAGCCTCGCGTACTGAACTGAGAACTTGCTGTGAAAATTCACGTGTCGACGGATACAACAATACAGAGCAAAAGTCCCACCTTCACCATGATCATCCGCATGCAGCACAACGAACACGTATTTGATCAGCACTAGAGATGTCAGTGTCCATATAATAAGGCTTAGTGTTCCTACAAGATCTTCTTCGGAGAGGTTCGTCAAGCGAGTCGATGAGAAAACATTGACAGGAGAAGTCCCCAAGTCTCCATAGACTACTCCAAGAGATTGGTAAGCCAGCAACAGCATCTGCATGGCTGAATATTCCTGATAGCATGGCAAATATCATCAAACTGTGCATGATTTTATTTTCGATTTTTATTTCACATATACACGCTATGCGTATAATTCAAGGGAAGAAATTACATGTACAAAGACTAAAGTACGTACATACGTACCTTATCTCTATGTTCAGGAGGCTGATAACTCCTAGTGAAGCTCATGGTTCCATCTTCCGCCTCTCCTTCAATCTTTTC
The DNA here is from genome assembly GCF_026168435.1 of Sesamum indicum. NCBI lineage: Eukaryota > Viridiplantae > Streptophyta > Magnoliopsida > Lamiales > Pedaliaceae > Sesamum > Sesamum indicum. The sequence continues at coordinate 12,225,943 of NC_142660.1, read as the reverse complement.
ACCAAAGAGGTCTGGGCCACCACCACGATTCTTGGCATTGACGTCGACCATTTTCATGCAACTACAAGCAAAGTTCGATCTCTTCAGAGGAAGTACTTGTGATGTAATAAGCATGCAGGCATGTTTGAATTGCAGTCATATATAGAGAAAGAGTATTTCAATTATTACTGCTGCAATAATTTGATCTTGTGCAGGTAGTGGATATCTACTCAGCAGTGCGTGCAGTGGCCCTACATGTAAACCCCTCTGCTGAAATACTGGAAAAACGCAGGTACGCTGAGAATAAGTGGTGATGTTTACAACCTTGGTTGAAATAGACTTTTTTGGCTCTAACACTAACAGGCAAATTAAAGACGTTTGTCTACAGACCCACGACTTTTAAGCAGCTGTCTCTGTTTATTTCTCTGGAGTTCTGTCTGTTTCTCCCACCTTGTCTCCATCAAATTGACCAATCTTTACACCCTCTACACAAATGTCTACGTATTTCACCAAGCAAAATATACTTCGCGGGTCAGGAGAGCAAATGTCGACAACACCACAGACAAAGCCGCTTTGTCCTGGCTTTGTCCATGATATTGGAACTCAATATTTGAATTAATTATATAGCAAGTACAATACATGCACTTGCAGTATAATTAGTATGTATACTTTAAGAATCAATCACAATAAATATATTACACTAATTATGTGATTTATTTAATTCGATCAAACTTGATTTGAGTAAAAATTTTCCTCACAACTCGCCTTTGAGCTAGCCTTGTGAATTATACATTCAACAATTTTAAAGTTTAATTAGTTGAATGCTTATCCGAGGTATAATTCAGGATAAAGACATTTTTAATCTTTTATGTTCTTTTTCTGAAATGATGAGACAATATTGTCGAATCTGAAAAATGATTAGCGTATTAAAATGAACACCCCTATATATATTTAATGTGGGGTTATTGTCCGAAGGTCTTAAAAAACGCTCCCAACTCTTCAATTGATTGCTAAGTATTACAAGAATAGTGCCTTTTTGTTTGGGTTCGTCCTGATTCGGCCCCTACCCAATTCAGATTACGGTGTGTGGTTGATAAGAAATTTAAAGGTCTTAAAAAATGCTCCCAACTCTTCAGTTGATTGCTTAATATTACAAGAATAGTGCTTTTTTGTTTGGGTTCGTCCTGATTCGGCCCCTACCCAATTCAAATTACGGTCTGTGGTTAATAAGAAATCATACAATTAAAAATATATATAAATACTAGTCCTCCATATTTTCGATACATTTTTTATTACTTAGCTACTTTATTCTTACGATTTTTACTATCTCATCGATTTAAGCATCAAAGAATTATAACTAGAACATTTTTAATGTGATTTTTACGATTTCTTCCAAAGCAAATCACTTATTTAGAGAACAATATAAGTTTGAACAAATGTTATTTGGATCATTTGTACTTGTATGAATCTCACCCAAACGAGCTTAATAGATGGACATATATAGGCAGTGGACTAAATTGGTACGAAGCAGTAACAGTTTAGGTCAGTTCAACCAGAAAATGGAATATAAATCAGAAAAGTTAAAAGGTAGAAGCTTGCTTGAGTAAAATCATGTGAAAAATCCAAAAGCAGAAAAATTATGAGCTTCATCAGTTGGTGATGTCAAAGTTTGTCCAGTTTATGAACAGGGGAATCGGATACCACATAAACAGCATCTTATGTATTGCAATTCTGCAACATTATCTACATTGTGCAATTACTTTTTTTTTTTTTAATTATTAAATTCTGTTGCAATTTCTATACCATATACATTACATCTGTTCGTTTTCTCGAAAACACTTCTTTTTACTTACCAATAAAATGCATGTGCATTACGCGTGAGGTATATATATATATATATATATATATATCAAAATTGAAAAAATCTCATAAAAAATTCAATAAGTTATTTAATATATTAGTGAATAAAATGTATAAACTAAATTTGAAATGCTCTTAATTGTAATATTATTATATTTTTATAATATCTATGCACTGAAAAAAGGGGGGCAGGGGGGGGGGGGGGGTTAAATTCGTTTTACCTTCTACTGTACATAGGGACGATATCAAAAATACTCCTCTACTATTAAAACTTTCAATTAATTTTTGTAATTATGTGAATTCTACCTAAATGGACAAAATACCTTATACGTTTCTTTTGTTATTTCTAATAGCATTATGCCTTAATACATAAGAGAATAATAAGAATAATTTATATAATGATGTTGATGTTTTTAAAGGATGTATGTGTATTTTTTTTTTTTTAAAATGAGGGTAATTTATATAAATTATGTTGATTTTTTTATGGATGTATTTATAATTATTCATAAAATAATAATAATTTATATAAGTAGATCGTAAATTAAAAAAATTATTTATAATTATCCCTAATAAATATGGCCGATAGCATCACCTCGAGTTTTAGAGTACTGCTTAATGGGCTGCTGTCAGAAAAAGAAAATAAAGGAGAGTTTAACGGGCTAGGCCCGTGATCCCTCTGGTTCACATGTTGGGCCGACAGATCGTTTGGGCCTGCACAATGGGCATCCGTTAAGCCCAATAACACTTATTCTTGTTTCTCAAAATACGACAAATCAGAACTTATGTTCCATAGAAAGCAACTACTTTCCAAATGAATTGTTAAAAGACGATAACGAACGCTAAGAAGTTGTTAAAAATAGGGCACGATTTTCGGCGAAAAGAACGTAGCAAAGTCGAAGTCGCATGTTTCCATTGCCTTTTGACTTTGGTTACACACGTAGAACACGCACACACAATTGGAAGTTTTAAGTGTGTGGATATAGCCAAGAGGAAAATTCTAGTTCAGATTAAGTTTGGTCAGATATGAATTTATTATATGAAAGTGTAATATACATGCGGTGTATTTGATGTATAATTTAAAATAATCGACCAATCATATAACAAATGTATTACATTTATTTTGTGATTCATTTGAATGGATAAAATTGTTTGAAGTAAAAAAAATCTAAACATAAAAAACACGATTCTTTTGGTCAGGACTAAAGGCGCCATTCAAAGGTCAAGATTTGTGGAATCCCACTAAATATCCAACTTTGAATAAATATATGCAATTAGACAAGAAGAAAACATTCCTCTTGTGGCGGCTGCCCTTTTTCCTTCTCCCCCAATCCTTTTTTGCTTTCTTTTTGTTAAGAAGATTTGCTTTCATTATGCTGCTCACTTTATATATACTGTCTTTGTCTAATAATATTTGACTGAAACATGCAATTTTTTTAGGTCAAACTCTTTTGTCCATGTTTGGACATTGATCACATAATGTTGGAGTTCAAATTAACTTGATTGGTTTTAATCTTAGTCATGTTTGGTTTTAATCTTAGTCATGTTTTGATATACGTACACACATTCATATTAATAGTTCAAAAGACAAAAAGAATTTTTATTACTTTTCTCACGTTGAAATCAAGAAATCAGACAGTCTTGAATATTTAAAAAATTTAGTCTAAAATGAGATTCGGATTTATGAATTAGAATCCGGATGTCAATTTCAAGAAGAACATGACAACAACATGAAATTCAATATTTTATATATATGTTAATTAGGTTGTTGGTGTGGTCTCTTTGTTAAAACTATATGTGTAAATCATCACAAGTTATAAGTGAAATATATAAGTTTGAGGAGCTTTCATCATATTAAATGCATACATAAGACAATTGGTACGTATAAGAACATGTACGGATCTATGTGGTCATATAGATTGCTTGATTAATTCTTAATCAGCAGTCAGTATTATTTCTAGTCGTTTGGGTAAAAATTATTTAGACTTTTGTCCTAATCCAGCATTTCTCTTTTCCTGTCGTTAAAATCGAAACTAAATTTAATTAAGTAATTTAATAATACTAACTTAACACTTACACTTAAACTCAAATACAAACTTTTTTCTTTTTTAGGACCAATGGTGTCTTATTTTAATGGTTGAAGCTAAGGTTTAGGTCCCATGAAGTTCAACATCATGGGTTCGAGTCATACCAAATTTGTAGGTATTTGTCTCACCTTATTATGTAAGTTATTGTAATTTATTTACAGTTATATTTATATATTAATTGAATTAAGAGTTATTATAATTTTATACTAATTATTTTTTAGTATATTAATATATTGATTTGAATTAGTGAAATACTTAAATATATATATATATATATAAAGATTTTAGGTATAGTAATATTGGAGAAGTAAAATGTAGTAATTTGGTTGGGGTTGGGAGAAGAGTGAAGTTGAAAAGGGCCCATCATCTTTGTGTCGGTAGGTTAAATGGACCAGAGAAACATGGCCCAAAAGGACTACTGACCCAAAACCATGTGGGTAATTATAACTTTTACTGATATTTTAATTATGATTAGCAATAAATATACAAACTGCCAGATCACACGCTTTTCACGTTCTCCATCGATTGAGAATCAAAAGCGCGATTTTCATTGCCTGGGGTCACACTCACCTAGCGCTTTCAACTTCAATTTTTTTTTCTTTTTTGAGAGGGCTTTTCTACTTCACATTTGGTTTGGTTACAAAGAAGAATGATTCTTCATTATCATTACAATTTGCACTTTGGCAAAAATAAATAAATAAAGTACCCTCATCCCACTTCCTTTATAATTTGACATTTAATTGCTTTTAACACCGATATCTTAAATAATCACATAATAAAAAAACTTAATTCGTTGAATATATTAGAAAATTTAATTCAATTTTTTATCTAAGTTTCTTTTATTTAATCAAAACGAATACATGGAAAGTAAGCACTCGTATAGAAAGTATGAATACAATATAAAATTATTTTTCAGAATAAAAAGACTCAAATATAATTTGGACAAAAAATCAAGGAGACGGCACGTGGTGTGCACGTCGCAATATCATATAGGACATGATGCATAAATAGCCAATGCCAGGTCAGAAAAAGGCGGGGTTGAGGTATAATTGAATTTGGGTAGTAATTATATAAGTATGAAGGAGGTAGCTAGGTATGGTATGCAAGTTGGGGACAAAATCTATGAGACATGGACGTAAGATAAGGCAAAGATTGATGAGGATCAGCTGTTCATGGGTAGTACGACGAGAGAAGTGAGTATACATACATATGTACATACGTTGGGGGGGAGGGGGGGGGGGACCAAATTAGGCTATAGTGATGATGAGTACGTATGTATATGCAATGCATTGTCATTGTGCATTAAATTGCATTACAATTTACACCAGTTTAGAGCAGTTTTTTGGGTGCAGTGCAGAGCTGCGCTGTTGCAAAAAAGTCGGCTCTGCTGCTCAGTTTCTGGGACTGACCTCTCCTTTTCGTTTCTGCCGTATATTGTGTTTGTGTGCCTATGTTTGTATATTTGCCTGTTCCTCTTCTTAATTAAACCCTCTCTGCCTCTTACCACCACTCCAACAAAACAATTGTAACCTAAATTACAACCCATTTTTTTAAGATTTGCTATCATTATAATTTTGCAAATTTTGAAATACGTCTTTATGGTATCAATTGTCTAACATATATTCTCTTGTGATAGCTCATTATAAAGGGTAATTGTCGTATGATCGTTAATTTTCGAAGGTGTTTTTATAATATTTCAAACAATGATGGAGTATTTATAACTATATCCGAAATTCTATTATTTTTATTATTCTTATTATCATTAATTAATTAATAATTTGTCGTTCTTGATTTAGATATTCAGACCACAACATTGTAAATCTTTAATTTATTTTGGACATGCTTGCTGAATTTATTTAATTAAAAACATTGTATAATTAAGTTCAAATATATATCGTAGAAGTTGTTAGAATTTTTTATTATTATTATTGAAGTGTTTGACACATAAATCATCGAGCTTATATGATATTAATAATTGTAATTGTATAATTTTTATGATTACAATTGAAAAAAAAAATTAAAAATAAACTAAGAACTATAAACTCTTGACATCTTACTTTTGAATTTTTATAAGTTCATTTTTTTAAAAGAAGAAATTATGAGACACTTTATAATATTTTATAAATAGCTATTTAATTTGCTAAGGGTTTGCAAATAACAGCAGGAGGAGGATAAGTGAAAGATATAAGGGCAATTTAGGTATTTTGTAAAGCACCAGGAAGTGTGTGCCCTGATCAGGTCATCCCACATAAATATTCATTCAGTGCACAAGCAACATTATATGTGCAGTAGATTAATTAATTGTCTTTTCTTATCTTAATTAATATTCTTTATGTAGTAATATTATTGCATGTACAAGGCCAGAATATTAGCATTAAAAGTTCATTACCCGTCTAAATTAATAAATATGGGATAGAAGGTTCAATATATTTATATGGAATTTTTCAAATAGTTTCAAAATAGATTCTATAATTAAAAAAATTCGACACATTTAGTATTCTACTTTATCAGATTTTTGGGTCCAAAATTAAGAAAATTAGATATATTAAGTTTTATACTTTACGGAATTTTAAATTGATTTTAAAATTGAAAAAACTCGTCATATTTAATTTTTTATTTAAGAAATTTTCAAAAATAACTCAAAATTGAGAAACTCGACACGTTTAGTTTGCTACTCTATGGGATTTATAGGACCATATGTCTCGAGTTTTTTTTAATTTTGATATTATTTTGAAACTTCCGAAAAGTATAGAAATAAATATGTTGATGTTTTTAAATTTTAAAATTATTTTAAAAATATCATAAAATAGAAAATTAAAGGTGATGTAGCCTTCGCCCACACATGACATTGTTGGACCAAACTAATAATACCATCCATCAACAAACCTCTCTTCAATTTGGACAAACATAAAATCGTTAAACATATTAATTGCCACATTTATACTTTCAATAAAAAGCTGGTAACATCTCACGTGAAGAAGGGCGTATCATCACTCACCCACACACAATTACATTAAACTGATCTCTTGGGAGCACCCACATATATATATATATATAGAGAGAGAGAGAGAGAGAGAAACACGCTTAATAAAAAAACCCTCAAGAATTAAAAGAAATGATTACATGATGATTTTTGGCAATCCAACATCGCATTTGGCTCCAGCACTTTTGCAATGGGGGCTGGAAGCTAAAATCTGGGCATGAGTTTTTGACAAATGGAAAATCTGGAGCACTCATCTGCTGCACTGCACACTGTAATTTTCTGCAGGGAAAAAGGGGTCTTCTTTTCGACCTTGTTTTATTACAGTAGGGGTCGGGTCTGCACAACAGCTTCTGGAGGCTATCATTTTCTTTTGAATTTACTGAAAAATCCCCAACGCTTTCTTTCATTTTTTAATTTTTTATTGGGTTTTATTGGAGACAACAAAATTTGGTAACGGTTATATATAAATTACAACAAATTTTCATAAATTTTATTATATATAATTATAAATACTGTAGATTTTTTGAGTAAGATTCTTCTCTTAATTTTAGGAATCACAATAAGAATTAAAAATATGCATTAATCTCCAAGAATTGGTAATTGAAGATGAGTGTTTGTTGTTAATGTACTTCATTTATGACAAGAATTTGAAGTGATTGATCAGCTTCATCATTCAAATTTATAGAAATTCTTAAATATCTCTCATTTATCTATTTATTTTTTAAAAAATATGAATTCATCTACAACAAGAGTACCATGTTCAATTAAAAATAGAGTAAATTACGACAGACTCCAATGAGCTTTGTTATAACAACAAATACTCCCTCGTTATGTAAAAAATTATAAATATTTTTCTAAAATTAATGAATATTTAATAAATACCCATACAATAGACTGTTACGAGAATAAATAATTATTAATTTTAAAAAATATTTATAAATTTTTTAAATAATAAAATAATATTTATAATTATAACAAATTTCAAAAAAATCCATTACAACAACGTAGCCTTCAAAATATTATGAAATGTTACACAAAAAGTAGTTAAAAGTAGAAAGCAAATGTTTTGATTAGTTGCAAAGGGGGACATTCTAGTGATGGTGATGAATGAGCCACGTCCCCATCCCCAGTAAAAATGAAAAATAAATAAATAAATAATTAATGAGATTTGGGTGATGCAGCAACCTTGGTGCAAGATATAATGATTTATAGATTTGTCTTTTGCTGTTAGCATCTGTTGTTGCACCCTTGCACAACAAGCTTTCCTTCATGTGGATTACAAATTTTCCAGATATTTTTCTCTTCTTTTTCAAATAATACCAAAATATCTTCCACATCGTCCTAAAATATTTACGAAATTTTTTTCTTATTTATTAGGAGTAATAAACACATACGAAAAATGATAATTTTAATAATTTTATCTTATAATTTTAAAATATTATTTTACATGAAGACAATCAAAATTATTGGAAAAATGCAATCGGATTGCACTTTTTAAAATTCAAAAACTAGCATACGTAAATCTTGTCGCATAGTTAATATACAAAAAATAAGTGCATACTCGATGCCTATGCAAAGAATAAATAATATAAAACTTATTATTTTTATAAATTAAATACATATCATCTTAAAAAGCAACTTCAAAATGATGGAAGTTTAAATTTAAATAAAAAGTTTCTCATTTAGCAATAATGTAGATGAATTAGTACATATGCATGTGTAGCAATACATGCATGACACACTTTTCACCTAACTATTTAATGAAATGTAATAAAGTTATGATGTGTGTACGAGCCGTATATCTTTTTTCCAAACGTATATTAATGTAATTAATTATACACAATTAGTCCTATATGTATATATATGCTAACCTAAAAAAAATATCTAAATAATTGAACATATATAAGATATTTGTAATAATAAAAAACCATCTGATTGCACTAATAATGTGTAGACTTTTGGCAAGAAGAAGTCAGCTCCAATATTCATTATTGTTTTTCCAGAGTAGTAAGTACGTACCCGTGCAGCGCAAGGTGTGAATGTTTTCCACAATCTGGAGGCCTCCAACCCCTTTACAACTCACGACTCATGTCATTTTCCACTACCAATAACATAAATTTTCAACATTTTCTCATTTTTAAGCTCTGTTTCTCAGACAGGAGGACCCCCCCCCCCACCCCACCCCAAGAAAATATTTGTTGGAGAAATTTGGTTCTTCTTCTTCTTTTTCCCAAATTTCATGTTTCTGTGGCTATTGATGAGAAATTATTTTATTGATGAAGTCTTGTTCAGGTGATAAAATGTTGTGGATTGAATCCTAATGTATGGAACAAAAAAAAATATTTGTCAATAGTAGACAAAATTACACTTGTTGTCCCATGGGATATGGGGTTCAACACTTTTAATCCTATATTCTAATAAATTTTAAAAATAATAATAAAATTGAGAAAACTCGACACATTTAGTCATATACGTGGGATTTTCCAAATGGTCTCAAAGGGATTTTTCAAATGTCCCAAAATTGAGAAAACTCGACACATTTAGTCATTTGTCTTACAGAATTTATGAGGTTAAATGTATCGAGTTTTTCGAATTCCAAAACCATTTTTAAAATTACATAAAATAAAAGATCAAAAAAATTCAACCTCTATTCTATGAAATTAATAATTACTGTTATAATAGAACAATATCGAAATATTAATAAAATTTAAATCCATAATAATAGAATGTCAACCTCACCAATCACATTAATATTCATTGGCACTGAACATATATTCAAATTGGTAGTAATAAACAAAAGCAAAATTGGATAGGAAGTAAGAAAAGAAAATATAGTTGGAAGGAATGGTCAACGCCTTTCAAATGTACAGTTACATAACTAACAGTGGGAAAGGGGTTGAGACATAATGATGTGAGTGTGAATGTTTGTAGTTTGGAGGGCGTGTGGAGCGCGCGTGATGCTAGTTTTCAGATGCCCCTCTCTCAATCTATCATCACTGTGCAGATGGAATTATAATTCCAGGTCCAGCACTTCAAATTTAATCTCAGACATAATTAGGGCGCCCCAGTCATCATTATCACTACCTCTTATCTCTTGTTGGAGTAAAATGCAAGTCATTCTTACATATATATATATATGTATATATGGTCCAATTCATTACATAGAGTGAAGGATTTTTTAGCCCACAATATCATCACCCTTCAAAATTTTTCTTTTTTCTTTACACATCAAGTTATTAATTTTAGGTAAAATTACATTTTTACTCTTATAAATAATATTTTTGATCTTGTAGCTTACTTTATTTATACGTTTGGTCCTTTCATTACCAAATTTAGTCCTGAACATCTTGCATTTGATCTTTTTTTGATATATTTAGTCTTGTGCTGACAATTCTAGTTCTAACGATCTATAATTACAAGAACAGAAATGACCTTCATTTTTAAGTTTGCTATAGATATAATGTATATCCAAAAAAAATTAAGTTTGCTATAATTTTAATAATTTTTACCCTCATTTTCAAGATTTTCAAAAAATTATACACTCAGTTCGTATATGAAAGTTCCCGTCAATCCAACCACGTTCGATTAAGATATTACATATTAAACGACTCTCGTCTCCAATTACTTAAACTTTCACATAATGCATATATATATATATATATTTATATAATATTAATACTAGGAAGCTGAAAATATTTACTTCCTTTTGTATATATATATCATGCAAATCCATAATATCCATGTGTAATAAATGCAGACAGCAAGCTATAGCACAAGAAAATTAATCGTGCTATACCTTAGTAACTGTGAGCCATTCTCTATATTTCTCAACCTAAATTAAATATACCTAAGTCCATAATTTAATTTTCGTAGAATTATTGCACTTGCTTTCGGCACAACATCAAATGCACAAGTTTGAATGTTGTGTGGTCGAGTGATCGCCACAAAGTAAGATCTTGCAAGAAAAGGGAGCATTAAGGTGATTTGTTTTTACACTTGCACAACCAGCAACTTGTCATCAATCGGTCAAACAGACAACCGAGAATTCCGCCTACCCGTGTGGTAATATATAGACAAAAGGAATTGCAGGATTCACATCCACACATGAGCTGCAAATAGTATTATTATTATCATTTGGACACAAATTAAATAAACACATATATGTAACTTTAATAACTTAGAATCGAATTATTAAAGAAACATCATGTGATAATACGAACAATTTTGGACCAAGCACAACATTTTATTGTTCGAAATATATATATATATCCTTACTTATATGTTTGAAACAAACAGAACTCACTCAATCTCCATTTCTATTTCGGATGGAGATATATACGTACTAAGAACAAATAAATAATTATAGCTCCGACTAACACTTTTCAACTAAATGAAAATACAAACCGATAGCCGGTGAACAAAATTTGCCTTGATCGGCAAGCCGACTATGTAACACTTCAACATATTCTGCACATCATCATATAGCTAAGAGTGCATCAACGCTACCAAAATCACTCATGTCTTGAAAGTAATCCTCGACTTCAAGTGTACAAAGTTCTTGAAACGAATCCTTAATGTCTCCGTAGTTAACGTTTCCTAGATTGCTGTCCAGAGCTGGGAAGTCATCCATACACATGGTGAATTCATCGAAACCATTGACAAAACTCGGTGCATCGTTGAATAACGGCTCGTTTTCCGGTTCAAAATTGAAGAAATTGTCCAAGAACGGGATGTCCATAGGCAAATGGTCAGTAGAGTAGTCCGGTACCATACTTGTTTCCCCTTGACATTCCTCCAACTCCCGAGCAAGCCCATTAATGGGACCCGACTCACACCCCAACCGGTTCAGATCATCTTTGGTGTCGATGAAGTAACCTACCACTGAATCACATGGTTCCTCCTCCTTTACCAAATCCTGAACCGGATCAGACCGGCTTGGTTCGGTGTATTCACTTGATTGGCTACTTAGTCCGGTCGGTTCGGCTTCTTCGCTTGATTGACTACTTCTGAAGCGGAGAACAGAAGTTGGAGAAGAAAGCTGGTTATGCGACTCATCACCGGAATCATAACCGGAAGCTGACGTCACGTTAATCTCCGGCGAAGTATCCTTGGCCGGCGGAGTAATAAAGTTGGTTAAAGCATCCGGTCCACGGAGCTTTATCGCGGCGTTGTCGTAAACCATAGCAGCCTCTTCTGCAGTGTCATAAGTACCCAACCAAAGCCTAACCCTTCTAGAAGGGTCTCTTATTTCAGCAGCCCACTTGCCCCACGGCCGTTGCCGGACTCCCCTAAACTTCCTGGCGCCGCCGCGGCCTACCGCCGGAACCTCCTTAACCTTCATGGGCTTTGTCTTAGGCTGGAGAATCTCCACAGCTCTATTCCTGGCGGCGTTGCTGACAGCGACAGCTGTTTCCATTCTGATTTCAGTGATGTACTTCTTGACGCGCTGCCTTCGAAAAAGCTCGTCCTCTTCATCACTGGAGGAATCCGTGGCGTCAGGGTCAGTAACGGAAATTCGGACAGTTCTGGGGCCATTCAGATGCTGCCGCTGTTCTTGCAATTTTCTTGCATCAGAGGGCAGCTTCTTAAGGTTCTGTTTGGATGGCTTGATGAGTTTCTTGCTTACTCTCTTGTGCTCCGTGTATTTCACTGGCCATAAAAAACTTTGATCCATTGCTATCATCAATCTTCAAACACTTTGCACTACTCTTTAACATACAAGATTAAGCTATATAAGGCTTAAAAAGATTAAAGCAAACAAGCGTGGGACTAAAGGGAGATTACTTTGAGGTATACTAACAAAGACACCGTCAAAGACGAGTATCAGAATCGGCAGAGAGAATCAAACCCACGCTCGCTCGCACAAATAAAAAGGACATGAACCTTAAAAGATGAGATTGAAATCCGACAAAGAGAAGGGGAGAGACTCTTTTCTTACAAAGTAGGCCTATGTGTATAGCTAGAAAAGAAGAGGAGGTGTAAAAGGTATCGTGTTAGAGGTTTTGGGTTTTAAAAGGAAAGAGAGAAGGGAAAAAAATCGATCCTTCTGTTGTAAGAATGGAAAGTGTTTGAGGAAAGAGAGAGTAGAGAGAGAATCAAGTTCTTGAGTGTTTAGAGGGACAGAGTTTTGAGGTTTTGTGCGGAGACTCAATCTACACTGAAATCGCTGTCTTATAGGATCGCCGAAATTGGTAACGCCAAAAAAATACGCAGACCAATTTCTTTATTTTATTATTATTATTATTATTTTCTCTTAAAAAAAATCTCAAAAAAACAGTCTTTTTGTTACTTATGTTGATAACTTAAAATAATCTTGAAATTAGATACTAAAAATATCTCAGAACTAACGGGAAAGTCTTAGACCGTGAAGAAGAGCAGACCGACCACCGCCGGCGTGAAGATTCCGGGCAGCGCCGACGGCAGGTGCGGGGCCCACGCATGGGGTTGGTCGAATGAGTGAATGCATGGGGGAGGGAGGGTTTTAATTTTTTAACCTCGGAGTACGTGTGACCGGTCACGTGAGGCCCAGGATGCTCGGCCCAGTTAAAAGAAAATTGTCGGCCGAAATTAAAAAGACATTTGCAGCAACTGCAACTCTCTTCTTTGACCAATTATAATTCCAAAAATTCCAATTTAAATTCAAGTTTGATAGAATATAAATAAATTATATGATAAATATAATAAATTTATTATGTCATATATATTTCAAGAAAAATAATTTTTTATATGATGATAAAATAATATCATATTTTCTTTATCAGTAATTTAATTTAAATAAATTTAATTTCGGTAAGATTTTGTTGCCGTTTTATTAGCTGTAAACCAGCAGGATTAGGAGGGGGGGGGGGGGGGGTTGGTTATTGGGAGAAGATTAACCTTATTTAATCTTGGGGGTGGTTGTTTTTGGAATTTTAATTGGGGTTAAAATAAGGATTATTACAGCTAGGAATAACGTGGCGGGCAACCTAGGATTCGCCGCCATATTTAAATTCGATTTGTACGGCTCTCTGGGTTTTACCTTGTTTCCTAGTCATTTCTTCTCTCGAGAAAGTGTTAACTGCGCGTGTCCTCCACGGTTGTTACCTTCTGCGGTAACATACTCGCTAATTCATTTTACTTCCTAATATTTGAATTCAATTTTAATAAAACCCCTTTTAATTTGCTTCAAATTAATTATTTTGATAGGCGATTTTTTAATGTTATTTTTATAATTTTCTTTTATGAAGAATCATTTTAATTACTCACTTTTTATTTTCATCTGTAATTTAATTTCTCTGTACGTAAATCTTAAAATATATAACTGTTTATATTTTAAAGTAAAAAATATGTACTATCTAATTCGAATAGGCACTCGTAAGGGGTTTCACACCTCATTTTGCAATATATTATTAACTGATATATTGTTTTGTTATTTATATTCTAATTGTATAAGATTTTTTGTTTAAATATTTTTACTATATTTTTTATTTAATTTTTTCACCAACTTATTTATTAAAGTACTACTTTTAAATTTTGAATTAATTTGAGCATTTGTTTATAAAATCGTTGACGATAAAGTAAAATTAAAAAAAAAAATAGCAATGCTGCCTAGTTTAAATAGCACAGTTGAGATGTTGTGATCAATAGATCATCAGTTCGGGTTCAATTTGGACATACATTAGTATCTCATGAAGGATTTTTTTTTAATAAAAATATCAAATAATAAGAATTAAGTCGTGTCAGTAGTAAAATTTATATTGTATCGATGCAGCATAACATGATTACATGGTTGTCTCTCACCCAACTTACCATATAACAAAAATCCATAATTAAATAAAAAAAAACAAAATTATATTATGCAGTGTTGTAGAATTATTTGAAAAGATATAAAAAATTATTTATTATGTATATATTGGAACAATATGCAACGACAATCAATAGTAGATTTATAGTTTGGGCACGTGGGTGGGGCGCGTGTGCGCAAAGGCAAAGACAATGCTTTAGAGGGTAAAAATTTGGAGGGAGCAATAATGTTTAACCGCACACAAGCCACATGGTAACAGTACAGAAACCTCATGAGTTGGTCTGATACTGTGTCTGTGATAATCCCCGTCACCAATTGTGGCCCTGCACCACACCTCATTAATCTTCACTACTAAGTGACTGTCTTTTCCTTTTATTTCCTACTAATTTTGAAAAAATTCTTACCTAAATTAAATTAATTATATAATAAATATAATATATTTATTATGTATTGATAAATTTCTAAATTAAACACCAATCACACTATAAATATATTATATTTATTATATAATTGATTTAGATTCGTTCATAATTGATTTTTATTAGAATTTTTCCTAATTCATCATAATTATTACTTTATATTACTCTTCTTTCTTATGGTTATAATTTCAAGTCTAATATGGTAACTTTCTGCTCTAGAAATTCAACGAGGCCTAGTTCAATTACTGTGAAAATATTGTTCTGTTTTAACAGTAGTTGTTGATTAGCTATATGATTGTTAGAATTATTGTTTATTGTTAAATATAGATATTTGGTATTAATGATTGTAATTAATTTATTTAATAAATAATAATTCTGGCTTTTACTCAAAAAAAAAAAACAAATGTTTTCCCTTATTTTCTCAATTATTTTCTTCCCTTATGCGAAAAATAGAATCCCAATGATAATGATTAATAACATGTCCTGATGACGTTTGATCTTCTTTTTCTTTTTATTATAATTGTTTATCTATTATAATAATAATAATTATAATTTAATACTAATAAATAACATATTAATTATTACAATATTAATAATTTTAATTCATAACATTTAATCAATTTACTCAAAAATAAAACAAAAATCGTTAAGTCTTTCTGTGGAGTAAATTTGATAAATAAATGGCGGTCGTAATAATTAACTTTAACAATTATATATGGTAATATCAATTATTAACTACAATATATGGTATTTTGAATGTAGGAGATCAATTATTACCATCAGCATTAACTCTTGACCAGTACTAATGCAAGATTGAATTGCACGGATACTACAATATTTTGAAAGATTTAGGTTGTCCTTTTGGTTGTTTTTTTGGTCCATGTCACCCCGGTTGCTTTTCAACTGCGTATGATTGTAACACTCTCTATCTTTTATAAAATTATAAGTTCATCTTCTAAAAAAATATTGGTACTTTCGGAGGTGTTTATGTAAAATTTTGTTACGTAATAGAATATATATTTGTAATTATAACTGCGATAACAATTGGTGTATTCATAATTTTGAAAAGGACATGAAATGTTCGTATAATTAGACTTAACCTTAAGGGATGTCAATGTAATTTACCCAAATAATTACAAAATTATGAATGTAAAAATATAAAACAGTATTGTGAATAGTCGTATTATTTCAGCAGTGAGACTAATATTGTATAAATATATATATATATATGTGTGTGGGTGTATCAATATTGTCCAGACTATCTGAATTTTTTTGTCTGGATTCATGATATATATATTAGAAAAATCACTCATTAAAACCATAAAAACATAGTAGGACAAAGAGTAGCATGCACGGGTGCTGCCCTCACGATAATTTAATCATAAATTCACATTATAACCAGTACTATACATATATATATATATATATTTGTATTTCATGTTTCTCAGCAGCACAAAAAAAAAAAAAAAAATTATTACATTTACTACATGAAGAATAACGCCTTGTTATTGCATCAACAATTTGAAACATATGTCCGTCATTTTAGCCACAAAATTAAAGTAAATAGTGAAAGAATCGTGAAATTTAAGTAACGTTTTATAGCATGATGTTAATATATATTGCATTGAAGTCGTATCATTGTCATAGACATCAAGCTTTATGTCAATTCATGATTTAGAGGGAGTTAATTTCGCAAAACTTATTTGAAATATTTTATAGGTTTTTACTTTAGGTAAGATTTTTTTAAAAGCTTAAAAAAATTAATTTTATTTTGAAAAATAAGTTTTTAAAGTGTTTGAATAAAAAAAAATTGTTAGAACTTATAAGATGTTATAGTATTTGGCATCATAAGTTCTTTACACTATAATAATGATAAAAAAAATCATCAAACTATTAGAATTTAAAATTACATAAATGAAAATTTTTGCTTTCCGGGGGACGTCTATTATTTGATATTAATTTTTTAAAATGTTTTGAAAAACTTATAAATTTAGCGAAACACCTTCTTAATTGTATCAATAATTACTCATATTTTAGCATTATTGTGTGTTCAAATTAAGTCAAGTGTGGGAGATAAAAAAATCAAGTGGAGTTGTCACTTAGCCCTTACGCTGAAAATTGAAGTTTCTGGTGCACCTTTAGGGTTGCTATAATCCAAGAATTCAACGGGGGGATTGGCATTTTGTCAGAAGTTGATTTTGACGCGCGAAAATAAGGATAAATGTTGTGCGTCTAATTGTGCAAAAAGAAGTTAGCTAGGGATTCAAGATTCAAAGGAAATTCCGGGCATGATCACATGCTTATAAAATATTAATTACTTCTTCATAAAGTTTATTTTCAAATTTTTGATGCAATATTATATAACAATATAAAAAAAATAATGTAACGTGCGCATTTACTAATTAAGATCAAATTTGATGAGCGTATACAGTTTTTGCATGTGGAGTGGTTATTTAAATTTATATGTTGAGTTCTCTTTTCATATTTGTTTTTTATAAAATCCAAAAATGATATAGTAAAAAAAAAAATACAATAAAGGCACGTGCAAACAAAAGTACTAGCAAAAACATTACTTTTGGTAATGGTTAGTTACTAGGTATGATTAAAAATGAAAAAGTGTGGCAATTACAAATTCACAATAGCTGTCCATCGGCTATTAGTCGTTGTTTATACTATTGAGATCAAAATATTAATCACAGCTAAAAATCACAGCAAAAATATTTTGGTTATAATTAAAATCATAGCAAATGTTCGTTACCCATTGTGAAAACTTCATTTTATGTATCGATTTCACAATCGTTAAGAATATATAGATCAAATAACTGAATTTACCATATTCTGGTGTTTTGATATGATGATTGAGGTTGAGGTCTTATGAACAAATTGTGGAGTTCAATCTCTTTACAGGTATAGGTATTTATCTTAGTTCACACTTACAGAACAATGGCTAATGGTCGTTGCGAAATGTGGCTGATTTGTAATTGTCATAATTTTCTTTTTACTATAATAATTAACCATAGCAAAAAAATCATATTTTTTCTCATCTGAATTTGTAATTGGTCGTAGTATCTTAATTCACTATAGTTGTGATTTAAATATTATTGAAGGATATATTGATTTAGTATTAATAGCGTGAGAAAATTAATGTAATTATCACTCATACAAATTAAGGAAAAATTTGAATTATTTGCTTAATTAGTGAATGAGTCAAAGATATTGTCCCAACCAATAGAATATGAATCAGCATTTAATTAACCCATCAATTATCAGTCTAATAAACTCCCAACCAACCACGCATCAATTAATTAAAAGTTTACAAAAAGGAGGAAAACCCTACATCAATTGTTTCTACGATAAGTATAATTAAAATTTCAAAACACGTTTCTATTGAACGAACAGTGGCATCATACATAATACATCCAATTTGAGAATGCGCTTTACATATAAAACAAACATTAATATATGACTCAATACATAATACGTTTTGACATGTAACCCTACAAATTTCATCATCATCCCACGTGTAATTAACACCTACAGTTTGGCAAAAAGTAACACTAACGTACTATATATTTGTTTGACGTCCTAGCATGCGTGCATGCATTGCATGTAAAAATTAAAAACTTATTATATCATGTGATTGCGTGTATTCACACATGGTTGAGGTACCATCTTCTTATCATGATGTACAATTCACATGCATGCATCTATGTTAAGTATATGGTTGATTACAACGAGCTCCTCGAGATTTAGCATATATAATTATGAATGCTCTTTTATTATTTGAAAAATTATACATAATCTCTTATGTTTGATGAAATTTTGTAAACCTTGAATGGAGGTTTGGAATTGTCAACTTTACTCTTGATATATATAGAAAAAAATTATAAAAAATATTAGCCGCTTAGTTCATATTTTTTTTTTATAGAAAGTTTCAAAAAATAAGCAAATTATAATTTATACTCTACAAAAGCATTTTGGTTAGTTCACCACAAAAAATAGATGGAAATATAATGGAGACTAACGGATATGTAAATTGTTAGACGGTTATTAAAATCAGAAGGTGTTGATAATTTTCAAATAATAAAAAAATATTTATAACCTTAAAAAAATGTAGGAAAAGATAAGAGCCTCCAACAAAATAGTGCTCCTCATTTCTTTGACTAAATCCATACCATTTGCACCGCATGAACTGTGGGCCTAAATTAAAAATATAAAACAAAAAGGTTTAAAGGATCATAAATATAATAATACTTTTACTATTTAGATGTAATTTTCAGACATGCAAAAAATTCGGTTATGTTCTATTTCATATATTGATTAATTGGACTACGGCACCCCTAAATTTTGACATATATTCATCATGTGACATGGATGGACACTTATTACCATATTTAACTCCTGCATTCTGTTAACGGTGTCTAGCTTAGTAAGCGAAGTTGAGATCCGTGGTTTATAGCTCATAGATCTGAATCGTACCAATGTATAGATATCTATTTTAATAGTAAATATTTGATATTGATAATTAACATATATTGATTCCTAATGATTGAAATACGTAATGTAATTATAACAAATTCACTCAAAATACTGATTAAATAAAATGTGCATTTTACTGCTTTATATAAAATTGATTATTTAAATTTATTTCAATCTTTTATAATTTAATCTTGATCCATATATACATGCATATGTGTAAAAATTAAATCACCAAAGCTTTTATAATAAAAGTGTTTATCATACAAGGGATTCCCCATTAATTCGTGAAGACAAATTGCATGAAAATAAATGTGAAGTAGCTAAACGACTAGTAGTAGTCTTGGAGTTTGGGCAGCTCCCCCATTGAGCCAAGTGATGAGAATATCATAAAACAAAGGGTAAATTGCATTTAGTTTGCCTAAAATATTTATTATAATTATTATTTAAAAAATTATAAAATTAATTGCTATTTAGCAAATAGTTACTATAATGAGGTGTAATGGGAGAGGGTACTTTTGAGATGATTGTTAGTTTAATTAGGAAGGCATTTATAATTTTTTTTAAATGATAAGGAATAATTGTAGTTATGACAAATTTTAAAAAAATTCATAGTAATTTACTCTAAAACAAAAGACATTAATACATTGAGCTTGACAAAATATTATTAACTTATATATTGTCCCTAAGTTGTTCAAATAAGTAAGGGATCTTTTTCTATTACTATACTTAGAGATTAATAATGTGTTTAATAAATAATAATTATGTCAAATGGTCAATTAATAAAACTTAAGGTGTTATGCATATATGTATGTATGTATGGTCTCTTGATTTAGAGTTGAGGAATAAGTCAATGAGCATCACGTCCAAGATGTTTTTTTTTTAATGATTAAATTATGTATATATAAGTAATAAATTTGAGCCCTTAATCATGAATTACTTAATTGGCATCAAGCCCTAGATGTCCCTTGGTTTATGTGAAAAATCAGCTTATTGTGCCCTTATTTCTCTGCATTTTCAAGCTTTTGTGACTTATGTATTTGTACGTATAGGTAAGATTTTGGTTGGTGAAATTTATAGGTAATTAATTCAAAATAATTATTTATTTACCATGATTATTCACCATAAAAATTATTTTTGCCATGACAATTATTGATTTACCCATACTCATAAACCATGATCGATAAACCATTGCGTAACTGCAGTTGACAACTATTTACTTTAATTATTTATTAGTATTCATGATTAAACTTTGATGAATTAGTTCAAATAAATTTCATGCAATGTCTACTGTGAAAATATTATTTGTCTTACTTATTGTATTTACTCGAATAATTATTTATTTAAAAATAAATAAGCAAACAAAAAACTTTTATTAATATATCAAAATTAATTAAGTACATGAGTAATTTATTTCAATGAATGATGAGAGTATTAATTAAAGTGCATGCACCCCAAAATTAAAAAAAAGGAAATAAAATATGAAATCATTACCCGATAGAGTTTGTAGGTAACTAAATTGGTGAAAATAAACAAAGAAAATATATATATTTTTACAAACTGAAAAAAAAAAAAAGGAAATTGTGTAAACATTTATTTATTATTATTATTATAGTAATAATGGAGCATTAAAGGCAAATTGGCAACAAAAATACAAGGAATGTTAAGAAAACAAGTTATCGAGGTAAGATGGTGAAGTGAAGTCGTTAATTGAGGAATAAGGATAAATATGGGTGAAATTGAGGGGAATAATGATAATGATGATAACAGAAAACGGAAATCCAGAAACCCGACTTATATATATAATCCCTATGCTTCTCTAATAAATCCCAAACTGCGAGATCTGTTGTGAAAAGAAGGGCCAGCGGGCAGCCCGGTGTGTTTTTCTTAAGCTGTATTAGGCGTCGGTATTAGCGTAGAAAGATATGCATAAAATACCGAAGCTCGAATTTTGATGGCGACAAATCAAACAAACACCAATGACTAACTCAGAAACACGCTTTTTTTTCAAACCCAAATTAAATGTTATCTTCCACCCACAAACGTGTCACTAGGCGTCCACTTGAAGTAAGAGATGTTGGTCCCTCTCTCTCTCTCTCTCTCTCTCTCTCTCTCTCTCTCTCGTAAGTATTTGTTCCCTTTTTATTATTAATTTTTAAAATCGTTAGATCAATTATGAAAAATTTTCTTTATTTGCCAACTTTTAATTCATGCTTTACAAGAAAACTCATTTGGCAAACTTGGGTTTTTCTTTCTTTTAATAAATAATGGATATTAATATACTAGCTACTTTATATTTATTTCTTTCTTTTAATTTATTTGATTTTTCGTTTAAATCGATGAGTTTGGAGCTAAATAGAATAAATCATTCTGATTTGTTCGAATACTTTCATACAAAGAATTATAATTTTTTCAGTTAGGTTTTGTGCATTTTGATGGATTAAAATCTAGTTCATTAAAAAAAATGACTTTTTACTATGATTTATTACTATAGTTAAAAGAGAAAAATTGTTTAGAAATTAATTAACCACTGCTGCTAAACAACTATTAGCCGTTGTTTTTACAAATGAGGTCAAAATATTTGTTCCATTAAAATCTATGGCTTCTAATTATAGATAAAATCATAACGAATGTTGATTAATTGTGGTTAAAATATAAATTCTGGTATTAATTTTATTAGATCGTGGTAGATAGTACTAATTCACTATCATTTTTAAATCATAGTGATGTTATAATATAAAGAATAACTATATTTTTTTTTGTAGTGATTACATATGAAATTATTTAATTTTTTTTTTACAAGTTACACCTTAAGAGTATTTCTCTTCTAAATTTTAGAAAGAAATTATGATCGCGCAATGGGGTGAAAAGGTCTCGGCCTTAGTGGAAAAAGGGCAAAAAAGAGAAAAAGAAAAGCCCAAGTTTTAAGTGCATGCATCTTTCGGACAAAAGGAAATAAAAGTCTTCGTGTAAAATAAAAATAATAAGGAAAAAAGTCCACAACGTTAAAAACACACAGAGAGAGAGTGTTGTCCAGTTCTCGAGAGAGAGTGGAGGGCATGAGGGGACCCCATGCACGAGCCACCGTTTCACCGGCGCCCTCCACGCCCCTCCACCTCCCACCACCTGTCCTTCCCTCACGTGCTGCCGCTGCTGCTGCCCTCCCTCCTCAGTCTTCTTCTCAATTTTTCTTATTTAGATAAATGTTTAAATTAAAAAGAATATGAATGATGCACGCCGGTACAATATAAATTTTTACGAGTCAAAATTATTTGATATTTCCTATCTAACATCGTATAAAAAGAATCGACCTATTCTTGACTATGTTTGTAACCTCATGATGGGGTTATAAATTGGATACACTAATTAATACATAATTTAGGATTGAGCTGACTACGCTGTAATAGTTGAATCTATACAAATCAAATATAATTTGCTTATTATAATAAAATCGGACTCCAACGAGTTTTAACTTGACTAATAACATTTCTTACCGGCTTCTTTATTTTAAAGGAAAAACAAAAAAGTGAGACCAAAGTTTGGTATTAGGTAGTTTTTGTTTTTGGTTGATATTGGAAGCTCTGTCTGGCAATGGAGATGGTCGGAAAAATGAGGGAGACAAAGGTTTTATTTCAACAAATAACAACATTAATTGCAATATCTATTGTGTACGTGCCTTAAAATGAGGGAAAAAAAGTGGTTGCTTTTCACTGCATATTTTGTGTTTTTGTCATGTAATATTTGTTGGTGGTGGCTTTGGTACTTGTTCATCTACCTTAATTTTTGGGTCAAAACTCCAAAAGCCCTAATTATTGGATATCTTAAATATTTCATCATCTCTCCCTTTTGTATTAATGTTTCTTGATTAAATTCTTGGCCGAGGTATATTGTGGGATATCTTTCACCTACACCCACTAGGACTAAACTCTGTTTTCGGTTCGTTTCGACCCGATCTAATTAATTCAGTTGGAACATTTTGAGGTCTTGTGAAAATGTTTTTGCCCTTTAACATTCGTTCTTATTATTATGAATTTTTTTTATTCAAATCACATCTGGTCGAATCAACTAGTCTGATATATTATGTGATTAATCATTTTTATTGAATTATACATCAAATATTACAAGCGTATTACACTTATCATATAATTGATTTAAATCCTATAAAATTCAATATGCATTAGAATCTCCCTATTAATGACTCCTATCATACTTATCCCGGGCGTGAGATAAATTACTGGCAGGGATGCAGCTGACCAAATCCATGTTCTCTGTAGCAGAGCACGCACAGCACAGCCCATATAATGTGCTGCCCAGCAATAAATGTTATGACAAACATAATAATCAAACTATTATTATTACAAAATTATTGAGAATCATCAGCTGCCTGCGTACGTACGCACCTCCCCACCTGCTCGCCGCTTTCCTCCGGCGGCAGCTCAACCACCACTCCGCCACGCAATCCTCCACTCAACAAAACTCAAAGTGGGCGTCAACTTGTCATTCTTGTCTTCATTCAAGACAAAATCCCACAAGTACGAAAACACTCATTATAAATAAATAAATTAATATTAATTATTTGAAAGTTTAGGGTTAGGTTTAGAATTGAATGAAGCAGATTTTCAGGGTCCATGCCCCTCCCACTCGTGGGCACGACCCTTTTGCCGGATGGGTCCAAATTATTTGAATTGTATATATGGTTTGTATCAGATTCTTGGATAGATATGGAGCTGACAAGTGGAATTTTGATTTATAAAAAAATATTAACCACGACATGGGTCACCTTACCATGTACTACACAATGTAGGTTTAGCAGCATTTTGGGCAAGAACGGGTTTGAATCCGTTTATGGGGAACAAGAACATTATTAATTGGTGTAGGATTCCTAGGCGTTGTTTTCTCACTACTCACTTTTTAGTCTTTGTTATTTAAATTGTAAATTAAATTGATAATGTTAGATAAAAATACATAAATATTTTATATTTTTTGCTAAATTAAAAATACGTTTTCTCTTTAGAGACAAAGCTTACATAAAAATTGCTTAAAAAATATTATACTAACACTTTTCAGAGAATGCAATTATAATTCTATAAAAAATTTTGATGTTTGTGTATTATAGTATAATTTAAAATAATATCAATATAATTTACCCTTATTTAAATTGTTGGAGTTGATATTTTATAATTACAAAGAAAGTGACCCTCTCCATGAATCAACTGATATAAGGATTAAAGGCTACTTCAAATAAATTGTTTGGCAAGAGAATATAAAAGCTGAAAAGAAAAAAGGATGTGGGTGTCGAGACTATCAAAAATAAATTCTTATAAATATTTTGTATAAGCATGAGTAGGGTCGATTCCTCATGAATTTGACTTTAAGTTGAATAATTCGTCAAAAAACTAAACATATGGGGGGATTCTGATTGTGATGAGTAAAAAGAATGAGATTAAACTAAAGGGAAAACGAAATTGAATAGGATAAATAGATATGAAAGAAAAACTTTTTCGGTTAAAGTCGAGTTCATGCTTGATTTCATTGGTTGACCGTCGATGCAAATATGGCAATCGTTCAAACAGATAAACTAGTTATGGTCATTGGTATGATCTAACGATCTCACATTTCCTTACCTTTTCGTCAGCCAAGGAATGTCCGTTGGCAAAATCAATCAACAATCATTCGTTTTCTTTTGCAAAATTCGCTCATTCCTTGCTCTCCAAGTGGTTTTTTATATTGCTGGTCGACATTGAAAGTACCTTCTCTCGATCACTTGTTTCTTGCAATTGCTGGACAAAATAACAAACTTAATTGATAAAATTATCTTTTCGAATCCTGAGTGGAATTTCAAGAACCAACTTGAAATGATTATCCGAAACATTCACAATGTGAAATAAAGAAAAAGAAAGGAAAAAAAGGGTGGGAACATGTAATAAGTCGATGATCATCAAGAAATAATTATGTCAAATCTTTCAATGAAAACACAAATTCCTTTAACCAAGGCACTATTAAGTTCATTATGCCAAGAACCATTAATTCAAAGAACTCGTTTGATTTGAGTTGATAACTTTCAAAAAGTACCTCAAGGAAGAAGATTTTGAGGCTGAGGGCGATCAGCCGAGGAGAGCGACGGATGCGGCCGGCTGAGACGATAAGGACTGATACCGTTGTAAAGTAGAGGGGTTTGGTAGTGGCTGCTCGATTTTTTCCAGCATTACTTACATTGTGCTTCTGTTATAATTTTGCTGTTCATCTGATATTTCCTTTTTATATGGGTACGGGGGGATTTTCTCAATGGTAAGAAAATTGGACAATTAAATTGTAATTACAGGTTGGCTTCTAGAAAATCAATTCCATTTTTTGCAGTGGTATATTCAACTTGCACATCCCCAGTCAACAATCAGGACTTCTTAAACCCTCAACTCCTTCTATAGTAGGAAATGGCTTTAAAATCTATAGAAAGCATTGAAACATTTCAAATACAAGGGCATCCTTGTATGTGAGCCCCTCACCCTTGTCCTTCTCCAGGTGGTTTCTAGTATTGCTGGTCGACATTGAAAGTACAACACTATATTTCCCAATACCTTCTCTCGATCACTTGTTTCTTACAATTGCTGGACAAAATAATAAAATTGAATTGGTAAAATTATCTTTTCGAATCTTGAGTGGAATTTAAAGAACCGGTTTGAAATGGTTACCCGAAACATTCAGAATGTGAAATAAAGAAAAAGAAACGGAAAAAAAGGTGGGAACATGTAATAAGTCTATGATCATCAAGAAATAATTATGTCAAATCTTCCAATGGAAACACAAATTCCTTTAACCAAGGCACTATTAAGTTCATAATGCCAAGAACCATTAATTCAAACAACTCGTTTGATTTGAGTGATAACTTTCAAGAAGTACCTCAAGGAAGAAGATTTTGAGGCTGAGGGTGATCAGTCGAGGAGAGCGACGGATGCGGCCGGCTAAGACGATAAGGATTGATGCCATTGTAAAGTAGAGGGGTTTGGGAGTGGCTGCTCGATTTTCTCCAACATTACTTATATTGTGCTTCTGTTCTAATTTTGCTGTTCATCTGATATTTCTTTTTTATATGGGTGCGGGGGAATTTTCTCAACAGTAAGAAAATTGGACCATTAAATTGTAATTACAGGTTGGCTTCTAGAAAATCAATTCCATTTTTTGCAGTGGTATATTCAACTTGCACATCCCCAGTCAACAATCAGGACTTCTTAAACCCTCAACTCCTTCTATAGTAGGAAAAATGGCTTTAAAATCTATAGAAAGCATTGAAACATTTCAAATACAAGGGCATCCTTGTATGTGAGCCCCTCACCCTTGTCCTTCTCCAGGTGGTTTCTAGTATTGCTGGTCGACATTGAAAGTACAACACTATATTTCCCATACCTTCTCTCGATCACTTGTTTCTTACAATTGCTGGACAAAATAACAAAATTGAATTGGTAAAATTATCTTTTCAAATCTCGAGTGGAATTAAAAGAATCGATTTGAAATGGTTACTCGAAACATTCAGAATGGGAAATAAAGAAAAAGAAAGGGGAAAAAAGGTGGAAACATGTAATAAGTCGATAATAATCAAGAAATAATTATGTCAAATCTTCCAATGGAAACACAAATTCCTTTAACCAAGGCACTATTAAGTTCATAATGCCAAGAACCATTAATTCAAAGAACTCGTTTGATTTGAGTTGATAACTTTCAAAAAGTACCTCAAGGAAGAAGATTCTGAGGCTGAGGGCGGTCGGCCGAGAAAAGCAGCTGATGCGGCCGACTGAGACGATAAGGCCTGATGCCGTTATAAAGTAAAGGGGTTTGGGAGTGGCTGCTCGATTTTCTCCAGCATTACTTACCTTATATTTCTGTTCTAATTTTGCTGTTAATCTGATGTTTCTTTTTTATATGGGTACGGGGGGATTTTCTCAATGGTAAGAAAATTGGACCGTTAAATTGTAATTACAGGTTGGCTTCTAGAAAATCAATTCCATTTTTTGCTGTAGTATTTTCAAGATGCGCATCCTCAGTCAACAATCAGGATTCCTTAACCCCTCAACTCCTTCTAAAGTAGAAAAAATGGCTTTAAAATCTATAGAAAGCATTAAAATATTTCAAATACAAGGGCATCCTTGTATGTGAGCCCCTCACCCTTGTCCTTCTCCAAGTTGTTTCTGGTATTGTTAGTCGACATTGAAAGTACAACACTATATTTCCGAGTATCTTCTCTCGATCACTTGTTTCTTGCAATTGTTGGACAAAATAACAAAGCTCAATTGATAAAATTATCTTTTCGTGCTTCTTTCAATAGGTCCTTAGGGGCCATAGGAAATATTCTATTCTATCTTTGTTAAAGTAAAAGAATGTCGACTCCTTGGCTGCTACTAATGCAAAAACTTTTTCATCCGGCAGAAATTCTTGTCTTTTGGAACCGGGTACTGAAAGTTTTCAGAAATTGATGCAGTTCCTATATGGGAGATTGGGAGAGGGCTCTTGGAGAGACCTTTGTATACCATTCTGTACGGAATCATACCTAACTGGTTTTCAGGCTTGTCTGTGAGTTTGAATCTTGAGTGGAACTTCAAGAATCAGCTTGAAATGATTATCCGAAACATTCAAAATGGGAAATAAAGAAAAAGATAGGGGAACATGTAATAAGTCCATGATCATCAAATAATAATTATGTCAAATCTTCCAATGAAAACACAAATTCCTTTAACCAAGGCACTAGTAAGTTCATAATGCCAAGAACCGTTAATTCAAAGAACTCGTTTGATTTGAGTTGATAACTTTCAAGAAGTACCTCAAGGAAGAATATTCTGAGGCTGAGGGCAATCGGCCGAGGAGACCGGCGAATGCGGCCGGCTGAGACGATAAGGACTGATGCCGTTGTAAAGTAGAGGGGTTTGTGAGCGGCCGCTCAATTTTCTCCAGCATTACTTACCTTGTACTTCTGTTCTTATTTTGTTGTTCATCATAAATTTTTTTTTATATGGGTGCGGCGGGATTTTCTCAATGGTCAGAAAATTGGACCGTTAAATTGTAATTACAGATTGGCTTCTAGAAAATCAATTCCATTTTTTTATTTTGTCTTTATTCTCAATTATTAATATTTAATGAAAATATTTGTCTTTAATTCTTTATAAATTTTTAAATAAAAATTAAAGTGTATTTCAATTAATTAATAGAATTATATGTTATATTGTTAATCATGTAAAATTAATTTGTTAAGACAATGTTCACTATAAGTTATTGACCGGGTATAACCCTATGACTTATTTAGTAGTTTTTGGATTAATCCATGGTTAATTAGGTTGACCCAATATACATTGAAATTTTTGGCATTTTGATTACAATTAGTCAAGGGCCGCCCGATTTTTTCAGTTTTCTTGTGGCTTTTTTTTTTCGGAAAATAAGGCGATGAATTTCATAAAATAAAAGCATCCAGAATAAGTCACAGTTCTGAAAATAGAAGAAACACCAAGAAGAAAAACCCATGACACCTAACTAATCAAGCAACACTCCCGTCACCCTCTACATCCATCCAGACACTAATGGAACGTAAGCCTGCAATGTACATTATGGTAATTCTCTAATAGCACTTAAGCTTCCCTCCATCCACTACCTAACGTTGCATCCCAAAAAGTCCCTTGTCAGAAATACTTTGCCCATAACACTCTACTCAATAGCGCATTCGATCGAGTAATTATTCTCCAGCCCTGCTTAGCAAGTAATGCTAAATTAAAATCTTTCAAACCCCAGAACCCCAAACCCCCCTGCGACGTAGGCCAACATAATTTCCACCAGGCTACCCAATGAATGCGTTTCTCACCCCTCGAATGCCACCAGAAGTCAACAATAGCATACTTTAACTGGCGAATTAAGTGATTAGGTAATTGAAAGCATGACATGGCGTACGTGGATAGAGACTGTAGTACCGACTTAATCAGAACCCCTTTACCCACCTGTGCGAGTAACTTCGAATTCCATAAGTTAACTTGATCCCACAACCTATCACGTATACCTCTAAACAGTTCCCCCCTAGATCTCCCACTCGTCGCCTGTAAACCCAAATATCACTCATGAAATGCACCAAACGCATTCCCAAAACAATTGGTTATGGGACTTAAGAGAAAACATACTAAAGACAGCTTGCTTCACCTCAGCAGTAGTGAAATGCTCAGTTATGACAGGTTCATCTCCGCTGTGACCCGAGGCTGGATAGCTGATAGATACTCATTTATATGGGACTTTGTCGGTTGAGTAGAGCAGAAAATGTTACAAAACACTGAAGAATAATCCCTTGAAATTTATGTCTCACTCTCTTTCTACTCTCCCGCTTCATCGCACAGCCGAGTCAAAGTGTTCCACCATATTTGAGCCAACGCATATACATGAAAAAATTTGGCGTTTCTATCCCCATCTGCTAGCCAATGCGTCTTACTTCTTTATTGCCAATAAAGCCATAAGGTCTGTAATAATTATTATTTTATCTGTAATATCCTCTAGACCTGGTGACTGATCTATACCCAACAGTGGTATCAGAGCCCCGGGTTAAATCTCTGGCTCATTCGCCACAAAACGGTAATATTGTTCCTATCCTTATCTCCAGTATTCTATTACCTTTACTTTTATTCCCTTACCCCAAAAATCTTGCCACTGTCTTCACTTGGTCAGGCTTTTGAAGTCGTCGGGTATCTGGCTTGAGGGGTAGCTAAGGCTCCCAGTTATTGTGCTCAATATTCTGCTTTTATTTTTTTTATCTATATTCTGTGATTTTATTTTTTAAAAATGGCTGGATATAACCTGCAACCATTTGATGGTAAGTATGATTTTTCAATATGGCAACAGAAAATGAAAGGAATTTTGATACAACAAAAGGTGTTTAAAGACATTGATGGCAAATATGTTGAAAATATTTCTGAAGAAAAAAGACTTGAAAACGATGAACATGCTTACTCTTCCATTATTTTAAATCTGTCTGATTCTGTGAGGAAAGTTGGTAAACAAAATACCGCTAAAGAACTTTGGAAAAATCTTGAAGAACTTTATACTGAAACCTCTCTTCCCAGCAAATTGTTTCTGCTTATTTTTTAGATATAAGCTTGATTTATCTAAAACTATTGAAGAAAATCATGATGATTTTACTAAATTAATACAAGACATTAAGTTAACTAGAGAAAAATACATAGATGAGTATTCACCCATTGTATTGCTAAATGCTATACCAGTATCTTACGGAGGTGTAAAAGCTGCTATTAAGTATGGCTGGGATAATATCAATCTTGAAACTGTAATTAGTGGTCTCAAAAGTAAAGAAATGACAAATCAACCTAGCCAAAACCAAAATTAAGTTAATTATGTTAGAGGAAGAACTAAAAACAGGAACTTTAACTATAAGTTCAGAAAACACAATAAGAGTAGAAGTAGAAGTAGAGGAAGAAGTTCATCTAGGTCTAATATTCTGAAAATAAAAAGAGTGCTGAAAAACACAATTCGGAGAAAGACTTCAGATGCTATAATTGTGGAGGCATATATCATTTTGTTAAAGACTACAATTAAGTGTGTCATATATACTTATATATATTATTGAATGCTAGAGGAATGAAATAAAATTAATTGTGCATACATAATTGAGTGTGCCACAATTGCGACCAACAATTAGATAGCACACAAGCGGGCAGGTCTCTTCCCCATTTTCTGGTCTCCATCAAGGCCACAATCGAAGAACAAATCATAGCCAGGTACAAGGACGAGGGGAACAAAGTAAACCTTAAACTGTAAAGTTTACACAAACTAGAAGAGTTTTTTCAAGAACAAATTCATAGACGTCAAACAAAAACCCCAATTCAAAGTTACAAAAAAAAAAAGAAAAAAGAAAAAAAAAAAGAAGTGGACATCTTCTTCTTCTTCTCCAGAGGCTTAGTCTTTTTTCATATCCGAACAATCTTCACAGGAAAAATTGTAATTTACCTTCTTGTGATATGAGAAATGAGGAAAATACTTTATGCGAAAAAAAAATAGCAAATTATCTCATGTGTTTAAAAAAATGAAGCAAATTACCTCCCTATTAATAGTTTTGATAGGGGGTAATTTGCTTTATTTTTCAAAATACAGATGATACTTTGCTAATTATTTTTTCATAAGAGTTTATTTGCTCACTTCATATATCACAGGAGGTAAATTACATTTAACCCAATCTTCACAATTAGTTTTGATTTTGTTTGATTAGTGCACGTGGGAAGCAGACGAGGATAGGCTTGTAAATTGTCCTCATAAAATTTGTATAAAACAGATATCTCAAATCTTTGTCTGAATGGACTAGCCTAGTCGATAACTCAACCCACTTAATTTGGTGGATGAGTTATTCAAGTAAAACAGGTAAATAGACCCCAGCCTAATATATAAGCCCGAATCCCATTCAAACAAGCAAATGACCGTTTTTCTAGAATAAGACTAGTTATCCAATCTAATCCAAGTAAATAAATGGGCCTATATATAGGTCTTGCTAACAATATATTGTTAGGTATTTTATATTCTATCTATATGCATAAAAAGAAACCCTTTGTTTTTAAATATTATAGTAACATAATAACGTGTGTTTATCATAGGTACATTAATTAAAATTAGAAATAAAACCAAGTTACTGGTTTGTCATACAAACTATGAGTAGCTCAAATTAGAAAAAACTATGAATAAACCCTATCAGACGAGGTATAGTTGAAAATGAACTATGGGGCACTTATTTTTTACTGTCGATCACTTTTATTTAGTTGGAACCAATGTTAAATTTTTTTCTCTCTCCCCAATTTGAGTTATTTTCTACCACTTTCCTTTATATATTTTATGTTTTATATTATTTCAGAGTCATATTTAAATTATTTTGCACACACGTCCCCCGACCCAAAAATACTAAAAAATTACACATAAAAAGAAAAGTAATTTAATACTAGTTGATAAAAATAGATTACAAAACCATCTAACATTCAGAAAATGAAAATCCAAAAGAAATATCTAACTTTAGACTGACAAATGAATAGAGAAACCACCCCAAACCCAAACCCACACCCACACCAAAGAGAAACAGAATTATTTACCGAAAAAAAAAAAGAGAAACAGAATTCTACCAAAAAAGAGTAAACCAAAAATGGACCACCGGAAAATGTGTACTGATTCCACTTCTTCTACTCTGATTTCTCTCTATCTCCTCAATGATCAATTTTTAGATGCGCTCTTTCTTGGAGATTATGATAATAATTCGTTAGATCGGAAAATCTAGTGAATTATGTAGGTGAGCACCAATGCCAACAGCATTAGAACGTATGCTATGCCTTGATCTATCGCCGTTCCTGTATGAACAAACATTTGAAGATGATCGATCGAAAATACCAATCAAAAACACCGTATTTTAAATTGTATAAAATCAGGTTAGGTATAGAACAACGCACCATCGCTGGTGGCGAGGGGGGAAGGTGCGGGTGCAAATGATTTGACATCGGAGGAGGCAGCGACGGAGGGGAAAGCGACGGCGGCGGCCAACACCACTACGACAATCGCCGCCAAAGCTCTGCCGATCATCTCCATTTTATTTTATTTTTAACTACTTTCCACAGTAGTTATGATGCGATGATCAGAAAATGAAGAATATTTTTTCACTCCCTCTGCGGCGGATCGAAGGGTAGAAGCCGGTGGCCGACCGCAGAGAGAGGATCCTAAGCACGCTTTTTTCCCTTTTTTTTGGCCTTTTCGATCAAGTAATTGGAATTAATTTTAATTTCTTTTGGATGTTGATTTTGTTGAGGGATTGATATTTATAGATGAATGGGGTGGAGAAGAAGAAGAGGACGACCGTTATTCTCGTTGATGCATTTCAATTGTTGCCATCAATCTGTGATTATTTTGGGAGTTCTAAAAATGTCGGAGAAATTTTCAGCCTCTATTTTTTTTAAAAAAAATTAGTATTACCAGTTATAATGAATCATTCTAAACAGAAAAGTAAACATGTGATGAAGCTTGATGTTATAATGCTGAGGGTGTCTGCAATAATTTCTATATTTGTGGTGGAAATAACTATGAATATTTGTAAATATGAGTGTTTGGGAAAAAGAATTTAATATTTATAAGTTGCTAGAAATGTGTTTCAAACTTTTGACTAAAATTAATTTAATTTAAACAGTTCAAAAATAAAAAATATAAAATAATAACACTTTTTAATTTATTATCAGCAGTAAATTGATAAGCGCTTAAAATAAGTATTTACAAATACCCCTACTTGTTGAAAATAGTGCAAGTATTTTTTAGATTAAAACTTAATTATTAAGAATTTTTTTTTAATAATTCAACTATAGCTTATTGATTTGTGAAATAATTGTGAAAGACATTATTTAGGAAAAGAGGGTCGGATTAAACTTATTTAAAAAATATTAATAAGCTCATATATGTGTATTTAATATTATTGGAGAAAATGTTAGATCTTATTTTTAAAATAAGTTTTCATAAGTGTTTACATATAAATTAATCAAAAAGTTTAACGATATCGTGATTTAAATTGATGGGGTTGTAAAATTTAAAAATAAACTGGATATTCTTTTTCCGGTTCAAAGGATGTTTTAAATTCCCAATATTTTATTTTGAATCTTGTAAATTAAATTTATTTTTTTAAAGTTTTATCAATATATCTTATGAATTTTGGAATATATTACAAAATATTTTAGAAAACTTATGAATTCACGTTAACAGGCTTTTTTAAATTATATTGGAGTTAGATTGAAAGATATAATACCTTAAGTTATTTTACTGACAGGTTAATATACTCTATTTGGAACGATCGATCAATCAATGAAAATTTCATATTTCAATTAAAAATTAGAAAAAAATAAAGCAAAAGAAAATTCCCTAAATGATCAAGAGATGTACAACCTCAAATCGACATTCATCCAACACAACAACGCTCGCAAAATCATACAATCAACAAAAATGGCAGACTGGTGAACTGAACTCTTTCAGCACTTCTCAAATACTGTAGACTATAGAGTTTTTCAAGCAGAGTGGATTTTCCATCACACTTACTTCCAGATGTCGAACAAGCGATGCTGATCTTCTGTCACACTTTTCCTCAATATTACCGTAGAGGGATGCTTAAAGTATACAATTTATGTGGTGTGATTGTAGCGAGGCCAAAGGAAAGCACCCATGGCGAACCACCTTTTCTGATCAGCAGTGCCAATGGCCGGCAGCCCATACTGGGAGAGGAGGCAGTCGAGCTTCCACTCGGGCATGCTTTCATAGTCTTTTGCTGTGTACTTGGGATAGTGCAGAGGCATTTGGAAGTAGATACCGTGGCCACCGCACCTCTCTTTTCCCGGCTGGCGGCTGTCACCGCCTCCTTTCAGCAGCTCTGCTGAGGTTGAGTACTCCATGCTCACAACTTATTTGTTTTTGATCGATTCTATGGAAATGTTTGGGGCTGTGTTATATATAGAAGGCTTTGCGTGTAGAAAATGAATTCTTGAAGATCTTTTTCTCAAGAATATTTCACATATGAGTGCAGCCTACACGAGAAGTGATTAGGCCTTTGGATTAATTAGTCAAATAAACATGGAGGAAATTTTGGAGAATCGTGGCAAAATATTCTTGGGATGTTGGAATAATTGGCCTATCATTTTCCCAAATTGTATACCTATAATGTTGAGTATATAAAGGTTCTCTTCTTAATATTCCACGTGTACGGCTATTAGGTGAGATAGCAGGGCTGATTCTGGACAACTGTTTGCCTATTATATTTTAATTATACATAAGAAAGAACTGTTGATATCAAGGTTGCACGTCTCTTAGATGTCCCAGAAGTTGTCAAAGAAACATAAAAGTCCGAAAAATTTATTTCTAAGTTACTGATGATCCATCAGTTCTTGAAAAAGCAAAGTAGATTTTAGTATGACAAAAGATACCAGAACAAGCCAAAATTTTGATGCAGGCAATTAATCCGAAGTTTAAATATCTCTAACAAACTCAACCTTGAACAGGTCTATAGTGAGCAACGGTTACCACTTGGATCCAAGAGTACAACAGAAGGGTGCTTATACTGGTCGAAATGACCGAAGAAACTTAGAATTCAATCTTACATGTCAAAATAGAAGAGGCCTTCGCACAAAAGCTTTCTGATATAAGTGATCCAGTCATAGAAATGGTCGAGAAGAAGATATATACATTGGAGGGAGCAATAATAAGTTAAGTTGCGGAACCATTTGGGAAATATCTACATACCATGTTCTACGGAAGCCAAACCTCATTAAGGATGGAAAAAGGGGTCTTCTTCATTCTTGTAGATTTCAAATAATTGCTTAGAGTAGTGTGTTGCCAATTTTCTGCACTGCTCAACCCCCTTCACGTCGAATTCTTTCAGCTCTTCCACCGACTTCTTTACATCACCATGCGGATCTCCATCAGTGAGAAATTCAGCCAAGGCACTGCCACTGTAAAATTTAGAAAAGAAATGTTAGGGTTGGATTAGATCAATCCATAACCGCAGGTGACATAGCTTACAAAGAAACAATTGTTGGAGTGAATTAATAAACTAGATCAAGTTTCTAATGTTAACAAGCAACGGTTAGATCAGATACCAAATATATCTAATACTATTGATAAAACAGTCAATGACATATATTGCACTGATATCCAGACACTAAATATAAACACATAGAAACCTTACCTAAATGCATGAATTTGGCTGAACCCTCGTCCATTAAGGAGTATAGCTGATTTGCAAGATTTCTCCTCAGATGTTTGTTGGCGATAAAGAGCACATACTGCCTTCATGCATAGTTCAGGGCGTTTACCAAAATCAGCAAGCATATCTGCTTCATACTCCCACTTCATTTTGTCTTTTCTCCCCCTTCGAAGACCAGATATGACCTCATCATACTCCATACTACTCTCAGATACATGTTCTGAGTCACATGACCAATCACCCGAGGGCGTGTCAAGATTTTCACACAGATCTTCATGGTTAGAGAAGGAATCACTTTTTGAAACTTCTGAGGTGCTAACAAGAAATCCGCCCAAACTTTCACCTTCACTACTTGAATAATCCTCTTCTATATCATCTTCACACACAATGTCACTCATTTTTTCAGGGATTCCTATACTTTTTTGGCTTCCTGTGCTTTTATAAGAACATTTTCCTGAAACACCTTTATGTTCAAGATTTCCCACTCTAATTAAGCGTCGCCTAGGAGTAAGTTCCCTCCGGTTGTCCCCAGAACAAGAATCATCCACAGATCTTCTGTTCTGGAGATTATCTGAATTATGTGCAGACAGATGTTTACTCCTAAGTTTACAAATTGGAATATTGTCATCATTGTCGTTTTCACTCTCGCTAGTAACTATATAAGCAACTCCTCTCCTAACTTTTCTCCTCTTAGACGTTGGAATATATGGCTGTCTCCCAATGTAGCCAATGGTTTCCACTTCATCTATCTGGTGTTCAACAACTGCTGCACACCTATCTTTTGAGGTCAACTCCTTTTCACCAAGAGTAATTCCTAAACCAACATTGGTCGAACTTGAACTGCAGATCTGTTTCCCTCCCTTATTATCAACATTGGGTAAATGCACATCAGTAGTGTCAAGATCATCGCTGCTGTCACTAATGCCAAGTAGAACAAAAGGAGGTCTACCACCTGGTGTTGAGGGAGAAATATTCTTATGTGGCCTCCGGTCTGCAGCAAAGTCCAAGCATTTTCTAACTCTCGACTTTAATTTATTTTGGGGCGGCCCTTTAAATACATCACCACCTATATACCGCATAGACGATGGCGTATTAACTGGAAGGTTGCCTGCCAAAGAAGAGCAGACACGAAGACTATGAAATGCAATATGCCCAAATCCAAAGCACAGCAACTAAGCAGATAGATATAACAATGAAGGAATGTACAAATTATGTACCAACTAAATGTTGAACTTCATTTGCATATGTTTCTGGCAATAAGAATACCTGTTGCATCCTTATCCTCATTCGCTTTATTTTCGGTTTCAGCCCGCACAACTGATGGACCACCTAGGTCAATTGTCTTGGCTTGATACATCTCGGGCAAACCCGAACCCGTTTTCATCATTCCTGCAGACAGTCTCTTCTCCAACTCCATCACTTGCAACTCCAGTTTTTTACATTTCACTTTCCAAACTTCAACCTCGCTTTCAGCCTTTCTCTTCTCACACTCCAAAACATTATTTTCGATCATCAACTGTGTAACCTTGTCTTCCTCCTCACCATTTCCATTGCTCTTCTCAAGCTCTTGGTTCCTTTCCTTCAAGACTCTAAGTTCATCCTCAAGTTCGAGCTTTTTCAGTTCCATTAAACCAACCTTACACTCTAGCCACTCAATTACAGCATTTTTCTCCCCCATACCTATTTCTAAAAGTCCACATTTATCATTAGCTTTTGTTAATTTATCTTGCAATTCCAAACACCTAATGCACCCCTCATATTCTTTATTCAGTACCACTCCACTATCTACAAAGTCCTTATTTTCTGTCTCCAACGATGCTCTCCTCTTATCAACTTCCATTCCGGCATTCCAAAAACATAAACCCTAATTAGCAAAACATAAACGAAAAAGAACAAAACTTTGTTAGAATTTAAGCAATTAAAATGAAACCCATCTAACCAAACGCTGCATCGAAGCAAGAAAACTGCAAATAAAGTAACTTTCCCCAAATCTCTGGCAGAGATTCACACAAAATTGAAATGAAAATTGTGTGAACCGAAAAATAACCAAACATTTTATAAATAAACATAATATTAAACCAATTCTTCAGAAAAACACAATTACGAACGGGAATATGGAATTCACAGAACTTACGACGAGAAGAAGTGGGACGCAAGATCCCTAAGAGCAGCGGATATGGAACGACGTGGCCCACCACCGGTGCCGTTTATCTGATTTGTAATATGAACCGGTTGCTATTGTCAGATTTGTCAGTTACACTATGTTGTTAGCGTCGATCTGTCGAATTTGGGCATAGATTTCAGAGAATTAGATCAAAATCTTATACTATAAATTAATTTAAATAAATTATGAATTAAATAATCTTATAATATTAATGATGCTGCCTCTTTTATTTGAAGCTTATGGGGTATTATTTTACCTTTTCACATATATAATTCAATTTATTAATAAAGAAAAGGATAAAATAGTTTTTGAAATTGCAATAAAATGGGATTTCGAAAAATTGATTTTAGTGTACAACATTATAAGATATGACCAAAATCTTCATAACCAAAATGTTATAGATGTGAGGTTCATGGGTTCTTGCTGTAACGTTTAATATTGATATAGTACAGATTTTATATGTATGAAACATGATTTCAAATTTTATTATTTTTTTATTTATATAAATTAGTACATACACAAGTTATCAATGATTGGATTACATATGATATCGTCATGATATGGTAATCTAATAATTTATGATTATGTAGGTATAAATTTATATGGACGATATTAAAATTTTTTAAAAAAATAAAAAGAGAGAAACTGAAAAAGATGAAATTAGTGAGATATCAACTCTAGTGAAATATATGTTTAATGATGAGATAATTTTACACAGTACAATAGATTTGATCAATGTCCAAAGAGAGGAGGTAGCGTGACTTGTAAGAATTATGGTATTAAAAATTTAAATGATTGTGAATTGGATATTATTGATTTTAATAGAATTACAATATGAGCGGTTCTTTTAATTAAATGATCTTGAATTTCATTTAATAGATAATTTATCAGTATTCCGACTAAAGAAATACAATACCCAATTTGTTGCAGTGGCTGAAATCGAAATTATCCAAATTTTCTATATCAAGAGAAAAAAGTAGAATCACAATATATGGAAAATGGTCCAATTATTTGAATTTGAATGGAAGCAAAATTTGAAAAATGAACTTTGGTTGAAGATCATTATAAGTGCCGAAGGGACCAAAAACACAAGTAGACATTCTTGAAAAATTATGTGGGCCAATCTATACATGAAGTGCTTTAATTTACAATTTGCCAACCACTCTCCCTCACCAGTCTCCATCACACTCTCTCTCTCTCTCTCACTCATGGTAATAGGAGGAAGAGTTAAATAACCTTATTACCAACAAAAGTAAGAAAGATTTGTACGGTGTCACTGTCTGTCTCAGTCGACAAAATTAAAGATGAAGAAACAAAGCGAATCCCGCCAAGCAGAAGAAAACAGGCGACGTTGTCCAGATTATTATGCTGCAAACAGCCAAAAACAAAGTAGGTACATATATATATGTGTGTGTGTGGGTGATGATGTGGTTTGTTGCATAAAAGAGAGAGTTGTGTGGTTTCCATGTGTTGTTTTCAAAGGGGGCCTCCGCCTACCAAACTCGCGTTTCTGCTTTTAACGCTGCCGTGCCTCTGCCTCTGCCTCTGGTAGATACATCAATTAACCACGCATTTAAGGTAGCCTGCAATTTCGTAATTGTCTCTCATTCTTGAATATTCATGCATTTAAATTTCAGTTCTCATTTCATTTCTCTCTCCTCAATTATGTATATATATATGAGTGTGTAAAAATGTCGGAATATGCATGTATTTGCATGCGTATGTAATGTAATATGATGGCTGCTATAAATAAAGAATTAAGAGTGATAAAAGTGCTAGTAACATTAAACTCATAATTTCAAACTTATTCATAGAGTAATAAATCTGATGAACTCGTGATTTCAAACTTATTCATAAAATAATAAATTTGATTATTAATTCACATTATTTGACATCAACGAGGAAACAAGTGGGGCCGGTTGGGGGGGGGGACTGTGGAGGTATGGCAGAGGCCGGGAATCGAGCTGCTAACGGTGCAACTGATAGGAGGCGAGGGATTGGTGGAAGAGAAGAGTCATTATTTAGCAGTGATGTATTAATAATGCAAGACAATGCATCATACATTTCTTGGGACTCTCTTTAATAAATGGTGTGAAATGAATGAGGAGTTGGGAAAGCAGAGGGTAGAGGTCCCTCCACATTTACTAACCCCCTTCGTTTCCAACTTTGTCCCACGCATACCAATTAATATGTCTTACGAGTATTGCAATATCTGATTGAAAGAACCGTTATTGAGACTTGGTTCCGGCAGGCCACTCCCCTTTTCCCACACATATGTATATAAGTGTATAGAATTCGTGTTCTAGTGAGGTTTATTCCACAATTTTATGCAATATGTCAAAACATAAGCAATTGTCATAAAAGGCAATACGAATTTACTCGCAAAACGCACAACTTAATTTGCTTTTATTCCTCTATTTCAATTCAAAGAAGTATGCTTGCCTACAATTTTCTTTACCAACTCTCCCAGAATGTATAAGTTTAGGAAGATTTGTATAAGAGACAACGTGCTGCAGTTGGCATCCCCAACAGGTGGGAAAATTGTTAAGAAACCAACTAAAAATTTCTCAACTTTTTTGGAATAATCAGCAGTTACCCTCTATTATGTAATATATAGTTGTCTTGGGGTAAACAAAACTACCTACACATACCCCGCACATGCCTACTTGAGTTGTCTCTTGCCTAAGCCTGCAGTTGTTCACCAAGCCTTGGCCTTTGCCTGCTAAAACCTATCGATAGTGTACACACCATTAGGCCGTCCTACACAAACCATCTAACATCCTATCGGGCTTTATCCATGTGCACAACACCTGACCGTCTCGTACATTGACATTGAGCACCATCGATATTCGTCCACCATTTTCTACAATGCCTGATGCACTTGATTAGTCTCAGGCTATCGAGATAATAGCAAAAGTACTCACACGATGCTAAGAATCCCCCCTAATGATGCCCCATCCTACCTCTAAGGTCCACATGTCCGTCCATAATGGGTCAAGCCATGCACCATCAACCAATGTTTCCCTACCATAGTTTGGGTTTCAAAATTGGCTTGGGCTGGCCCATATATAGCTGGGGAAATTCTAATCCAACTCGATTCGATTAAATTTAAATTAATTATATGACGAGTACAATACACTTATCGTATAATTAGTATACAGTTGGATCAAAGATATGAATAAAAACTTTCCTATATAGCATGTAATTAAAGTACTTAATTTAAGTTCCAAAAGGGATATGATGATGTCATAGAAAACAGGGGATCATTCATCCTCATAAATGGCATTTTCGAAGTGTCCGTTTCCTGTCAGAATTTGCCTTAAACTAATGGCCACTCTGCGCTGGCAAAGTATTCAAATCTTTGCATACTTAAGAATTACTGTGTACCTTAAACATAAACCAGCTTGAGATGACATTAAAGAAAGAGAAAAGGTAATAAGAAAAAGGATATATATTCCAAGGTAGAAAGAAAGCTCGAGAAATTGCCAATTAGAAAATGTGTTGGATAAAAATACACAAACAGGTTGACGTCATTTTCTTCGTTCAGAACGCACTCCCATGCAGCACCAGCACCAGTTGCTCTTGTTACCTATATTAATTACTGCAAGAGACTCTCTCTCTCTCTCTCACACACACACATACACACACAGAGTCCATATGTAATAATTATGCAGAATCGTACTGTGAAAGAGAGTAAATGTAAAATAAATCATGAAATTGATACGTGAAATGAATTCGAAAAACAATGTAAGATCGGGGTTGGCACGGACATGCCGTGTCTGCTCATTCAAAGCCTAGCTATCTTCTCCAACCTCCCCTTCCTCACACACACAACTTGCGCATATTGCTTCCTGCCCCATCATCATCACCATCGCCCTTAATTTACTCTCCACCCTCACATACACATGCATACATGCATATATATACATGGGTATATATTTTTTAATGTACTACTTTGTCGTTTTTGATGAATTTAAGTTACTGCTGTAATAGATTCATGTTTCAAGCTTTACTTGTACGTACGTTAGACCAGTACACTGGCAGTCACTTTACCATGGTCTCATAGGATTAATGTTGTTTTTCAGTGGACTGTTAATGCTCTAAGTTTCTTGTTGTTTGCTTGTATATATACGCATGTTAGAGATGAAGGCAGACCAAGTGCCAGTCTGCAAATTATTACAATTGATAACGGGACGTATGCATGCATGTTCAAATCTTGAATTTCAATGAATTGATTAATTACAGTTAACCAATACTGCGTTTGTATTGATTTAATTACTTGAAGTCAAGTATTTCAGATTCACAGTAATTAATGAATCCTCTGAATTTGTTTGGATAATTTAAGATTCAAAGAATTTCAAAATACTTAAAACTCTAAACTTGAATTATATAATTTTGTTAAATAGTGTGATGGATTTCGAAATTCTCAACGTCAGAGTATTTGAAATACATTTTTCAAATCGTTCGAATCCATCAACCAAAAATCAATTGTCTTATTTAATTCATTGAAGCTGCCACCAGTTTTTAATATATAAATATTGGCTAGCTTATTTAATTCATTTGAAGCATTCATCACCAACTGTGAAAGATAGCACTTTACAGTTGATATGATCTTAATAATTACATGAGCGCTGCATGCCGGAATAACTACATATATCGACAGTTCCGCATTTAGGGCCTAATTAAAAATGGGTAAGGGAATGCAGGAATAACACTGAAGATTCAACAAATACTTCCTTTTGTACCCATATTCAATGTCTACTACTCATACTAACTGTAACTCATTCATCCTTGCACAATACAAACTCATCAAGAAGCAAGGAAAACAGCTTAGTTATATATAGCTTTCATTGTAAAATAATATTACATCTCGTATTTTACGTAATATGCACTTATTACACATCGTGATAACCTACGTCTATGGATAAATATTTTTATACTTAAGTAACGAAACATAAATATTGTATGTATGTAACATCTAGATACTAAACGAAACACTACTCAATGTCGAAATAATCATGTATAGTTGAAGTAAAATAAGAATAGCAGAATTACAATTTTGGTCTTGTAATTATAAGACACTAGTATTTTTTGTCATGTAACGTACTCTATTACACATTTGGTCGTCATTTCTTAATGAATTTAGAACACAACATCTCACATTTGTTCATTTTTTGAAAAATTTAGTCACGTGTTAACAATTTTAGTTTTCTTCCCACTGGAGCAAATATCATTATTTATCACCAACATTGTCAACGTAGGACCAAATTTGCCATAAAAATAACAAAATATAAAATGCTCAAAGCTAAATTTGTTGAAAGAAT
The DNA here is from genome assembly GCF_026168435.1 of Sesamum indicum. Lineage (NCBI taxonomy): Eukaryota > Viridiplantae > Streptophyta > Magnoliopsida > Lamiales > Pedaliaceae > Sesamum > Sesamum indicum. Next base: position 12,182,139 of record NC_142660.1, on the reverse strand, counting down.
GACTAAATATATTAATAGAAGTAGTTATATAACCAAAAGTGCTACCAGCCTATAGTTATAGAATAAAAAATGTAATTTTGCCGACAAAAAATTACCAACCCTAAATTTATCCCAATTAATTATTAGAATCCTTTCTGATTGGTAAAGTTAAATTCCCATTACATACGTCATTATCAAGAATTGAGAAGGTACACAAGTCATTTATATAGGTATAGCCATTACTCTATGCCACAAACCACACTGTCTCTCCTCTTGAGGAACAAAACCCTCTAAGGATCCCCACTCTTTTCATCTGCCCATAGCCTTTTCCACTCCAATGTCACTCTCTTCTCACATTTCCATGTGATATTTCCCAACCCCACTCACCCCCTCAAAATCCAACTCTATAAGTCTCTAAAAATCATCCATATCTACAACCAAAAAGTTATAAGCCCACAACCCCATCTGAATTCTGAAAGAGTATTGATGGTGATAGTTTGGTCCCTTTCAAATCAGCTCATATAACAATTTCTTGGGCCCTTCTAGCTTCTACTACTGTTTTTTGGCTTTGTCTTCTTGGTATATCCAGACAAGCCAAACACACCTTTTTTCTTTCTTCGTTAATCAGTCGACGTTTCTTGAATCTCTTCTTGCAGCATTAAAGTTGTGTTTTTTGACTCTTGTTCGAAAATGGATGGTGAGAATTTGTCTGAATTTTTCGAGGAATCTGACTTCTGTGATCATGCTACTAATTTCTCCAGTGCAGATGATATTTTTAGTATTCTTGAAGCTTTTGAAGGAGCTTCTGATTATAGTAAGCTGGTAGCAACCCCGCTGGGAGATAACTCAGCAACCGGTCTAACTGCAGCCTCATCAAAAGATGGAGAAGAATCAAATGAAAGCTTTGAGTTCCAAAAATCAGCTTATTACAATACTGCTTTCCAAGAGTCTGAGACCGAGCTCGAAGCTGCTTCACCAAAAAGTAAGAGACAGAAGCTGAATGCTGCAACAGCTTCTGCTTCTAATTCGGATGAAGGGCAGCAGAGAAGTTCTCACATAACGGTGGAGAGGAACCGGAGGAAGCAGATGAACGAGCATCTCTCGGTGCTTCGCTCGTTGATGCCTTGCTTTTATGTCAAAAGAGTATGTCCTCGTCAGCTTTAGCTTTTGCTGCTGCTTAAGTTGAAGTAGGTTAATTTCCTGTACTTATCTTGACATTTGTAGCACAAATAGTAGGTGCAAAATGTGTTCTAGCTTATTGCTGCTCGTATCTGGGATGAGACCGTTATATCGTCCTAAATTTCGTGGTACTTTTGGTAAATGATTCATGTGACATGATGTCTATCTTGAATCTCATGGCCTACAGATGTATACCTAAAACAAATTCAGATATTCTTGTCTTACATAGTTATAATGTCTTTGGTTTGTCGTAAATTGGTTACTAGAGGTTGTACATTCCGATTTTCATATGACATGTAATATCAATGTCGATCTTGTAATGTGTACTCTTGTTTCTTAGGGTGACCAAGCATCAATAATTGGTGGAGTAGTCAATTACATCAATGAGTTACAACAACTTCTACAATCCCTCGAAGCCAAGAAGCAACGAAAAGCCTACACCGATGTTTTAAGCCCTAGGATCCTCTCAAGCCCGAGACGTTCGCCACATCCCTCACCCCTCAGCCCACGGAAGCCACCATTGAGCCCAAGATTGAGCTTGCCCGTGAGCCCGAGAACCCCCCAACCTAGCAGCCCCTACAAGCCTAGGCTGCACAATCTGCAGACTTCAGGCTACCTCAATTCTCCATCTCTTTCAAGCCCGGTCGAGCTTTCTCCTTGCAATTCTTCCACTTCTTCCAATGTTATTGACAGCATTAATGAGCTCGTGGCGAGCTCGAAATCAGCTGCAGCTGAAGTTGAAGTGAAGTTCTCGGGCCCGAACCTACTGCTTAAGACAGTTTCCCATCGCATTCCCGGCCAAGTTGTCAAGATAATCTCTGCCCTGGAAGAACGTGCCCTCGAAATCCTCCAAGTTAACATCAACACCGTTGATGAAAGGATGCTGAATTCTTTCACAATTAAGGTACAAATTATGCAATATTGCATGCAGTTTAAGTTCATCTTTCTTACTTACACCTGCATACAAACGCCCCCCACCCCACACAAGCACACACAGAGACAATAGCTGATGTCTTGGATCTGTCAAACAGTACAAGATTCCATAAAAATCCAAGCAGATCATGAACAACTGCATATATTCATGTTTTTCTCTTAAAAATTTCTTCTGAGTGAAGACAAGTACATAGTTTTCCCCGAGATGGTCTAATTGACAAGCTCGAAATAGTACGAAAATTCTGGGCCAAAGATAGAACACGACATGATACACCCAAAGTCGCTTTGATCATTAAAACCCGTTTTCAAAAGAAACGATAATGTACTGTGAATTTCACTGACTGGGTCGTCTGCCATTGACATGTACATTTCTTGAAAACAACCTTTTACCGCACATGTTTTTACCGCAAGTACTACTATTGTTTGACTTCTTGTATGAAAATTATGGTTAATAGTTGAATCAAATTAGTCATATAATAATTACATTATACTTATCATGTTAGTTGAATCAAATTAGTCATATAATAATTACATTATACTTATCATGTCATATAATTAATTTATTTTTTTAATTGTATACTAATTATATATAAATATATTACATTTATTATTTAATTAATTCTAAAATTGATTTGAGTTAGAATTTTCGATCCTTGTAACACAACCGAAATTTTGTTTACTTTAATGCTGTTTGAAGTTAATTAGATGGGACCCTTTTCTTGGCTTGTTTTGATAGATTGGAATAGAGTGCCAGCTGAGTGCGGAAGAATTGGCTCACCAGATTCAGCAGACATTCTGCTAACACGTAGAAGCGCGATTGTTCTTGGAAAATGCGACAATAAAGCAAATGTGGGAAAGTAACTATTAACCACCACTGCTGTTTAATTAGTGTTAACATGTAGTAAGGATGTAGTCGTAGATTAATTAATCAGACATGGCTGCTTTGTGTTTTGACGTGACTTTTGTGCTTGCTGTGAACCTTTTCATATTCAGCTCTTTAGCAATCCTACATGAATGTTTTTGTTTCTAATAAGGGCTCTTTTTCTTAAGGTCAAAAAAATTGTGGAAAACTCAATATGCTAGATTTTATCCTATAATTTTAAAAGAATTCATGTATTAAGGACAAAAATTATCAGAATTTGCTCAAATAATTAGAAAAGTATAATGACACGCACGTTACCATTTTAATTGGTGCATTTTTTCAATTATTTTTGTCATTAACGCGTGAATTTTTTTAAAATTACAGGACAAAATCATCAAAATGGATTCGTCCACTATTAAGATTATTATCCCCTTATTTATATTACTAAATTGAAATTTTTCTCGATAATAAGAAAAATATGAAATTCAAAATTCTTACTATTCGACACAGGAATTAAGATGTTGTAAATCCATGGCCAACGAGGTACAAAGCTTAATTTCTACTCTTTCTTACAGTCCACTAACTATCACCTGCAAGAAACTAACCAAACTAATTAACCTTAATTAACGCAAATATCAAAATTGTACAAACAAATTAAATTTCCAACTCATGTCTTACGAGAACAAAATTCTTGCTAAATACCGACCTGCTTGTCTAAGCTTTATTCAATATCTTTTCCTTTCCTTTTAAAAGAAAAAAAGAGTTTAATATTTAAGGATAATATCCCGGATTCCCAAAGCTAAAATTCGGGTCGAATTCTGATGACCCGAATGGGAAGTTTGCACCAACGGTAGGGGAGTTGGTGGCAGAAGTCACAGCTGCAACAATTGGGCTGAGTTCAGACTCTGACGTGTGGAAATTGGGAATTAATTCTGTATAATTATCGTTGGTGACATTCATCGAAATCGGGTAATAATCCGACCCGGATGCTGCAGGGGACAACAGATTAGGCGAATAATTTCCTATAACATTGTCGGGGTTAATGGTTGATGATGAAGGGAAGTTAAATGGATCCAACGGTGGGTTTTCCTCGGTGCCTAAATCATGGGTTATAACTCTAAGACTTGTTTGGATCTTGAAGAGTGGTTCTGGACCTGGTTGACGTTGCTGGTTTTGTTCGGACCGGGCTCCTAATTGGTGCGGGTTCTCGGATAGGGAAAGTGGGTTCGGGTCGGGCATGGATGCTGTGCATGGGTTGATGGTATTACTTGAATTTGGACGTGGGTTGCACGTGTGCTTTCTTTTGTATGTGATTTCGAAAATGGTCGGGTCATCATCGGATCTTTGGACCTGTTTTGTTGCCATACAGCCCTGGCTGTGCCTATTTGTGCATCTGTAGTACCCTCTGCAAAATCAACAATTTTTCGATGATAAAGGGTCCAACAATCTAATTCATACCAATTCAAACCCCACACATTGAGAAAAAATAAATAAGTAAATAAAAAGACTATAATATTTGTGGGAAAAAATAAATAAGTAAATAAAAAGACTATAATATTACATTGAATTGTTAATGAGGTTTAATTTAATTAGCGGGGTTAAGGTCCAATGATTAAAAAGTCAAAGATTCGATCCCATCAAATATATAAATATTGATCTCCTTTGAGAAAATAATACTTTTGATTTCATGACACTTTTTTTGTTAGATATTTTTAACAAAAAAATAGCAGCAGCCATTAGGGCGTTCTTTCTTTTGGTCTCATACATTACGATCGATCCCATAACTTTCAAAAGATAGCACTTTTGGTCCTATGCATTTAACGACCACGTGGTTTTTTTCGTTAAAACGTAAATATATCATGAGACCAAAAGTACTACTTTTTAAAAAATACGCGACCAAAAATAATAATCACGTAATCGATGGGACCAAAGTGAAATGACCCTATGTTACGAAACGAAAAATGCTCTTTTCCTGTCTACTTTAGTTATAATTTTTTGTCAACTATAATAGTAGTTATCAGTTAGTTATACATATTTGACATTAATAAATTTATTCGATTGTTTGTTGAAGATTGAAATTTATAAAAAATAATTATATTTAAACCCCCTCACTATTGCTCTTTTACACAAACCATCCCTACCTTTTGAACAATTATAAAAATTATCCCTAACAGCCTTTAAACCCCAAAATTGCCCTTGTTGATCAGGTCAAACTTTAATTTACTTTTTCAATGATAAAAATATCATCAGGATATATATTTATAATTATCAAAAGGTAGAAGGGGTATCAAAATAATGTATAGGGGGATTACTTTAACACTCTCTACCTTTTGGTAATTTCAAAAACGCCCTAAGAGCTCTTTGTCATTGAAAAAATAATTTAAAGTTTTGACCTAGTCAACAAAGGCATTTTTGAATTTTAAAAGTCGTCCAAAGGTTGTTTCTGTAATATTTGAAAAGACAGGGATGATTTGTGTAAAAAAAACGATATATGAGGGGTATAAATATAATTGCCCCTGATCTTCTATTAAGACATTGACTAGGAAAGTAGAAACCATTTTAAAAGAAATTATTCAGAAACAAATGGATCGATTTGTACTTCAGGAACAAACATAAAGAAATTGCTCACTTTTATCTTAAAAGGTAAATCAAGTGTCTCAGATTCAAATTATGCCAAAAATATTTTTGGCTATCGAAATAAAAAATAGATAAAAATAAATTGCGTAGGACAGGAATTTGAACCTATGTCAAAGGTTTAGAAGAACTCTGTCCTATGCATTAGACAATGGAATGCAAACTTATCAAATAAATAAAAAAGCAAAAATCAAATTTACTGCAACAGTCAAAATTTTCAATACAAGTTTGAGCAAGACTCGAACAAGGACAAGGAAGCGGTAGTTGCGAATTTTAATACTACATGCATGCCCAATTAATTAAGCGCGTATTATCATTATTATGAGTAAATGTGAAGAATAGTGGTCCACGTTAACGCGCTCTCAGAAAATTCTAAACTGAACCTTGTGCTTTTTCCTATGATTACTCCACTTTTAATTTCCTAATATAATATGTTACAACTTTCTTGCCTCATTAAACTTTAAAGTACCATCACCCAGAACCAACTATTATATGCACGTTGTAGAAAAGTTTATTTAATTGGGTAAAATCAAGTCCCCTAACTATAAAGTCATTGGTTCAAATTTTAATGTTGTGTTGATATTGATTTATTTTAATAATAATTATAAATTTAATTTCGTACAAGAAAATTTTAATTCAGATTGAATTTGGACAAATGATATGTAAGATTGTTAATAATTAAAACTTAGAATGCAGTTGCAATTCCTGACCTGGGATGTTTTGCTCCCAGGATGTCTTTCTGGCCGTACTTCCTCCAACCATAGCCATCATCCAGTTGACCCTCGATTCCTATTCCTTCCCACACTTTCACTTTCTCCGTCCACTTTTCCGCTGCCTTTCTGCAAATACATAAACACAAAACATCATTAATTTACACTCATCACAATCATAACCATAATTACAATTCATACATATAACTGAACATCTAGAAATATATCCAAATTAACCTCTTCCTAGAAGCCTGATCGGAATCATCACTGTGAGGACTGCCGGGAGAATCCGACACCGTCAGCGCTGGCCCCTCGGAACCACCGGGTCGGCTAAACTTGAGCATGGAGAGTGCTTGGTCGTACGAATTGAGAATTCTGTGGAGCAAAAAGTCCCGAGCTTCGTGGGAAGAGGAGTGCACGTTATTGAGATGGATTTGCAGCTGCTCCGCCAGTTCCCTCCCTCGACTCAGCTCTTTCACCAGATCCGCCGGGGAACCCTCCATTTCCAAACCGGATAAAAGGGACTCAAACGGGATTAAAATTGTTGTGAAACAACGAGCACGACCTCGAGCATTGGAAGAATAAACTAAGAAGCTCAAAGTTGCCTCCCTGTGGAGTATAGTTTAGCTGTGCAGTTTCTGAAATCATGCAAATTATAATTAGAGAAGAGGAGGATGAGATGTGGATCAATTATTTCTAAGTTGATGAAAACTAATTCTTTGTAAATGTGAAAAGTTGATGAAGAAAAACAAGTGTGGATGAGGAAATGAGGTGTGAGTTGAGGATGTTTTGTATATCTGCATATATATATATAGGAGGGGGTGGGGGTGGGGGTGGGGGGTTAGTGTTTGAAAGGGGAAAAGGGAGGGAAAGACAACAAAGAGCGGAAGAAGAATAGTATGGAGTTTTGACTGAGGAAAATAGAAGTAGAATAGAAGCAAGTGATATTGTTGTTTGGGGTGGACTAGACTGGTCTTTGGTCTTAGGAATTTGTATTTTTAGCAAATTAAGTCAAATGCTGACCCCTTCAAACTTATCATAATTACAATTCCTACCCACACCCACAAACAACTTTTAACATAAAAGTTCTAGAAACAACGATCTCAATTTTCTATTGATATAGAATTAATATTGTGCTGATATTATATATATTTGCAGTAAAAGGTTCAGACTGTTTGAATCAACAAAAAAGAAAAGACAGATCTGCACTACACTAATTGATCATAGGAAGTCCTAATTTGACATGTTAGTTAGTAGAACATGCTACAATTATTAAGAATTAATAAAACATCAAAATAATCCCTAATTAAATAATATGGATACATTCTGGTCTATCTAGCTAAATTAAGTGAAGAGTAAGAGTTGCGAGCTGTCGATGTTGGCAAAATTGAGACCCTATAACTTTAAAATTGTAGGTTTGAACTTTATCAATGTGTGGGATAATTCTACTTTAATAATAATATTAATTAGATATAATTATCTTATGTTGACAAATAATACATGATTGTTATTATTGTTAGAATCTATTACATATTAATATTTAATATTAAATTCAAAGGAAAAAAAAAAAAAGTTGGCCGTTGATTGACCGTCCAAAAATTCATTCCCATACCAAACCAACTATGTGTGCGATTGATGATTATAAGGATATTATAAGAGGAGTATTATAGTAATAGATTTAATGCAATTTATCCCGTATCATATTGTAAATGCGTAATTATTTATTTATAAAAAAATAATTTTAATATATCTCTCTATATTTTTTAAAATAGAATAATTTACCTTTATATTTAAAGAGGTAAAATACTTTATTTTAAAAAAATATATAAATATATATATATATATTTTTATATAAGAGGATAATTTATTCGTTTACAATATCATAGAATTTCTTGCATTTTTTGTTTTAGTAATAGTTGTAATGCATTTCGATGTAGTCAAGATTCAGAATTTGTGTATGTATATATTAGTATGGTTGAGGGGAATGGGAGAGAAAAGATGAAGTCAGAGATGAAAGATGCGATTCTACTGAATTCGGACTTTAGTTGCTAGTAATTATTGTGAAGACTGAAGAGAAAGCGGAAGGAATCTTCAAACCTCGTTACGCGTAGGTAGGAAACAGTACTGTACCCAACGCTGGACTGTAGACTATGATTAATAAATATAATTTTCATATTACTAATAATTTTGTGATGACGTGGTCTGACACATCTTCCCAGTTTAGGGGATATATTTAAAGGGCGCGGTCAATTTTTTTTAATCAAATTTCTCATAAATATAAATATTATTTGAGATGCATAATAATTTTAAGGATAAATTATAAGGGACTTTTTTAAAATTTATTGTAATTATAAATATATTTTTGTTAGATAGAAAGTAATATAAAAAATAAATACTAATTATAATTTTTCAAATCATGAAAAGTATGAATAATTTTATACTAAAACTCAAGAACGGTAATGTAATTATCCTTTATTTAAAATATCGTGGGCAATTGATACGATCAAAAATTAAAATTTTCCACTTCGAGATGGGGTAGGCTCCAAAATTGAGGGAGAAGAGAAGATTTCTATTAAAATTGTTAACTTGCCTTTTCCATTCCTTCACCTTCTCTTAAATGGAGAGGATTGTTGGTATGTTTGTTTCCTTGTTTTTTTAAGATCATCCTAAGAGTGGCATTAATCTATCATAAGCATATCTATTACATACATACATATATATATATAAGTAATAAGGGATACTAGCAGAGGGAATATCTATGTGGGCTGGCATTATTTTATAGCTAGATTGGGCCATTCTGTTGGGCCTAATTGTTGCCATAAGGTTTTGGGCTAGGGTCTTTGAAGCCTCATATTTTTCTTGGCCCATGTCATATCGAACCCAAACGAGAAGACTTTAGTAAATGGCTGTAATCAGGCAACGATTCGATTCCGAGCCTATCGATGAACACAAGGTAGGTCCCACCACCCTGAGTCATATATTTAACCCAATAGCTTGCAACCACGTTTCCCGATCAATATCCATAAGCTCTTCCGTATTATCTCCCAACCCGTATGCTTCCATTCTCTACTAGAGTAACTAGACACGCAAGCACTTCACTCGTATGATCCTAGCCTACGGCATATCCACGTCACCACATTTTCTTCCTCAGTCCACGTGGAAAGCTCGCTGGCCGTTAGGATTCGGCTCCCAGTTCGCAGCCGTAGATATTTATAGCAGAAAAGCTTGTCGATGCCGCCAAAATTCAAAGCTGTATAAATTATTTGGTGAATTGAAAATCTTCTTTTCAGTTTGAATTCTGATTTTCCCACCATTTTTCGTCCTATTGGATTGATCGCCGGAGTACTGTGTCCCGTTGGTAAGCTCAGCTTCGTGGACTCTCTTTATCGCTCGTTCAGGTACTGTTCTATGCGTACTGGACATTAGCTTTCCATACAATTGGAATATTTTTTTTCTTTACATGCTTTATTATGTGATCCTCTTGTCATTTAGCTAAAATCGCGTTATTTATCAGTGATCATATGTAGAATAGGATAAGTTCTTCCATTTTGATGCAGTATTTTGGTATGTTGTTTCTTAAAATTTGTTTCAGCTCATTTTGGATTGAGCTAATGTACCAGTTGTGTTATCCTAATGATCAATGATCTGATTAAGTATTGGAATTTGTGATTGATACACTTTGCAGAAGTTGACAATTGAGAGCTTTCTTGTTTGGCAGTCAAGTTTTCTGGATCACGCATATTGAGCATGGGAGTTGTGGCTGTTTCTTCTGCTGCGCAAACTCCCGTGAGATTGAACGCAAGGTGTTCGACTCGTGCCTCTTCACCGAAAAGGCGAGTAATGATATTATCATTCAAAGACGATAGAAGTAAAAATACATCTCTGATTGGAAATGGAAAGAGTGTAAGAAAGGTGAAAAAACGAGTTAGTGCTGTCTCAACAAATGAAGCTTCTCCAAGCACATTGGAACTGGATTATAGTGAAGCTGCTGCAAAACTAGCTAGAAAAGATATACAAAAGAAGCCCTGCAACATTTGTCTCTGATGAGGAGGTTGATAGTCAAAGGCTGAATAGGGCTGGAGAAGGGGAGGACACGGAGAAGAAAACTGTTGAGAATGTGGTGAGGAGTCAGAGTAATAGTGAAAAAGATTCAGTCTTGAGGAGAGGATTGCTTTAAAAATGAAGGAAGTCAAAGGCTGAAGAGGGCTGGAGAAGGGGAGGACACGGAGAAGAAAACTGTTGAGAATGTGGTGAGGAGTCAGAGTAAGAAGTGAAAAAGATTCAGTCTTGAGGAGAGGATTGCTTTAAAAATGAAGGAACAAGGTGGTAATCTTGAATTATTCCAGAAAAGGAAACAGAGCATGAAGTATGAAGATGAGAAGATCGATAGGCTTTTAGGGACTATTCAGCTGCCACTGCTTTTGTCAGCTTAGACTGGAGGAAAATGAAGATCCCACCACAATCTCCGGCTTGTTTTATTCGTCATGAACAAGTATTTTCAAGACTTTGCCAATGGCCCAAGATTCCAGGACCTTTGTCGAGCTGGGGTAAAGGGTCTTATAACTGCTATCGATAGGTTTGAGCCAGATCTTATAACTGCTATCGAAAAGTTTGAGCTAAAAATGGAAATTCCGACTCTCGACATATGGCCTAGCTATTTTGGATCCAGCATGCCATTATTCGTTCTTTGACTCTGTCAAGCATCACAAAGGTGTCCTTTGGCCTTGAATCGGTAAGCTTTATTGGATGTAATATTCTCCTTGCACTCTTCCATCAGATCTGGAACTATAAAAGTGCGATCTTGCTTGGAACTTAAACTATAAACTAAGCTATTTTCTGATGTAGGTCAGAGTTGAAATCCAGAAAGCCAAGCAAGAGCTATTGTTTGAACTTCAGAGACCGCCAACTGACGAAGAAATTATAGAAAGAGTTGGAATCTCTCCGGAACGATATCATGAAGTGATGAACTTGTCGAAGACTATTTCTTCTCTCTATGCATGGTATGAAGTAACGCAGGAGGAGTTCATCAATGCATGGTGTTGAAGGAGATAACAGAAGGCAACCTGTACTTCTCAGGCTTGCTCTCGATGATGTGGTAAATTCCTGTCTTATTCTCCTATTCTCTCATATCATTCTGGCACTTGACCTAGAGAGAATCCTATTTATTAAAGCTGTTCTTTATTTCACAAACGACGCATGTATGCTCTTATCCTGGAATGCAAGTTGGCCTGGTTGTTGTTCGGACTAGTAGTAGTGAAATTATGGGAATAAGACATGAATTATGCGGCTGCAATAGGACGGCAAGTCATTTCAGGGAAACTCTAACATAGGCCGAGTTTGAACCTGAATTAATTACATACAAGTGCTTGGCATGTGATTATGTATGCTCTATGATAGGTTTAGTTTAACCAAGCTTAGTTTAGGTAATAATTTTCCATCATTTCAGGAAAATTAATCCTTTTTCCAAACCCCATTTATTTGGCATACCCAAATAAATTCCCCAAAATTTATCACTCAGCAATTTCCCATTATCCTTAAACACTAGAGTTCCCCAAAACCTATAATTTTTCTTTCCCACCCACCCTAAGAAAAGGCATGGCACATCAGTGATTATCATTATCTTCTTTTCTGGAAAAAATCCTATCTAAATACATTTTTGAAATCATTTCTCACTTCTCTCTTGAAAGCTCAATATTAGAAAAAGAGCTATCCGTCTAATCACCCAACCTGAATTAATTTCCTTGTAATATTAGTGAAACTCTCAGATGCCTGCATCTCTGTTATTTTCTGTCAAACAAGCAAGTTTCTTTTTCAGAATGTGATGCATACACCATATTGCCAGTATTAAGTCATGTACGATGCAACCCGATTCCAGTATCTATCTCCTTAATAATGCTTATTCTTGACATTCCCCATAATCTATTAACCTGCTCCACTTGCTCCTTCATGGAACACATGTTGGTCTCGACCTTGGGAAGATTCTAGTCCAAATCTAGTCTAATTAAACTTGAACCAGTTACATGACAAGTTGTAATATATCTATCATACGCGACAATTTTAAGAAATGATCAAATTCTCATTGTGTAACTAATTGAATCCAATTAGACCTTATTTGCGTCAGCAGAAATTTCCTCAACTTTGATTCATGTCATGTGATGTAGTCGCGACAGGCATCAAATTCTATTGACTTATTCTTCTTCTCGAGATAAAGAATTTATATGGTATCTTCTAATTGTTCATTTTCTCAAATCTTTCTGTCCCAAGATACATCCAAGAAATGACTTAAATCTTCCTTTCAACATCTTTGCACAGCTCGACTCTCTGAAGCCCAAGGAGAGTTTGGTGATCAGACATAGGTATGGACTCGAGGTAAAGAAGACAGAACACTTGGAGAAATTGCAGGAAATTTGAACATGTCAAGAGAGATGGTTAGGAAGCACGAACTGAAAGTTCTCATGAAACTAAAGCATCCAGCTCGACTCGATTATCTTCGTCGCTATGTTTTCAGATGAACCTACAGCTTTATTCTGCCAAAAATCATTTGTATCATAGTCCATCATAACATGCTCGTAAGAACTAGTTAACATCATAGTCCATTTTTCTGGGGCAGGAGAACAACAACCCGTCTCTATACACGTGCCCAGGGTAACCATTAAGACAGTTTGCACTTGATGAAAAACAATTTAGATATTCTAGTTTAAATTGGTATATCAATAAATTATTTAGAGGTAATTATACTTAAACCACCTCTCAAAATGCAGAATTACACTTTCTTAAGAAAAATTTGAAATTACAGTTACACCTCATTCGAAAATTCATTGTTTATACTTGACCTCATCTTGCTAAAGTTTGGACGAAAATGCTGATCTCAACTAAAAAAAGTTATATAAAATTTTAATTCTTTCCTTATTTAACATTCTCTTATATATTTTTGTACTTATGAAAGGATATATAAAATACGCATATATATATAAATGATGTGAGGTTAACATTATTATACTTTTTCCTTATAAATATAAATTATTACATGAAAATATATAATGTTATTTTGCTAACATCGACAATTTTTATTCAAACTGTAACAAAAAAGGGTTAATGGTAAATGTTGAATTTTCAAAGAAGGTGTAAATGAAATTTTAAAGTTTCTTTTGAAAAATTTTCACATTTTTAGAGAATATCTAACTACTATTGACCCAATTATCTATCAAAGTTTCGGGCTCGAGCCAATACATTAGTGTATTCTGTCAAACCCATATATATGAGTTTCTTTTAGATTTGGTGTAGGCTTTGTTAATAATTTTGTCCTGTTTAAGTAAATTCTTGATGGATATCTATATCTTAGGATGTGTACAAAATTTGTTATGATTATGGCCCTTATGGGCTTTGTCAATTGACGCAAATCGTATCTTTTGGCACGATGTAGCCGGAAAACAACAAACAAATGTGCGATCTCGTATGATCAACCACGTATTAGTGATAAGTTTAATATTAGAGTATAATAATGCCCAACCAAACACAGATATGTAAGAGTGAGTGCTGCTATTTAATACAGGATAATGTTGAGTGAGCTGTTCCATTGACTGGGGAATTTAATTGGAAATGATGTCTTTCTTGCATTACCAATCTTTATCCAGGATGTGGATGAAGAGGTAGTCATAAAACAGACATAGTGCAACTCAAATGTGGTTGAGAGAGATTGTCACAATGGTCCATCAGATTAAAATATTCTATTTTAATTGCCCACACTGTGTGAGAGCAAAGTTGAATTGCTTCATACAATTCAACATATTTATAGAATAATGTATGCACTTTATTTTATTTTACTTTTTAGATTTCGGTTTT